>NC_043706.1:47539703-47648903 GCF_006229205.1 Suricata suricatta
CTGCTGTCAATGCAGAGCCTGTTTCCGATCCTCTGTCCCTGTTTCTCTCTGCACCTCTCCCACTCACTCTCTCTCTCTCAAAAATAAATAAAACATTAAAAAAACAAAAGAAGATATCATGCAGGTTGTCTTAGTGTTCAGGGACTAGAAGGACCTGGCATGGTGTTTCAAAAGAGAATGATCTCATTTTAGTGAAACAAGATCAATAAAAATGCAGATTTGAGGTGATTATATGTTTTCTTTGAAAATCATAATATATTTAAAATCATAATTTAAAATAGCAAGTTTTCACCCTATATTGAGATGGTTTGACTATACACACATACACAGTTTGCGTTGTGGTTCTTACAGCTATTATTTTGTGAAGGAAGAGATTCCTCTGATGAAAGAAAAATCAAGTTCTGTTTTATTCTCTGTCTATCCTCTTAAGTACATCCTCTTAAATAAGCTTACTTTTAGCAAAACTTTTTACAAAAGATTATGTGTAGTATGAATGATATGCTACTCTCTTGAATGAGAAAATTTTCCTCATTCATATGATAGGAAAAGGCTAAAAGCAGAAAGAAGCTTGAAAATGAAGTGTAAGTAGAGAAAAGTATAAGGGACTAGAAATAATTAAGACTTCTACAGGCTGTTCTTTTATAGATAACACAAACAACATGTGAAAAACCATAAGAATTCTTGTCTTCCTTTGTTTTAATTGAAATAAATTGTGATTTCTTTTTCTGGCAGTCATTGGGTGCGGAAACCTTAATGATTTGCTTTATAGATTTTGAGAATTGATATTTTTCCTTCCTGGTCCCCCGCAATTTTGCTGAGAGTGTGGTAATGAAAACATTTTGTATGGTGACTTTTTCCCTCCCTCTATCCTTAAAATAAAGTTTATTGCCTCTCCTATCCATAGTAAAGGAGAAAAACATATATTACTGAATTTATTTTTTAAAAAAGGAAACCTCAAATGTGTGTTCAAACGTTTCTCCCCTCACAGAGAGGCTTGGGAAGAATTTAGTACTAAATAAATGCTGCCTCAAACCAGGCAAGATAAAACATAAATCATTGCATTAAAACCTCTAACAAGTCTATCTGCTTTTTGAAATGACTGGGAGATGAAAGCGAGGAGTCTCATTTAAGAAGGCCCAGCGGATCAGTTCTGCATTTATATAGCTGTTATCAAAAGCAATTCATTTGGAGATCAAATAGACTGACAGATAGGACAAGCAGGGATCACCACTGCCTTCGGGCAGCCCAAAGCCGGGACGGCTCCCCAGCACCATCACTAATATTGAGTCTAGTCAGTGCTCCTGTTTATTACCCTCCCGTCCTCAGCCAGCTGCACGGTATTGCATGCTTCTTCCACTCCTTCCTAGAAGGGAAACTGTAGGGAGAGGAGTAGTAAGAATAATGTTCCTCCAGTGGGTTTGGTCTAAAGACCTCTGCTATACCGTGATGAGCAGACTATGTTCACCCAAATTATGGACAAGGGTGATGACGGTGAAGAAGAAGAATAGTGAAAACTAAGAGGGGCTTGCCAAGGGGCTTTGGGCCCCATGATCTCTTCATGGTTTGCATGTTTCCTATAACTTTTCCAGGTGGCAAATTATGCTTTTTCCACAGTAGGGCAAGAGGGAAACATGTAGCATAAAGTAAATTTGAACAAGTAGGCAGACCTTTTCAAGGTTAGCGGAGGAGGGATCTATTTATCACTGCGAGGCTGCGGTCTCTAGTCTTAAATAAAACTTACTGTTTTGTTTTGTTTTTTAATCTCATTAAGAGGTAACATATGGGGCATCTGGGTGGCTCAATCAGTTCAGTGTCTGACTTCGGCTCAGATCATGATCTCACAGTTCGTGGGTTTGAGCCCTGTGTCGGGCTCTGTACTGACAGCTCGGAGCCTGGAGCCTGCTTTGGATTCTGTGTCTCCCTCTCTCTCTGCCCCTCCCTCATGTGTTCCCTCTCTCTGCCTCTCTCTCAAAATAATAAAAATTAAAAGAAAAAGGCAACATGTTCATTGTTGAAAGTCTGAATGAAACAAAAATAGAAAAGGAAAACAAATTTTCAAAGATAACTCCTGTTAACGCATACAAACATATATATGAGGGCATAAATTCAGATGTACAAATTTATGTGAGATTCTAATCTATTTGCATGCTATATGGTTGACTTTACATATAAGAATTTTTATGCAATTACTATTTGAAAACATAGTTTTTATAAATCAAAATCTTTATGTGGATATACCAATGTTGATTTAATTGTATCTCTTTTGTCAATAGTTTAGTGAATTGGTGTTGTTTTGGCATATGAGTATAGTGTATATTTTGTCCATATATTTTTTCATTATTTAGTGAAATTTTTATTTTTTAATCATTTATACAAAGTATATGTACATTTTAAAGTTTTTTGATAATAATCATATTTGCCTTCTATAAAGTTTCTACCAACTGATAGCCACACTGGGAATGCATGGGTATGCTAATTAGGCTGTATTTTTGCCAAATGAAGAGTGCTTCTGGGACATCTGGGTGGCTCAGTCATCTATCGGACTTTGGCTCAGGTTACGATCTCATGATTCCTGTGTCTGTTCGAGCCCAGCAGCGAGTTCTGTGTTAACAGTTCAGAGCCTGGAGCCAGCTTCGGATTCTGTGTCTCCCACTCTCTCTGCTCCTATCTCACTCATGCTCCCTCTCCCTCCCTCCCTCTCTCAAAAATAAATAAGCATTAAAAAAAAAAAAGTGCTCCCATATACTGAGGATTATAATTCTTTTAAATGTTTGCTAAATGGATGGGTGAAATGTGGATTACTTTGTTATAATTTGCATTATTATTGAAATGAATCTTTTCACATGATTATTTGTTTATATTTTTTCTATTGTATGTAGTATGTTTCCTAGGTTTTTTAAACATACATATTTAATATAATTTATTGTTAAATTGGCTTCCCTTCAATGCCCATCATCCACTTTCCCCTCTCCCTCATTTCCCATCAATCCTGAGTTTGCTCTCTGTATTTGAGAGTCTCTTATGGTTTGCCTCCCTCCCTCTCTGTTTGTAACTTTTCCCCCCATTCCCTTCCCCCATGGTCTTCTGTTAAGTTTCTCAACATCCACATATGAATGAAAACATATGGATCTTTCTCTGACTGACTTATTTCACTTAGCATAATACCCTCTAGTTCCATCCACCTTGCTGCAAATGGCAGGATTTCATTCTTTCTCATTGCCAAGTACTATTCCATTGTATATATAAACCACATCTTCTTTATCCATTCATCAGTTGATGGACATTTAGGCTCTTTCCATGATTTGGCTATTGTTGAAAGCACTGCTATAAACATTGGGGTATAGGTGTCCCTATGCATCAGCACTTCTGTATCCCTTGGGTAAATTCCTAACAGTGCTATTGCTGGGTCATAGGGAAGGTCTGTTTTTAATATTTTGAGGATATTCCACACAGTTTTCCAGAGCAGCTGTACCAGTTTGCATTCCCACCAAAAAGTTACTGTTTCTCCACATCCTCACCAGTATTTATAGTTTGCTGATTTGTTCATTTTAGCCACTCTGACTGGGGTGAGGTGGTATCTCATTGTGGCTTTAATTTGTATTTCCCTGATGATGAGTGATGTTGAACATCTTTTCATGTGTCTGTTGGCCATCTGGATGTCTTCTTTGGAGAAGTGTCTGTTCATGTCTTCTGCCCATTTCTTCACTGGATTGTTTGTTTTTTGGGTATTGAGTTTGGTGAGCTCTGTATAAATTTTGGATACTAGCTGTTTATTTGATATGTCATTTGAAAAAGTCTTTTCCCATTCTGTCAGTTGCCTTTTAGTTGGTTGTTTCCTTTGCAGTGCAGAAGCTTTTACCTTGATGAGGTCCCAATAGTTCACTTTGGTTTTAATTCCCTTGCCTTAGGAGAGTAGTTGAGTAAGAAATTGCTGTGGCAATTAAAAGAGAGGTTGTTGCCTGTTTTCTCTTCTAGGGTTTTGACCATTTTCTTCTCACATTCAGATCTTTCATCCATTTGGAGTTTATTTTTGTGTATGGTGTAAGAAAGTGATCTAGTTTCATTCTTCTGCATGTTGTTGTTTAGTTCTCCCAGGACCATTTATTAAAGAGACTATATTTTTACATTGGATACTCTTTATTGTTTTGTTGAAGACTAGTTGGCCATACACCTATGGGTCCATTTCTTTGTTCTCTATTCTATTCCATTGGCTTAGATGTCTGTTTTTGTGGCAATACCATACTGTCTTGATCATTACAGCTTTGTAGTAGAGGCTAAAGTCTGGGGTTGTGATGCCTCCCATTTTGGTTTTCTTCTTCAATGTAATTTGGCTATTCGGGGTCTTTAGTGGTTCCATACAAATTTTAGGGTTGTTTATTGTAGCTTTGAGAAGAATACTGGTGCAATTTTGATTGGGTTGCATTGAATGCGTAGATTGTTTTGGGTAGTATTAACATTTTAACAATATTTATTCCTACAATCCATGAGCATGGAATGTTTTTCCATTTCTTTATGTCTTCTTCAATTTCCTTCATAAGTTTCCTATAGTTTTCAGCATACAGATCTTTTACATCTTTGGTTAGGTTTATTCCTAGGTATTTTATGGTTGTTGGTGGAATTGAGAATGGGATCAGTTTCTTGATTTCTCTTTCTGTTGCTTACTTATTGGTGTATAAAAATGTAACCAATTTCTGTACAGTGATTTTGTACCCTGCGACTATGCAGAATTCATGTAATAATTCTAGCAGACTTTTGGTGGAGTCTGTAGGGTTTTCCAAGTAGAGTATCATGTCTGTGAAAAGTGAAGGTTTGACTTCTTCTTGGCCAATTTTTTTAAATGTTTTATTTAGTTTTGATACAGAGAGAGACAGAGCATGAGATGGGGAGGGGCAGAGAGAGAGGGAGACACAGCATCAGAAGCAGGCTCCAGGCTCTGAGCCATCAGCCCGGAGCCCGACGTGGGGTTCAAACCCACAAATGCGAGATCATGACCTGAGCCGAAGTCAGAGATTTAACCAACTGAGCCACCCAGGCGCCCCTTCTTGGCCAATTTTGATGCCTTTTCATTTTGTTGTCTGATTGCTGAGGCTAGGACTTGCAACAGTATGTTAAGCAACAGTGGACATCCCTGTCGTGTTCTTGATCTAGGGGGAAAGCTCTCAGTTTTTCCCCATTGAGGATATTAGCTGTGGGATTTTCACAAATGGCTTTTATGATATTTAATTATGTTCCTTCTATACTGATGTTCTTGAGGGTTTTTATTAAGAAAGGATACTGAATTTTGTCAAATGTTTTTCTGCATCTATTGACAGGATCATATGGTTCTTATCCTTTCTTTTTTTAGTGTGATGTATCACATTGATTGATTTGCGAATATTGAACCAGCCCTGCAGCCCAGGAATGAATCCCACTTGATCATGATGAATAATTCTTTTTATGCAGTTCAATTGGCTGGTATCTTGATGAGAATTTTTACATCCATGTTCATCAGGGATATTGGCCTAGAGTTCTCCTTTTTTGGTCAGGTTTGAGAATCAGAGTAATGCTGGCTTCATAGGATGAGTCAGAAAGTTCCTTCCATTTTTATTTTTTAGACCAGCTTGAGAAGGATAGGTATTAACTCTGCTTTAAGTGTCTAGTAGAATTCCCCTAGGAAGCCATCTGGGAGATTTTTAATAACTGATTCAATTTCTTGATTAGTTATGTGCCTGTTCAAATTTTCTATTTCTTCCCAGTTGAGTTTTGGTAGTGTGTAGGTGTTTAGGAATTTGTCCATTTCTTCTAGTTTGTCCAGTTTGTTGGCATGTAATTTTTCATAGTATTCCTTGATAATTGCTTGTATTTCTGAGGGATTGGTTGTAATAAATCAATTTCCATTAGTGATTTTACCTGTTTGGGTGCTCTTTCTTTTCTTTTTGAGAAGCCTGACTAGAGGTTTATCAATTTTGTTCATTTTTTCAGAAAACAACTCTTAGTTTCATTGATCTGTTCTATTTTTTGGATTCTATAATGTTTATTTCTGCTCTGATCTTCATTATTTCTCCTCTTCTGCTGGATTTGGGGATATATGATGTTCTTCTTCTAGTTCCTTTAGGTATGCTGTTAGATTTTGTATTTGAAAATTTTCTTTTTGTTTCTTGGGATAGGCCCGGATTGCACTGTAGTTTCCTCTTAGGACTGCCTTTGCTGAATCCCAAAGGGTTTGGATTGTTTTGTTTTCATTTGTTTCCATATATTTTTTAATTTCTTCTCTAATTCGCTGGTTGACTCATTTGTTCTTTAGTAGGATGTTCTTTAACCTCCATGCATTTAGAGGTTTTTCCAAACGTTTTCCTGTGATTGATTTCAAGTTTCATAGCATTGTGATCTGAAAGTGCATGGTATGATCTCAGTTCTTTAATATTTATTGAGGACTGTTTTGTGACCCAGTATGTGATCCATGGGCACTTGAAAAGAAAGTATGTTTTATTGCTTTGGGATGAAAACTTCTAAATATATCAGTCAAGTCCATCTGGCCTAGTGTATCTTTCAGGGCCATTGTTTCGCTGGTAATTTTCTGTCTAGATGAACTATCCACTGCTGTAAGTGGAGTATTAAAATTCCCTGCAATTAGCACATTCTTACCAATAAGAGTGCTTATGTTTGTGATTGTTTTATATATTTGGGTGCTCCTGAATTTGGTGCATAGACATCTATAACTGTTAGCTCTTCCTAATGGATAGAGCCTGTAATTATTATATAATGCCCTTCTGCATCTCTTGTTACATTCTTTAATTTAAAGTCTAGTTTGTCTGATATAAGTATGGTTACTCCAGCTTTCTTTTGACTTTCAGTACCATGATAGATAGTTCTCCATCCTCTCACTTTCAATCTGAAGGTGTCCTCAGGTCTAAAATGGGTCTCTTTTAGAAAGCAAATAAATGTGTTTTTTTTTTTATTCATTCTGATACCCTATGTCTTTTGATTGGAGCATTTAGTCCATTTACATTCAGTGTTACTATTGAAAGATATGGGTTTAGAGTCATTGTGTTCTCTGTAGGTTTCATGCTTATAGTGATGTCTCTGGTTCTTTTTGGTCTTTGTAACTCTCAGAGTCCCCCTTAGGATCTCTTGTATGGCTTGTTTAATGGTGATGAATTCATTCAGTTTTTGTTTGTTTGGAAAAACCTTTCCCTCTTCTATTCTGAATGACAGCCTTGCTGGATAAAGGATTCTTGGCTGCATATTTTTCCTGTTCATCACATTGAAGATTTCCTGCCATTCCTGTCTGGCTTGCCAGGTTTCAGTAGATAGGTATACACATAAGGGTAGTAGCAGACCTTTCTATTTTAAGGCCTGTTTACTCCCAGCTGCTTTCATAATTCTCTCTTTATCCTTGTATTTTGCCAGCTTCAGTGTGAAGTGTCATATAGAAGATTGATTCAAGTTACGTCTGAAGGGAGTTCTCTGTGCCTATTGGATTTCAGTGTTTGCTTCCTTCCCCAGATTGGGGATATTCTCAGCTATGATTTGTTCAAGTACCCCTTCAGCCCTCTCTCTCTCTTCTTCTTCTCCTGAAATTCCTATGATATGGATATTGTTGTTTGATTGAATCACTTAGTTCTCTAATTCTATCCTTGTGACCCATAATTTTTTTTCTTTTTCTTCAGCTTCCTCTTTTTCTATAATTTTATCTTCTAATTCACCTTTTCTACCCTCTGCCTGCCTACATTTTGCATCTCATTTATAGCATTTTTTAATTCATCATGAATATATTTTAGTTCCTTGATCTCTGCAGCAATAGATTCTCTGCTATCTTCTATGCTGTTTTCAAGCCCAGGAATTAATCTTATGACAATTATTCTAAATTCCTCTTATATTGTGTATATCTGTTTTGATCAATTCTTTAGCTGTTATTTCTTCCCGAAATTTCTTTTGAGAATTTTTCAGTTTCATCAATTTGGCTAGTTTACATTCCCTCAAATGTTTTAAAAGCTTGTTATGTTCTCTGTACCTATGAATACTGCTATATTAAAAGTGGGCTTATAAACTTTCCAGGGCCTGTCCCTTCATGAGGTGGTTTTTTTTGGGGGGGGGGGAGAGTGTTACTTGCTCTCTATTATTGTGTCTTTGGTTATTTTGTTTCCCTATGCATAGTGATGTTTTGGACCCTCCACCAGGTATGCTTTGATTTGTTCCTCAAAGTATCCCTAGAAAGGAAAACAGAGAAGGAGAAGAGGGGAGGGATGGAGAGGGGACCAATAGCATAAAACCAGAAAAACCCACAAGTAAGGAACAGAATGGAAGCGGTGCTGATGGAAGAGCACATACAAAGAGAGAAATGACAGGGGTGGGGAAAAGGAAAAAATTAACTGACCAAGCAGAGAGAGTAAACAGTGTAGTCCAGAGAAAGAGGAAGGAAAATAAAGAAAGAGTTGGGGAAAAAGAAAAGAAGATAAAGTTGCCCAGACAGAGAAATTATATGGCCCACTGTGGGCCCCCCGGTCTGATCCCTGAGACCCTGCCTTGGTGGTGGTGGGGGAAAAAATGGAGACACCCCAGTCTCTCCTCAATGGAACTGGTGTCCCAGATCACTCTGTTGGAACTGTCCTCCCTGTGCCACGAGTGCAGATGAGGTGGTCTGTCTTGCTCTGCAGACTCCTCTGCCCCTGTGCTTGGTTGGGATTGAAACTCCTGCTCCGTGTATGCCAGTACTGGGGAAGCACAGCTCCACAGCCTGCTAGGTGGTTCCCAGATGAGCTTTGTCCTGTCCCACAGCACTCCAGGGAGAGGGCTGCTTTCTGCTACTGTGAACTGTGCCCCTGATCTAGGCACCAGGCCCAGGGCTCTCTCCCTTCATCCCCAGGTATGCTAATCGGGCCCCTGTGGCCTGTCAGGTTGTCCCAGTATATACCTGGAAGTGACTCAGTCTCTTTTCCTCCCAGACTCCTGGAGTTCAAAGTCCTTTGCTTCAACCCTTCTTTGTTTGAGAGATGCAGGAAGTTCAGATCCCCCTACTTCTCCGCCTTGGTGGCCACTCCCCAGTCTATGTTTGCTAGTTTTGAGGGGAGTTGGCCATGCTTATTTTTCCCTAAAAAATTTTAAAAGGTCTTTAATTATTAAGTTTTATATGTTACAAAGAGTTTTATCCAGTGAACAGAGCTTTGAGGTACCATTAAATTAAAACCCAAATTGAATGTGATAATATGATAGATACAGGATTGACTTTAAGCCATCATAGCTCTACCGTGGTTACTAAAGCATCATGTGATTGTATAAACCTTAGGTTTTAAAACAGTTCTTACATATAAATTATATGTAAAGCACTTTTTGGGTAAAGTGCTTGTTTTGTAATATTTAAGGATAGACTAAAGGAGAAAAAATTGGGGCACCTGGGTGGCTCAGTCGGTTAAGCCTCCAACTTCGGCTCAGGTCAGATCTCACGTTCGTGGGTTTGAGCCCCGCGTCAGGCTCTGTGCTGACAGCTAGCTCAGAGCCTGGAGCCTGTTTGTGGTTCTGTGTCTCCTTCTCTCTCTGCCCCTCCCCCTCTCATGCTCTGTCTCTGTCTGTATCAAAAATAAATAAAATGTTAAAAAAATTTTTTTAAAAAAAGGAGAAAAAATTATTAGACTGTCCATCCTAAATTTGTTTTACATTTGCAACTCCAATAATTTGGTGTAGAATATTCAAGAAAAAAAATATTAAACCAGTTAATGTGATTAAAGTGAACCAGTATAATTTTCCTTCTATAGGACTTCAGTTATCAATCAGTATTTACTGAGCATGTACTCTACTTCTGATGGCCTAGGAGAATCATAAACATTTAGAAATATTTATTTATAAATATGTGAAAAGCACATATAGTGCCATATGTCTGATTTAAGGAAACAAATTTTTCTATACTCATTCATCCAACATTTACATCCACTCTACTATTGAGTCAATATATTAGGACAATGACTTCTACTATATTTGGAATGGTGAAGAATTCAGTGATATAGGAGATGTGGTCCTTGTTGGGTAAACAAACATTCTATAAAAAGCCATCATTCACTCATCACATAGGCATGGCCTTGTACTGTAATGAAGGCAGCATAGGCAATCTCGGGCAAGGGAAAGCTCGCTGGCACATGAGAGACCAGAATTAGACCCTGCCTGGGCTCCAAAAAATAATATGGGACATAAACTGTAGAAGGAAAGGAAGGGGAAATTATAAAAAGATAAATATTTTTTCTTATAGATTTTTGGGCTTCAAAAATATACTCCTTTTGCTTCAAGATCCAATAGGCTCAACAACTTTCCCTTTGTGTCTCTGGTGCCTTTCTCAACCGCAGCAGCATGAGGGGACCTTGGAAACAGCTGGACACGTTCTATGACCTCTCCATTCTCCCTACCACAGGGACTGTGGAGCTATTTATACAGGTGGTTACCATAATGAAGGACTCCATCCTCAATTCCCAAACTATACACTTAGCTAAATGCAGGATTGTCATTACCATAGCTTTTCCTTCCTACGGAGACCACCTTACTCATACTCATAAACAACCATAGAGGTGGTGGCCACTCCAAAGCTATCCCCATCCTAATCCCTGGAACTTGTCAGTGTTACCTTACATAGCAAAATGACTTGTGTAAGTGATTAGGTTAATGATCCTGAAATGAGAAGACTACCCAGGTGGGCCCTAAATGTGATCACAAGAGTACTTAGACTATTGAATGCTGAAAATGAACTGAAGGTTGAAGGGAAAGGGGGAGGGGGAAAAGAGGTGGGGGTGATGGAGGAGGTCACTTGTGGGGAAGAGCACTGGGTGTTGTATGGAAATCAATTTGACAATAAAATATTTTAAAAAAAAAGTACTTAGGCAGCAGATCAGAAAAGCTGTAGGAGATGCAAATCAAGAAGTTGTGAAGTAAACATTGGAGATATGCTTTGAAGATACAGAAGGGGCCACAAGCCAAGGTATACAAGCAGTCACTAGGAGCTGAAAAAGGCTAGGAAACAGCTTCCCCCCTAGCAACTCCGGAAGGAACAGGGCTTGACTCCATTTTGATGTTAGCCCACTGAGAAGGATATCAGACTTCTGACTTCCACAACTTTAAGAAGTTGAATTTGTGTTGGTTTAAGGCACAAGGTTTGTGGTAATAGCAGAATTACAATACTAGCACATTATTTAAGGTACCTCTCCTAAAATAGCCTTCTCTAGTAACTGGAATTCCATCTTTGGATACAGTCTTTTAGGCTATGGCTTGAGAAATCTGTTAAAAATACTCTTAGGATATATGATATACTTAAATATCACAGCATTATGAAGTACAGTGTGAGTAATTCTATGAAACCATCTAGAAATTCAGGAAGAAACAGGTCACTGAGTAGGCTGTTTGATGGGAAGGATATAGAAGGGATAGGTACAGGCTTGAAACACATCTAAGTACTGAAGGTTTAGAGACTGAGATTGGAAGAAATAAAATAGTATAAAGATCAGGGCAAACTTAAAGCATACTTGTTAATAAGTCCCACAATTTTGCCTTAAGTTGGCCTTGCTTTCAGCCCTTTACACATATAATTTATACCCATTTCTAAAGCAAAATACTCTATTTTAATAGTGCACAAAAGTACTAAAAAGGAAGAACAGTTAAATCATATATATTTAATTAAGTAACCAAAGACTGTGGATTCTCAATACAATAATTCAAGTTAAAATTTCTACTTTACCATATACACTTACTTCTTGTGCACAGGGAACATGGCATTATTTTTAAAATTCTAAATGTAATACCTTCTATCTCAGGGGCCAGACCCCTGCCAGTTGAGAAATATTATAGCTTTTTTGGGAAGTGAATGCACTGTTTAGCCCAACACTTGATTTATGGTTTTTTATCTGAAATATGGAAATGCATCTGAGCTGTGTTCTATTTTATAAGTAGAGTCATTTTTTATGCAATATCAGTTCTTCTAGCACATTCCTAAGTATCTGAAAACCAAAATAAAATTCATTTATGTTGACTATAGCTATGTCATGAAGAATTTTTTTAATGCGTATTTTTGAGAAAGAAAGAGAACAGGGGAGAGGCAGGGTGAGAGGGAGACAGAAGGATCTGAAAAGCCCAATGTGGGGCTCGAACTCACTATTTGTGAGATCACAGCCTTAGCTAAAGTCAAATCCTTAACCATCTGAGCCACATAGGCACTGCAGGAAGAATGTTTCTAAACTTAACCACAGTCAAGGAAAGTAGAGGATAAGATGCCAGTTTCTTACATATCAATAGTCATGCCTGAGCTGTTACCTCACATATTTGAGAAACCTGAATGCTATCTGCCAAGTTTGAACAAATCAAGTTTACTTCCAGATACAGCTATAAGTGTAGTTAGCTCAAGACCATGTTACAAAAATATAGTCTACAATACTAATAATTTGTTACAGTATGAGAAATTACTATTTTATATGAATTTTAATGGTAACGTATTAGGGTGACAAACTCCTGCTATTTTGCCTGGGACTTTCTGAGGTGTCGGGGTCAGAACTGACGGTCCCACATCCAGGGAAACTCCTCAGACTGAGGTGGTCAGGACAAGGGCTTATACAGGTGGGAAACACACACATAGTCCCGAGAAACCGTTCTTCCAAAAATAGTTTATCCACTTGAGAGGAACAAATTCAAAGTAAATACATTAAATTATCTTCTTTTAAGATAGAGCAATATTTATACTTTTTATTTAAATTTATTAAATGGAAAATGCAAAAATAGAATGTATTTTAAGTAGTGGTGGTATTTTCAGCAGTTATCATTGGCTCAAAGTTAGTCGTATTTTTACTTCAATGAGCGATCAAAATGTGCTTTTTCATTTTTAAGCTAACCATACTTTTAAGCTCCAAATCAAGATTTTCTGTATACACAGTCGGACGTCACCTGTCAAAACTCCAGACAAGCTGGTAATTGTCCACATATTCACACCCAGAATGAAACATCTATATTTCTAATGCTATTTCAAGGCGGTGTATCAGATTTAAGATCTTTATTATCTCTGAGACAGGACAGCATGTAGATAAATGTGCTGATAGCCCAAGCTTTCCAAGAATGTCACCGTTTATTCTGCAGATATGCATCCTTGCGCAGCCACCGGACATGACACAGCTACATGTGGCGCTGCTTTCCCACTCCCCTACTCCTTCCCCTTTGCTCCCCAATTTTCTCTTTTCTGATCCCTCTTTCAAATATTCATTTGAAGATATACTTTTTACTGGGATTAAAACAGGGTTTGATTTAAAATTTTCACTCACCAAACAGAAAAATATTTTACTAGAAGGGAATGGTATTAAGGAGAAGTGATTTTCCATGTGCCCCGAGGGCTGGCATAGACAGGATTTGATTTGCTATGTTCAGCTGGAATCTGGATTGATACGCAGAGATGAGAGGGGGTGTTTAATAAAATTTACATTTCATTTTCTCACTCGACACCCATCTCCCGTCACTCAGGGAATTGATGGGAATGCCACAAATAACTTGTGTCAGAATCTAGTTGGGGAAACAGACTGGGAAATGAGAAAACAGAGGGAAAGAGAGAAAGGAACAATCTGGTTATCTGGTTTGTTTTCATCTTGTGGTTCCAGTGATGGGAACAAATGCATTGTGGCTGGAGGACTTGACAGCTGGCAGCCTTTACAAGGAAGGAGCCAGTGTGCCAGTGGGAAAGTGGGGAGGCATCTGGGGACCGACATGACCCAGCTGCCTGCAGCAGGCAACCATGCTGTTGGAGGGAGGATTCTATGGATGGGAAGGAGGAGTTTAAGTTCTAGAGGACTGGAAGCGATTTCTGTCAGCTGAAAAGAGATCAGGAGGTCTCCAATCTAAGCAAGAGAAGGGGACTAAGCGCCTCTTTTATTCCATGAAACCATAATGACTGTATCAGTTTTCTATTGCTGTATAACAAACTACCACAAATTTAGTCACTTAAAACAATACTCACAATAAACATCACTCAGTCTTAAAAAAGGAAATCCCTGCCATTTGCAACAACATGGATGGATCTGGAGAATACTCTCTCAGTGAAATAAGTCAGAGGAATAGTGTCTGACCTCACTTATCTGTGGAATCTAACATAGTCATACTCATAGAAGCAAAGAGTAGAATGGTGATTGCCAGAAGCTGGGAAGAAAGGGAAATGGGAAGTGATGATCAAAGTGTACAAAGTTTCCATTATGCAAGGTAAGTTCTAAAGATCTATTCAGTGTAGTACCTACAGCTAAAAATACCATGTTGCCTACTTCAACTTTTCTAAGAGGGTAGGTCTTATTAATTATTTGTGGTAAGAACACTTAACATAATAATAATAATAATAGGGTGGAAAGAAACTTTGGGATATGATGGATATTTCTATGGCCTCAATAGTGGCAATGGTTTCACAGGTGAATACTTATTTCCAGACTCATGGAGTTGTATACATTAAATAGCCATACAGCTTTATACATGTCAATTATACCTCAACAGGATGGTTCAGTTCAAAACCAAAAATATAACACCCATGTATTAACTCAGTCTGTAGGTCAAAAGACTAGGACAACTCAACTGAATTTTCTTCTTAGGGTCTCACAAGGCCAAAACCAAATGTTAGCCAGGCTGAACATTTATCTGGAGGTTTTGGGAAAGAATCAGCTTTCAAGCTCATTCAGGCTATTGGCAAAATTCATTTCCTTATGGTCATAGGACGTAGGTCCCTGTTTTTATACTAGTTGTGGGCCACTTTTAGCTTTCAGCAGCTACTTGGATCCTTTTCTTTGCCAGGTGATTTGCTCCACTATCAAAGCAGCAATCACACAAGACTCCTTTCCATGTTTGGAATATTTCTGACTCCCTTTTCAACCACCAGTCAGGGAAAACTTTTCTTAAAGAGTTCATGTGATTAGGTTAGGCCCTCCCAAATAAATTTCCGTATATTAAGGCCAACTGATTAGTAAGCTAATCAAAATGGCAATATCATAGGGGCACCCAAGTGGCTATATTGATTGGGTGTCTGAATCTTGATTTCAGCTCAGGTCATGATCTCATGGTTCATGAGATTGAACCCCCATGTCAGGGTCCCTGCTGGCAGTGCAGAGCCTACTTGGGATTTTCTTACTCTCCTCTCTCTCTGCTCACACTCTTTATCTTTCTGAAACTAAATAAGCTTAAAAAACTGCAATATCAATTCACCACTTAATTTAATCATGGGTGTGACCCTAGATAACTGAGAAAATGGAGGCCATCTTAAAACTCTGCCTCCCATATTGTCTAATGTGTAATTGATCCATGCTGCCAGCTCAGGGTAGACAGGAATGGTTGCTGAGATTAGCTGGTGATTTCTAAGAAGCCTAGAGATTCAGAAGTGTAGCAAGCAAGGCATTAAGTCAAAAGATATTTATAAATATCTTAATCTGTGTCTTTCCTAAGAAAAAACAAGACATAGAAGTTATTATCTTTTTGATCAATATAAAGTAATTATATCAACTCTAGTTTGGCACATTTCTTAGCACTAAGTCAAAGTGGTTCTTCTTTCACTAGAGTTGATGTGATAAGCAAAGGAAAAATATAAACAGCCTTTGGAAGCACTGGTGGAGGATTCAGGGCTATTTGGGCAGAAGATTCAGTGTTGGGTAGTCAGTGGCCTAGAGGAGTGGGCATGGTATGTGATAAAAACATTATTTAAAAAAGGACGTGCCTATTTATTTTTGAAAGAGGCAGAGAGAGGGAGAGAGACACAGAATCTGAAGCAGGCTCTAGGCTCTGAGCTGTCAGCTGAGAGTCCAAAACAGGGCTCGAACCCACAAACCACAAGGTAATAACCTGAGCCAAAGTCAGCGCTTAACCGACTGAGCCACCCAGGCCCCCCTGGTAGCATAGCCTCTTGACCTCATGGACTTCCTGCCTATATGGAAGAAGGCATCTATGGGTGAGGGAGAGTCAAAGTGGAGCTCTCTAGAGCACAGAGCCTGGGGAAACTTCTTCACTGACTCTAAAGGCAGTGTTGGCTGGAGTGCCATATATCTTTGATCCATGCTCTATTTGACACATAAAGAAATAAGAATATTTGGAGTTCACTTGCTTCATGATCTTCCATTATATTTATAAAATGGAATGTATATAATTTATATAACTACATGTCAGAGTAGGAAAGTAGTATTTAACCATACTGTAAAAAAGCTCAACAGAGCACAATGATGAACTAATTGTAACACTTACTGATATTTATTCTAAGCAATTATTTTTTTCCCTAATGCCTAATTTCTTCATATATGGTGGGTATCCTTCCATCCAGCCCGGTCTAAGTTGAAATCATTTCTAACATGTTTTTAATATCATTTCATGTGTTTCAAATGGTTACTAATTATTCATTCAGGTTTTATTTCTTCAAATGCTCAACAGTATTAATTTATTCACTGACCAATCCATGTTATAGGGATAAGTAACTCTTCTGGTCCAATTTACATATGTTCCCCTACCTAAAATGTCATTAAAAAAAAATTTAAACCCTATCTATTTTCCTGAGTCTCACCTAAGTTTTCTTTCCCTGTGAAGCTTTCTTCCCTTATTTCAATTATTATTATCCTCTATTTTCAGTGTTATTGCAAGTAAACAAAAAGACTTAACCTATGGAGAGAACTTTCAAAGTGTTTAAAATAATGTAGAAAAAAGATCTTATGGTTTTCCAACCATTCTTAGATAGAACCAAAACTCAGATTGGTTTCTGATATCTCCTCAAAAACACAAAAGTCAGAAAGTACTGGAATGATAGTTCCACATTTTGCAAAGCAAAGGTTGTGATTCACATATTTTTATACTCAGCCAAATTGTCTTACATGTCTGAAAATCATTTCTAAGACAAATGGGTTCAGAAAAGATGCATCACACTTAGCCACATATTATTTCTCAATTCTGTAAGTAAAAAAAATGGGAAGACTCAACTGGATTTTTTTAGGGGCTCACAAGATTTTGGAACAAAAACCCAATTTTGAGCCTTCACTCTACTGCTTACTGAGAAGGTATGTTCAGTGACATAAGAGGGAATCAAGGAATGGAACCATCACAAAGGCCAAGGGAGAAAAGTGGTTCAAGAGAGAGGAAGAAAAAGGTTGGGTTAGATGCTCCAGAGATGTCACATAAGATCAAGATAAAGAATCATTCTTTAGAAATAACAATATGAAAGTCATTTGTGATTACCACAAGAGTAGTCCCTGTTTTGTGGATGGGTCAGAAAGCATCCTGGAGTGCCAGGTAGTATGAATGAAAACTCAGGAAGTAATGAAATGTGTGAACAAAACTCTCTTAAACAATTTTGCTGGAATAGGAGTAGAAAATGAGAAAGAGAACTGAAGGGTCCTAAAGAATCAAAGAATGTTTTCTTTTCCTTTACTGTTTTTTTTTTAAGTGGAGTCTACTTAACTATGTTGGATAGTCATGGGAATAATCCAGTAGATGGGGAGAGATTGAAGACATCCTTGGAAACAGAATGAAGATATGCAGAAAAGAATATTAATGAGAAAATTTGGTATTACTAGACTTCTAGCTTAAATTTGTAGCACTTCTAGAGTTGTATAAACTATAGATAAGCACATAGGATTATTTATTCATCCCCAAACTTAAGAAAATTTTGGAGCATCTTATTTCTCAGACCATACTTATGATTTGCAAATTAAAACCCACAGTCTTTCTATCACAAAACTGAATCTATGAGGGGCGCCTGGGTGGCTCAGTCGGTTAAGCCTCCAGCTTCGGCTCAGGTCAGATCTCACGTTCGTGGGTTCGAGCCCCGCGTCAGGCTCTGTGCTGACCGCTAGCTCAGAGCCTGGAGCCTGCTTCCAATTCTGTGTCTCCCTCTCTCTCTGCCCCTCCCCCTCTCATGCTCTGTCTCTCTCTGTATCAAAAATAAATAAAACATTTAAAAAATTTTTTTAAAAAAACAAAAAAAAACCCAAAACTGAATCTATGAAATCTGCCTAATAAGTATGCTTTGGTAGCTGCTTTCAAGAGTCAGCCCTTTGTGTTCAAGGTCTTAATGCCATGTAGTGTGGGTTTAGAATAAGTACTTACAGAGCTGGGCTGGAAGAAGTCCACAGTGGCACTGATTCAAGGGAGAAAAACATACTCTCCAGTGAGCACTTCTCAGTAGTATGGGCATTGTGTTGGGTCTACTCTTGACTTAGAGTAAACATTTGCCTCCCCACTGTTTCCTCCATATCTTATTGAGAAATGCCAAGTCCATACCCATACACAAATTTTCCTTCTAGGTTCCTCAATAGATGGGACCCTAGGTGGCAGGACTTAGGTATGACATTCCAGGGATATTCTGGTGAGAAAATAGATTTGTTAGTACTCTAACAACTATCCACCAAGGAACATTCCTAAACTGGAGGTTTTCTTTCCTTTTTCTTTCATTCCTCTTTGGTCTCTCTGGTCCATTCATCTTCCACTCTCTACTCTCTTTTCCTTCTCCTGTATATATGTCTCCCATCCAGAACTAAATGTATTTTCTATAAGCAAGTTCTACTCTTGGATGAAAATGAAAAAGTTGCAGGAAATATTTTTAAAATTTATTTTACTAGTAACAGGCCTTATAAAAACAATGAAATACAAAAAGATATAAAATTTGAAGTGAAAATCTACCCATATTCCTGCTCCATTCCCTAAAGATAACTATTTTTTTCCAAAACTTTGTTGCTTTTCTTTCAATAATTTTTCTATACATAAACAAACTAGAGGTAAAAGCAAAATAAATACACACATTGTTTTGCAATTTGCTTTGTTTTTTTAGCCTAATAGTATAGCTTGAATAATTTTATACATCAGCTCTTCTACTGCATAGATGTGTCATTAAGTTGAGGAAATTTTAGAAGGAATCAGATATAGTCCAAACAAATTTTGAACTTTGCCTGGACCATTGCAAGGATTTGGTAACTGACTATTCCTTCATCTCTACAGTATAGAGACAAGTGGACATTTCCCACATTTTTTCAAAGGAAAATTGAGTCTCTTTGCCTTTATTACAGATACTAATATTGAAATAAAATATATGGTGATAATAATAAATGAATCATAATTTTGAGGCTGAAAAAAAAAACAATTCTTCAAAACCCAGTAAATGCTAGAGAGTCTTGAAAATGCATTAAATGACTCTTCTGGTCTAAGAAGAGACCAGATTGATGGTCTCTTCTTGAGTTGTTCCAAGCAAAGAACCTAGTCTTTTTTCATGAATAAATATAACAATGTTAGAAGAATATTTGTAAACATGCAAATCTCCATATTCTACCACTAAGGACTCATTTAATTTTATAAAATTAAAAATGGTTTATCCCTTTTAAAAGATTACAATCAGGAAATGTGATTCACCTCTCAAATATATCTGTAATTAATCACAGTCCATGACATAAGTTGAAATCAACTGTGTTCTACACCAAGTAGAGTAATTCCTTCTGCTTACAGCTCCTTCAGGATTGACACTGAATACATTATAAATTCTGAAAACAAAATATGGAATAAATGCATGAATTTCAAATGACAGAATTAATTAAAATCCTTTACTGTTATTGACATGTACGGTTTTATAGAAGCTTGGATGAATAATATTTGCATGTGATTCACATTCAATTTCCCCATACTCATTTTTGCATACAGTTTGCATACACTTCAATGTATAGTAATGCCATACATTTGGATTTAGACCAGATGGAAGGGAGCTATTGACTAATCTTTGAAAGGTCTGGGCCTCTTGGTTTTCAGCAACTTCATTGGGCAACAGTATGGTTATATCTGCTGCAAGATACAACTGTGGTCAGATTGGCTGAGTCTGTCACTCTGAGAGACATGAAATTCTGTCTCTGGTACCTTCTCTGAACACAATCCCTAAAACTTCATAGATGGTGGAAACTACCCTCTCTTCATCCTTCCCTCTCAATTTTAACATCCAGAAATATTTCCAAATAGTTTTGAACTCTTTAGAATTTTAATTTGCTCATTATCTTGGGGGAAGAGAATCTACCATATATAATAAAACCAGAAATGGGAAGCAAGAAGAGATGCTTTGAAATAACAGAGGAACATGACACTTTTCAATTATTTATTTCAGTAAGGAGTAAGGCTTGTTGCTGCTGGGAAATATTTTTGGGGCCAGCCATGTTAATAGTCTGAATAGTTAGGGTTGGCTGATAGTGGTGCTTTATGTAACTAGCTCATCTCCAGACATAAATGAACCAAGAGCTAACTGTCCCATTTTCTGAGGAGAAAAAGAGGGCTGGCTTAATTATGGATTAGAGGATTCTAACTAGACGCTTAGGTTCCATGCCATATGCTAGAGCCCTGCAAGTTACTGTGGATATTTCTGGCTACTGTTCAGGCCCAAAGAGTCCATTTTCACCTCAGAGATTCTAAGCATTGTCAAAGGAGCCTTATGGTTATTCCTAAACAGAGGGATAGGATAAAACTTGCCTTCCAGAAATATTAGTCTTTTGGCACATGGAAGATTGGTAAGAAGCTAGTAAAGGTTGGGAGATGGGTAAAGGAGTAGAAATAACAGCTGGTAGCTGACTGGGATGGGTGAGATAGAACATAGAGTCTTGGTTGACTTCTAGATTTCTAGTCTGAGTACAGTGATGTTGTGTATTGTGTTAGAGCAAGTATGAAGATGAGGAGTAGGATTTAAGGCCATGTTAACTTCTTAGTGGCTGTGGGATAACCTAGTGGGATTTCTCAGTAGTCAGCTAACTATATGATATAGAGCTCAGGAAAGAAATCAGGGCTGGAATTTGTGGTGCTAAAAGAAGTCACCAGAATGAAAGAATGTGTAGACAAACCTACAGCAGTAATTCTAAGACTATAAGTTTAAAATTCTCAAGAGTCCTAATCTCTGAAATGCTGTTGTACAAAAAGATTAAAGATTTCTGATGACTCAATGTATCTACCACAGATTGCAAATACAAATTACTTCAGAGGTCAGAAAACTACAAAAAGAGGTTATAGCCAGGACTAAAGTAGAGAAGGCATAGTCTGCCTAAGCCCATCAGGTTAATTTTCCTCTGTTATGTTTTCAAACACTATTAGTCCCCAAACAAAACACAAAATGGACTTACCCTGCAGAAAGCCAGTTTGTACCTCCAGAGTAACTTTCTATAGACCAGGTTGCCCATCAATGCCCTTCTTAAACACAAATAGCTTGGATTCCAATTTCTTGGTGAACATCAATCTTGATACCTAATTATTCCTCCCTCAGAATCCAATACAGTGTCACCTTTTCTGGGCAGGTTTAAGGCTTGAAATGTATATAATACATCTAAATAGACAAAAGGCTGAGAATGTTCCAGACAACTGATGGTAAGGTCAAAGATACTTTCCCATTGATGCCTTGGAGATGATGGCTTTCTGCCAGTACCCCCTCTGGGATTAGTTTCAGGGCATCATTATTTAAAATTCTGCAATATAAAAGTATGTTTCCTTCCTCTGTTGTAATTCAAACATAGGACAGCCTCTGAATCTTTTAGAGATTGGAAAATCCTGTTTTATATTTTGGGAAAAGCTGAGAACAAGTTGTTTCTGGAAGTTCTCCCCTCAGCTATCTTTGCTTTACATCCTTGGAGCATAAAGCCTTTTGGATCCAGAGCCAAGGACACAATCAGGTTGCTTACAGTGCCCACTGATTTGAATACTCATGAGTCCTCTGTGAATGTATGAATTAGGTGAAATTGCCCTTATTGTCCTTCCCCAACTTGATAGGAGTTGACCCTCTGCTCTGGTCTTCACTAGAACATCTAGTATACAGCCTAGAGACACTACCCATGATATAATCTCTTTCCTCCTTCGTTGGGCAGCTGTATACATTATCTTCTCCAAAAATCAGTGCTCTGAAAAATGAGTTCACTAATAGTCTGCATGGGCACTTGGTTCTCTTTGGTCTCCGCAAATAGTTTTATTTTCCAGTTGTAAATTTGACCCAGCAACTAACAGAACTATTTTAAAATTATAACTTTGGTCCATGGACAATTCCCTTCTCCAAACTTACTGTTTTTATATCTCTGTCCTTAATTAAACTCTCAACAAAGCCCATAAGAATATCAATTATCGTGCACCTATCACAGCTGTTCCTGAATAGTTTCCTGGGGGACTGAATGAAGACAGAATGCCTGGGTAGCACCACAAGAGGCTTTCTTCTCTTGGGAAAGCCTCAAGCTGCCTCTTTCCTTGCCCAGCTGGTTCTGCCCCTGCAATTGCTGCCTCTCTTGTCTGAGGTCTGGGCAGAGCAGCAACCTCTGATCTTGGCCTGCCAGCTGGTATCTGACCAGCTGCTCTTGGGCCTCCCTCCAGTTCCCAGCCTCCTGCAGAGAAACCTGCTGAGCAGGAGAGTCTGGAGCACAGGTGTGCCCCTGGGATGGGACGCTGGTAAGACCTAGAGCAGGAGCAGCAGCCTCTTCTCGGAGGCCACCCTCTTTCTGGACAGCGTGGCGGCCAACCTTCCTTCTGGACAGGCCATTCAGTGATTGGTGGGGGAGCTGGTTCATTTCATCCATGATCACCTTCATCTTCATATCTGTGGGAGAAAAGAAGTAGGGGAAGACATGGATTTAGGTCTCAAATCAGTTGAGACCCATCACTTTATATATTAGCATTCCTGAAAAGATACAGTCGATTAAAGATTGAGTTGTATCAGCTTAGTGATTTCCAGATACCTTTAGAAATATATTTTTTCCTAAAACAAAACAAAACAAAACAAAACACTATAGTGGTGCCTGGGTGGTTCAATTAAGTGTCTGACTCTAGATTTTGGCTCAGGTCATGATCTCATGGTCATGGGATTGAGCCCCCACATTGCACTTCATGTTGTCAGCACAGACCCTGCTTAGGAAGATCTGTCTTTGCCCCTCCCCCACTCGTGTGCATATGCTGTCTCTTTCTTTCAAAACAAATATTTTTTTAAAACCCACTTTATCCCCTGCCCAATTTATAATTAATATTATTTAATAAAAATTTCATATAATTTCCCAAGAAAACACTTTTTATGATATAGATAAGTCAACAAGGATTTCTCCTTCTAAGTACAATGGCTTAAATCCAAATATCAGACCACAGGCCTTACTAAGCAGGCCAACTCATATACGTATTAAGAAATTTGAGCTCTAAAAGCCAGTCTTACCTAACACTGTGGTTTTTACAACAAATTCACAATCTGAATACCTTTGATTTTTTTAAAACATGAATATAAACATGTAGAGATAATATAGACACATCAATAAACATGTATCCATATGAGTGTGTACATATATGGTTATATAATAGTGAAGGGAGAGAGGAAACACTAGACTAGAGTCCAAAAATCAGGGTTTAAGTCTCCCTTCCCTGCTAGCTGGCTCTGTGACTTTAACCATGTCTCAGCCTCTCTGGAGCTCAGTTGTAGAATTTCATATTACTCTCATGTGCTACTTAGCAATTTGCTAAAATGTATTTCATTTTAGCAGTCTTGTTTTAATTATAGTTTTATTCCCTTGACATTTGTATTTTTCTTCCTATTCAGCAGAATTAATCTTGTACTCTTCGGAGCTAAAAATTGGTACTAGCCATGGTAACAGATGATCTGGGAACTTTTGCCCTAATCTGTCCCAATTCTTTGAAGGATGTATTATATAAACAATAACACTTCTAGCCTTTAAGATGTGATCATGCCACATGTAAATGAACATGTCTACCATATTGCTTGGAGAATAAGTAAATAATGATGAACTAGAACTAGATAGAGTTAAATACAATTAGATAAAATCTACTAAAACAATTGTTTATGGTATTAAATATATGAGAGGTGGCCTCTAGACGTGATATAGCAAAGCAGCTAAGAATACATGCTTAGAATCCAACAAATGTGGTTAGATTTGCTGTTTGGTCCCTTACTTGCCGAATACATATGCAGACTGTACTTACCCTCTGTGTGCCTCAGTTTCCTTATCTGTAAAAACAGCTGAATTGATAGTATCTACCTCATAGGATTGTTTGAAGGTTAAATAAGATGAATCATGTTAAGCACTACCCAGAATCTGTGACACAGTAAAGATTAGATAAATAATAATCAATATAATTCAAATTGCTAATGCTCAGATAGTACTCATCCCTGCCAGGCACTGTTCTTAAAGCTTTACATCCATTCACTCACCGAATCCTGACAGCCACCCCATGAGGCTAGTCCCATTATTGTCCTAATTTTAGAGATTGAAAAACAAAGGTACAGAGGGTTAATTTACTTGCTCTAAGTCACAAAGCCTCCAAGTGAGGACAGGAAATTCAAACTTAGCTAGCCTGGTCTTTGCCATCTAATATAATTACTTAATACGATTCCATACACATCTTTTTTGACTTTATGTATGGTTTACCTTAAGAAAATGTAGCCTAAATTAATAGCCTTGTGAATATCTTATCTCACACAAATGGATACATTATACAAATACACCTTAAAATAAGCAAACATGCACCATCAACAAGAGAGACCCCAGATGTCTAACTTAGGTCTTTTTTTCCACGTTTGCCTATATTTTGTATATACATTCCATTCTCACCCCTTTTCTAAAATGCCAGCTCTAGATTTGTGTTTATTTGCCAAATATTTTGGTTGCTGAAGGTTTGAAACATTTTCATTCTGAAGTTTCAAAATTGCCTCAGATTCAATATCTCAAAAGAATGAACGTGTCAAATTCTTCTCAAATTCTACTCCTGTATTTCTTTAGCCCTTTTTCATTCATGCAGTACCTTTTTAGATGCTCCAACTAGATTGTAGGAGGAATCATTCTGAGCCTCCAGAGATTCTTCATTGGAGAACTCATCTGTTTTCTCATCGGTTTATTTGTTCGTTTGTTCATTCATTTATTCATTCATTATTTTCTGAGCACCTGCTATATGGTAGGTCTAGAAATACAGCAGTGAACAAGAAATAGTCCTAATACCTTGGAGTTTATACTCTATTAGTGGGGACAGACATAAACCAGAAAATTCATGGAGCCTGTACTAGGTCCTATGAAAACAAAGCCCCTGAGAACTTCTCCCCTGGTCTCCAGGGGCTCAAAGAAACAGGCCTCTAAAACTGTTTAAAGTGAGAGCCAAATAATAAAGTATGTATAGCAGGTATAAGTAAAACACAAAAGAAGAATTACTTCATCACGTCTGAAGAGTTAGGAAGACTTTACAAAGGAGATAACTTGGTTTTGAGGGATAATATGGTGGGAAGACATTCCAATATACAGTATGGCATATGCAAAGGCAGGGGACCAGAGACAAACAAGATGTGTTGAGGACTCTGAAAATAGCTTTGGACACTGAGAACTGAGGTTATTTCTATATATATAGATGTGGATGTAGCTGTGGGGTGGGGAGTGTTAAAGAAAGTTAATACTTTATAGAGGCTATATATAAAAGGTTTTGAAAACTCTACTAAGGAGTCTGGATTTATTTCATAGATGGGGAGGTGATTTTGGAATAGGGGAGTGACATCTTAATTTCATCTTGGGAAGAACAGGCTTTGTATGATGAAGAAAATGAGCTGTGAAAGAGGTCAATTGAAAGGCTACTGAAATAGTCTGAGCAAGACATAATAAAGAACAGTAGGCCAGAGTCAAATATGTTGAAGAGCTGAATAGACAGATTCTGAGTATAACAGTGGTAGGGAAGGAAAGGCTAGTATTTATTGCACATCTAGGTCAAGGACTTTAGAACTATCTCCACTTATAGGTGAGAGGTTAGAAGACAGAAGAGATCTTATAATCTAGGTAAAGCAAAACAAGTGTATATCTATTGCATCAGAAGAAAATACAAAACATATTTAGGTACACGAAGATAAACTAATTGAAAATGAAAATATTCCTCTCATCTGTATTAATACTGGTGTCTATCCAGCTTCCTGGTGGTTGGAGGGGCGAATGAATTTTTCTTGAATGAATACTACAAACCCAAGGATGTGAATATATTTTACATTTCCCCAAGAAATTATAGCCTTCTTGAAAACATGGGCTTGCTCTTACTTTGCTTTCATCTCTTATAGAAGCTATCTCATTGATAACTAAATACTGATATTAGTTTCCTTTTCTTTTAAAAGAAATGTTCAAGAAAGTGGGAACCTTTTTCAGACGAGGTATCTGTAAAGTCATGTCACAGTAACAAAGGCCCTAATTTCATATTCTCTCTGGTGCTCCCTGTATGTGTGTGTGTGTGTGTGTGTGTGTGTGTGTGTATGTGTATGCGTGTGTATGTGCGTGCACGTGTGTACTCTCACACATGTGCTCAGGGCAGGTGGTAAGATTTCAAGTTTTGTAATTGGACAAACTATTGAACCTATGTCTGGGTTTAGTAGAAAAAGTAATTGAATCTTTTAATTGCAGTTTAGTAATATGGGATAATTTGGTCTGCTATCTCATAAATCTGTCATGAAAGCATATGAGTTACAACCTGTTTTGGCACCTTGTAAACTATGAGAGGGACCCTATAAAGCTCAGCTTTTCTGTTGTGGTTATTATTGTGATGATGATAATGAAGGTGATGAGTATGCTTTTTGAAAACAATGCTTGTAATGTTTAAACTAGTATGTACATTAAATTTCCATGAAATATTCATATGGATGATTCTTTTGTTTCTTCCTCAAATCATCCTTGTCATCATCATCATTATCATCTTTTCTGACTTTGACACCTTAAAGTCCATATAGCTGAGTGTTCAAGTCCAATACTTTTCAAGTACTTTATGTACACATAGTGATTAGTCTGGCTGTATCCTCTTAGCCCAAAAGTCTGAACTCATTCCCTTAATTACCTCATCGCCCACTTCAAGAATTATCTTAAAACACCTGAGGCCTGAAATACCTTTTTATCATGTCCTTTAACATTTTCTGCCATTTATTCCCCTCCCTAAGTGCCTCACTTCCTTCAGAAAGTACTTTCTAACTCAGGTTCTCCTTATTGTCACAACATATTGTGTTGAGGAATGTTTTTGATCTATTTCTTATAAACATTAAGGTATTATGGTTTGATTTAAAAAACAATTTTAGGGCACTTGGGTGACTCAGTCAGTTTAGTTCATACTATATTGATTTATGCCTCAATACTTGCTGACCAGAGTTTCTCATTTGACTTGGTCAACTGCTTCAATCATTGGTCACCTTTCCTTATATGACAGTCTCATCGTGCTCTTGGGATGTGGAGTTCCTTCCAGGAAAGAACTTTTTGTGCCATCAGATTTGTCTCCATATTATGCCCAGTCCTATGCCAAGTACTGAGCTTGGTATCATCTCCATAATTACTGCTCCCACTAGGAGGAAAAGATGTAGTTTATTGAGATCAGCAAATAATGAAAGAATAAGAATAATAAATTGTCATGTAGAAGCGAACTTAAAAAAGGAAAAATAAGGCTTTGAATTTTTATCCCTTGGTAAAACCAACACCACTTCATACAAGAGGAATCAAACACTACAAGTCACCCATTTTCAACCCATTGAAGATATTGTTATCCTGTTTTTGAGAGACCGTCATCGGAAATCTGTTCCCTCTTGTTCTTCAAGTCTGCATCTATTCATAAAAGACTAACATGAGCATATCTTTCCTTTGCAGGCCCCAAAACATTTAAAAATCTCCCATGAATTATTTACATGGAAGCTCCAATCAGCAACATACCTGACAGACTCCCTAGCCAAAATGAAAGTGCACTGTGTAAAGGTGCCCAGGGAGGCTGGCCGCCTCCCACTGTGAGGTTATAGACAGAACTAAGTCAGCACACATTATATGTCAGCGCTGACATCAGAAAGAATCAGATGCTTTGATCTTGGACCTCCACAGGAAGCTTAGATCTCAGACAAATTAGATAAAAAATGAATTTATAGCAGATATGTGTCCTAAGGCATTCAGCTGAATGTTTGGGTTTTAGGGAAGGAAGAATAGTGAATATCAAAACATATGAATTGGCATGTCTCCTCTCCACCTCCACCTTATGGGTGAGTCTCCATTAAAATGGAAAGATAAGATTTCAAATTGCTCCTCCATGCCACTTAGAGTCCCATTGGTGGGTTTGACCAAGCTTCTGGAAAAATGGGATAAAATACAGGAACATATATCCCTTCTCTATGAAAAAGAAAACTCAGTAGTTTTGGACCCTTTCAGGTTCACCATAGTTAGCTATAACTTTTCCAGCTACTCGTAACCTCTTTTGTCTTCCAAAAGTTTCTGGGCAACAAATATACAGTGTTCCTGTGATTGTTTTAAATCTGTGTAGGTACTACTCACTGGCTTCTTTTGCAAGGGGAACATTGACAATGAATCTCTCCTCACTCTCCTACTACCCTCACTGCTCATTTTCCCAGCCCAGTCTCCATGTCTTGCATTTTGTTTTAGATGACCAGGATTCAGCATAGAAGGATGAATATAACCACATGGATCTTGGAGCCTAAATAAGGGTTGAGGCAGAGAGATAGACAACTTATAAAGCAACATAAAGAATGTACTCCACCTTGGTTTCTAATTTGTCCATCAGGGCAACAGTTCTGCCCACATATTGAAGAAGGCATATGCAATAACTCAGATTCATTAATCTAGATTATTTGTTGCTTTTTAAATTTCTTTATGTTTTTTTTATACTTTTGAGAGACAGAGAGAGACAGCACGAGCAGAGGAGGGTCAGAGAGAGAGAGGGAGATATAGAATCTAAAGCAGGCTCCAGGCTCTGAGCAAGCATTCAGCACAGAGTCCAACACGGGGCTCGAACCCATGAACAGTGAGATCATGACCTGAGCCGAAGTCGGATGCTTAACGGACTGAGCCACCCAGCCACCCCCAGATTATTTGTTTCTTTAAGAAAAAAACCATATTTTAATAAGAAATGTACTGTAAATTTGAAGGTATGGAAATTTTAAAAAGATGAGAGGAAAAATGCTTTTAATCCCATATTATACCATGAGTATTTTTAAAAAATATTCTAGCAATGAATATGTTTTAGTAAACCTGATGTAACTCATTAATCTGCATGGAATTTACTTTGGTATATTTTTTGAAAAGTGAATCTAGATTAACAAATGTTCTAGGGGCACCTGGGTGGCTCAGTCGGTTGAGTGTCCGACTTCGGCTCAGGTCATGATCTCACAGTTTATGGGTTCAAGCCCCGCATCAGGCTCTGTGCTGGCAGCTCAGAGCCTGGAGCCTGCTTCCGATTCTGTGTGTCCCTCTCTCTACCCCTCCCCTGCTCATGATCTGTCTCTCAAAAATAAATAATGTTTTAAAAAATTTAAAAAAAATGTTCTAAATAGTCAAATTTACTAACCCTATTTATAGACTAACACTTGTTTTCCTTGATTTTATTATCTCCTTTATCATATATTACATTTATATATCTAATATCTATATCTATATCTAATTGAAGTTATTTGCGCTAATATCTCCATATATTCTGGTGTTGGTATTATACTGTCTTAAAAATAGTAACATAAATAATATTTCTTCATTCTCATTGCCATAAGATTAATTTGTTATTAAAAAATTGGCTTTGGGAGTACCTGGGTAGCTTAGTTGGCTAAGTGTCAGACTCTTGGTTTTGGCACGTCATGATCTCACAGCTTTGTGGGTCCGAGCCCAATATCAGGCTCTTCGCTGACAATATGGAGCCTGCTTGGGATTCTCTCTTTCTGCCCCTCCCCTACTCAAACCATTTCTGTCTTTCTGAAAATAAATAAACTTTTAAAAAAAGTAGAAATTGGCTTTTTATCATTGTTCTGTATTTTCTGAAGAACTTTAGAATCATCTTATGATGTTCTACTCTGTATAAAATGATGGCAGCTGCATTAAACCAAATTTAATTTAGGAATTACTGATTTATTTGCAATATTAGTCAGTCTAATTAGAAACATGGTGCAATTCCCTATGTAGTCAAGTCTGCTCTTTAAACTATGCAATAGAATATAGTTCTTTTATATATACCTCTTGTTAAGATGGTCTCCCAAGACAGCATATTCTTTAGTCACTATTATATAATATTATTTTTGCATCAACCAACATAATTTTTGAGTAAACTACTCAAGTTGTTTATATATTATAGCATTTAAGGGGTGAATCTTTTATTATTAAACAATTATGTCATCTTCAATCATATATTTTCTGTAATATTCTCTTAATTTTGTTCTTATATCTGTGTTTCCTAGCATTCTAAAATATATGTTATAATGTTGTGGTAATGAGTTCTTGTTTTATCTTCATGTGAGTAGTACCTCTTCTAATAGTCCCTTGTTAGACATGATATTCGATCTTGGTTACAAAGAACATTGAAGCTCTCCATCTTATTTAGCTGAAAGGCTCTTATCCTTGGTATTTTAAAAAATACTCCCATTTTTAAAAGTGTTCAAAAGGAATTAAGTACTAGATTTAAATTAGGAGATGTTCCTGGAGATGTTCCTCTCTTTTTAATTATATGACATGGGCATGCTATTTATTAATAATTTATAAATATAGTTTTACTTTCCAGGGAACTTGGGACAATTTGTAGTCCTGAGCTTTTTTGGTCTTCCATGCTTTTGGACATCTTGAGGCCATCTCTCACTTTCCTCTCCGTGTCATTCTTACAGATCTGTACTTACAAAGGTAAATTGACAGTCCTTTATTTTATTTAATTTTTATAAAATGCACCATATATAGTCAATAGGACCCTAAAGTGGTAGACCTAAATCCCTGCAGTTAATGGTTATAGTCACACATCCATAATATCTTGCCATTTTTATATCAATTTTCAATTCCCAGCAGTGGGAACATAGATTTCACACACACATGTGGCCAAAGACCACTGATTCTCCAGAGAAGGCAGCATTGGGGTTTGCAGCAGCGGTGGTAACACACAGACAGAGGCAAGAGCAAGGAAAGTAAGGTAGCACTAGAAAGCATTCTGCCTGGAAGTAAGTAGTTACATTTTGCCCATTGGTAGGACGAGTCATGGTCCGGTTGTTAATTTTGTGAACCTAAATAAACTTTATGCATCTCTTTTAGAAAAGATAAGGGGCTTTCTTTTTTTTTTTTTTAACAGCAGTTGGAAAAACTGCTGGAATCAGGTTCTCTAGAAAGGGAGAAGGGCAGGAAGGGATCTCATTTCATCTTTGCCTTCATCATTCATTCAATAACAATAGTTATAAGTGGTGTAATACCCTAACACCCTATGGTAACAGTGCTGCTGGAATTAGAAAAGATATAGAATTTATTTGCAAAGATCTAAACACCTGTGACTATATTACATATAAAAGGTGTTAAGTGAACAAGAGGGAAGAGTTATAAAAGTTGAAACAAGGGGATTATTTCTTCTAGGAAAGAAAGAAAAATAGAGAGGGAGAATGGAAGGAGGGAGGGAGGGAAGAAGGAAGGAAGGAGGAAAGAAAGGGAGAGACAAAGAAAAAAGAGAAGAGAAGAGAAAAAAGAAAGAAAAGAAAAAAGGGAAGGAAGGAAAGAGAGAGAGAAACAATTGGTCTGGTATTGAAAGGCGTGGAGACTGTAGGTGTGTGGATACATTGGAGAAGGTCATTTTGAAGCTGGGAGAACTAAGTTGTGTGTGGGAGGGAAAAGAAGGACTGGAGGAGTGGACATCTATCACAGGTGTATTAACTAGGACTGAACTGAAAATACATCTGTGAAACAGTAGGGGAGAGTAGAAACCAAAGACGTCGTAGTGGTATTGGTCACACTTGGTAAGCAAGGGCACAGGGGGGTATGGGGAACACCAGGAGGTAGAGAGAGCTCTGAGGTGTCTCACCTGGAGATCTACTAGGGGAGCAAGGTAACCGCTGAGAAGGAATGATACAAAATGGACCTTCAACAGAGCAAAGCTAGACTCCCTCCCTGGCATTTCTGTAAACCTGAATGTGTGCAAACTGGACAACCAGGCCCTTAGCAAATGGGATTTGAAACAGTGTGATATGATTTAGGAGCTTGAGGGACTAAACATGTAACATAAGATAATGAAATTTTTTTCTCTCTTGGGGCTTTCTCTCTCATCCTTACATCATCAAATACATATTGTATACTTTAATTGCTTTACACTTAACTGTTTATTGCCTAGAATTGTTCTTTCATTTTCCCCAAAATATTATTTTTGTGTCCCAACCAAACTGCCAACTCATAAATGGTACCAGATATCACTTCTTTGCAACTAACTATACAGAGAAGATTTCATAAAGTACTAAACAAATATTTACAAATAAATAATTTAATATTTATTGGGAGACATAATCTAACTACATTTATTAAGCCACTCCAGCATCTCTCACCGACATATTACAAAGACAAATAATAGCTTTTTCCAGGGTTTCTCAACCTTGGTATTATTGACATCTTGAGCCAAATAATCTTTATTGTAGGGTGGTCCTGTGCATGGTAAAATGTTTGCAGTATCCCTAATCTCTTCTCACCAGATGCCAGTAGTATCTCCCTCTCCCTGTGACAACTGTGACAACAGTGCAAATGTCCTTTGGAGGTAGGATGACCAACTGTCCCAATTTGTCTGTGACTGAGGAAGTTCTTGAGACACAAGGCTTTGATTTTTAAAACTGGGAAAGTTCTGGGAAAATCAGGATAAGGTGCCCACTCTATTTGGGGGGCCAAAATTAGCCTCTCAAGAACCACTGGTCTATGGGAACAAAGAGCCATCTATGTATAATCAATTCTTAAGACAAACAAACAAACAAAAACAAGTACTACCATCGAGGCACACATTTAATGTTCTTAGAACCCAAAGAAGAAAGTACTCATTTTCATTGAAGTAGGAGGCACTGGGAAAGACTTTATGAAAAAAATAAAATAAAAACATTTTCAGCTAGTGCTAGAAAGCTTTGGGAGGTTTTAACAGGTGAAGGTAAGCAATCCAATTGGGAGAAAGTGTGCTGGCAAATGGGTGGTAAAGTGTTAGACAAATCTGACAGTGAGTGAACTAGTGTAGCGAGTGTGTGCAGTGGGCAGGAAGGTGAATTGCAAAGTAAGGTTACAAAGATAGGAAGGAGTCAGGCCTTGGAAAGCTTTGAGTCTTAAAGAACAAGAAGAACCAACAACAAATAACACATATATATTACATACAATATGCCAGTAATTGCTCTGCACACGTTAGTGATACTGACTCACTCAATCAGCACCACAACCAAAAGTGTGAGCAGTATTATCGCAACTTCCTCAGTGAGGGAGCTGATGGGCATAGAGAGAATAGTTGACTTCCTTGAGGCCACAAACCAAGTCAACAGGAGAGTCAGGTTGAAGCTCAGTCTGACTGACTCCTGGCTTTCATTCTCTGAACTGTCACATTCGCCTGCCTCTCCAGCTAACTGGGAACTCATTAGAACTGACTAGCAGAGTGACAAGAATTTTAAAAGCTAGCTCAGATGGCTCTATATGTCTGGCTGGTAGTAGTGAAATATGAGGGATAGATGCACCACTCCCTTCTCCCCCAGTGTAACTCTCCAACACCCCTATTATATCCATACAATTTTCGGTAAGAGCCATAACATGATGAGTTTACAGTCTCAATTTACTGGATGGTGGAAATACTCAGTTCCACCAGCTGAATAATTTTAGTGCTGTAGTAGTGCTTAGTAAGTGCAGCGTGCTTATGAGAGACACAGCCAATCCCTTTATTCACAAAGGCCAAAAGTTTAGAAAGAGAGAGAAAAGGGAAACTTAAATGCCATGGAAATACTGAAATAAAACCAAACTTCTTTAAAGCTAGCAACAATTAGTTGTTTTGTTGCTGGTAATAATTTCTGAAGAAAATAGGAGATGCCTCATTACTTGCCTTGGAATTGATGCTCTTCAGATTTGGACAAAGCTGAGGAAATAAGGAAACAAATCTGCTATGATCCCTAGGGGAAGATTTGGAGAAAGCATTTTTCTATTTTTAACCTGGATGTCCTAATAAAATGGCCTTTGATACTCTCATCTCTTCAATCTAAACTTTTCCGCAGGAACCCTGTCCTTTATCTCATTCCCGATAATTTATTAATAAGCCACCAGATAAAAAATGTTCCTTAATAAAACACCCAGGTATTGTGGACTGCCTAATGTAGTTAATTTAAGTAGGGTAACTGAGATTCATGTAGATACCCATATTAGATTAGGGGGAGATTAGCATCACTCTTGTTGTTTGCTTAAGAATGTGGCTAAATATGTTGTTCTTCACAGTGCCAAGTTCAGATGAGCATTTTCAAACACTTATCCAGAATTTGTATGCAATAATATGGACCGGATGTTTCTAGAAACCAAACTTAAAGTGGTCTTAGATGGAATCTAGAGAGAATCCCTGTCCTATTCTCTCTGTCTTCTTTCTTTGCACACCTACCCACTCCAAAGCTACTTCTACCTTCTGGCATAGGTCCAGGCAGAAGTATGACTGGCTAATTTCTAAACCAATAATTTCATTTCCTCCATGAGAAAAAATACCAACAGGTAAACAAACTGATATTTACACACACACACACGCCAGAGTTCACTGAACTAGTTAGAGGTAGAATAACATTTAACTACTACATTTTAGTTAACATGGTACTCAGAACCATCAACATTCATATTTCTTTTTCAAGCAGAATATAACATGACAATTGACTCTTCCTTAGAATAAATAGAAATATTATTCTCTTTAGAGTGTATGCTCCAAAATGTTTCAAATCCATGGAAATTATATGAATATTTTTCATCCACCATGTCCATATTTGGCAAATCCATCTTGTGCTCTACCCACTATCCTCCTGTTTTCTGAGTCTTCGAAGGACAAAGGCAAAGCATTGGTCTGAAGTAAATGCTTACCCGTCCTTTGCTTGGCACCAATTCCAATGGCAATTTAGAAATATAAGAAGCAAAATCATCCAGCATAATGTACAATGTAAGCAAATAATGCATCTTTTTAAACGTATAACTAAACAACAAAGCAGAGCTACACAGAGATGACTCATTTCTTAAGGGTTGCATATTCAATCTAATTTGCGTAGTTGGTATTTGGCAACGCCACTGTCTTTTCCCCCAAATTCAATAATGTTGCCAGATTGGCATCTTTGCAATAGCTAAGGGAAAGATTATATGCCTATACTTTGGTTTTCCCTTTCTCAATTCAAATGTTAAATCAATTATCATCTACTAAAATATATATATATAAATGTCAACTTGAATAATTGGTTAATAGCTGAGTGAATCAGCTGGACTTATGTACTCCTATGCTGGAGTGTAATTTCCGTGAGAAGAAGTAATGAAGACTAAAGAAGGGGCTAACAACTAAATTCATCCAGAAACTGATAACCATGGGGAGAGAGAGGCCCCAGCTCATCCACAATGGATCTCTCTCATGGAAATCATCCCCACGGTCCAAGCTTACCTTCTCCCATCATGGCATCTTCCTTTTTAGGCTCTACTTGTGATCCTTGGTGTTTGGATGAGATATGGCTATGATTCTTTTGATCATTAGTCTGGAATTCAGAAATATCTTCACATTTTGTTTCTAGATTAATGAAAAAAAGTGAATGTTTGTTTTTTAGATAAAATAACATTTTTTTATTTGCAAATGGGCCCTAATTGTTAAAGTGTTTCTCTTGTATGCCCTCATGATTCTGATATACACATGCAATAGAATTTATATGATGTATTTAGAGCTTAAGAAATAATGAAATATGATCCCATATACTCACCAGCAACTTTAAGGTTGGTTCAGTAGCCATATACATGTTGAAATAAATTTTGACACATTAGGTTAAGAGGATACTAGAAAATTACAAATATAAGTAATTTGTGGTTCATGTGATAGTTTTACTGGACAGAGCTGGTGTGGAACGTTACAATACTCTTTTTAACCTTTTATTTTGAAATAATGATAGATTCACAAGAAATATACAGGGAGGGCTCATGCACCCTCATCCAGTCTCCACTGTTAAAAACCCAAATAATTAGAGTATGATATCAAAACCAGGAAATTGACATTGGTACAACCCATAGAGCTCACGAAGATGTGTGCTTTTGACTGACGACTTCGACTATTTTTTTTAAATGTTTTATTAATTTTTAAGAGAGAGAGAGAGGGAGACACAGAATCCCAAGCAGACTCTAGGGTCTGAGCTGTCAGCACACAGCCTGACACGGGGCTTGAACACAGGAACCATGAGATCATGACCTGAGCCGAAGTCAACTGACTGAGCCACCCAGGTGCCTCAAAGACTTCTACTTTTGACTGATGAGATGCTTATATTCTATTTATTTATTTATTAACTATATCAAAAATATATTTACATTGCTCGTGACAGGAATTATTCTGAGCATTAGAAAGACAGTGAGTGAGAAACACCTGGTCCCTGATCTTATGCAGCTTTTATTCGTTTGAATGGCTGAGGATAAACAAATAAATTTGTAATGTAATGTCCGATGATGCCAGGCCATGGCATATGATAATTTTTCTCAAGGAAAAGCACTTTTGTGATTGAGGTTAGCTGAAATAGCTGTTTTTTTTTTTTCATGCAACACCATTTTTACACTAAAGTAACTTGGAAGAATGAAAGATTCTGGCTATTTATACTGGGGTATCTGGCAGACTTTTTTTTTAAGTGAATGCAGTGAGCCAAAACCTCTATGAAGCAATTGATAATACTTGTTGCCAGTGATAAAATTCGAGCTTTGATGGGAGATTTAGAATTTTGGACAACTTCTATCAACTACAGGTTTTGCAGATTTCTAATTCTTAAAGTTTAATGTTGATATTAACAAATGAAGTTTTTAAAAAGTTACAGAATGAAATGTCAGCATTTGGAAGATATTTGTAACTCAGTAAAACAATATTTTCCAAATAGCTAAAGAATAATATTTCAAAATCATGCATGAATAAATCTCCACTCAATCGACATGGTAGATTAGTGGATTTTCATGTAACAGGCTACAAGAGTACATTGAGATGTACCTTTATGTAACTATCTCTTGGCCGGTTTGGGTGTACTATAAAATAAGATTATCCTTAATTGTCTGTGAAGGTCATTAAAATACTCTTCCCCTTCTGCTATGTATCTTTGTGAGGCTGGATTTTCTTCATTACTTCAGCCAAAACAATACACTGCAGCAAATGTAATACAGAAACTGCTAAGAGAATCCAGCTGTGTTTCTTTTTTCTAATCTTTATTTTTTTAATATTTATTTATTTTTGAGAAACAGAGACAAGAGCATGAGCAGGGGAGGGGCAGAGAGGGAGACACAGAATTCCAATGAGGCTTGAGGCTCTGAGCTGTCAGCAGAGAACCTGAGGGGGGGGCTTGAACTCATGAACTGTGAGATCATGACCTGAACTGAAATTAAAAGTCAGACACTTAACCGACTGACCCACCCAAGTGCCCCCAAAACATTATTTTTTAATTTTAAAAAATTATTAATGATATTAACATATAATATGTGTATTATTTTGAAATAAATAAATTTTACATTTTTTCTTTTAACTTCTAATTTGGAAATATTAATAGATGAACATACATTGACAAAAGCTCTTTGGAGTTTTCAGTAATTACTGAAAGTGTAACAAGGTCCCTAGATCAAAATTTTGTAATCTGTTGACAGTGACTGTACAGCTGAATCAGAGAATTGTATCCCATGAGGAAGATGGGGAATGACACTTTTTATTCTAAAGTAATGGATGACATAAGGAAGATGTAAAGAAGAAAATACAATTTACTCATGTGGAACTGATTATGTACATTTACCCTCCCCCATGCCCATTGCGGATTACTATACATTTTTTTCATAAAGAGCAAAAAAGAGGACACTGAGGTAATGACATGTTAGTAATTATAGGAAAAACTTCCTCTATAGCTGAGGAACAAAAGGGAAGAGATGGGGTGAGCAGAGCAGAGCTTCATGGGAGGTCCCAGTGGGCTTAGCTCTCTCTCTATATATATATTTCTCATATATATATGATGAGAATTAAATAGCCTACTTTGCAGAATTGAATGCATTAAAAATTATGAAAGGTCTCAAACCTTGAAACCAGAAAGCAACACACACACACACTCATGCACGCACGTACACACTCCTTTGGGTTTTAAAACAAAGACCAAAACTTGCACTCAGCAAATCACAGGGGACAGGATAAAATCCCATTCTTCTTGAGAAAGACAAGGTACCCTGGAGTTTCCTTGCAGTTTGCCCAGCCCCACCATGAGAGGGACAGAGGGAGGGATATCATCAGGCTGATGCTTGGTTCAAAATATAGGGTACATCCTCTGGAGCCTCCCTTCCCTGGCATCTCTCAGAAATTCAAGCACTGTAAATCTTCTAGCAGTGTCACCATACTTCTTTCTCTTTCCTTGCTTTATTTTGATTTTCTCTGTTTTCCTCACTTCTTTTTACTCACTCTTGCTTATCACTTTGGTTTCCTAGCACCTCCTAATATCACAAGTCCACTCATTTAGTGGGGGGAGTAGGGGACCTGCCAGTACCTGGTCTGCCCCTGCCCTGGTCTACTCTTAAGAGCAGAGTAGAAAGATAGAAGCCTCTTTTACAGAACTTCTTTCCTTTAGTTATTCTCTATGCCTCCAGCCTACACAGAAAGGATCTGATTCTGGAAAAATGTCCAAGAATGTAATTTCCACACTACTAGAGGAAAAAAACCAAAAACACCAAGCATTCTCTTCCCTTTCTTGAATGAGAAGAGAACATTTCCAGCTGATTCTTGAACTTACTTTTTGGAGAATTACCTGAGCAGGGGAATGTAAGTTTGAAAGAGTGGGGTCTGGAGGCAAACTGGCTGGCTTCTTCCTGATTGTGTGACCTTGGGCAAGTTAGTTAGCAGTTGTGTGTTTTGTGCTCCATCTCCATAACACAGACATAGTGTTTAGTAGCTACTTCACAGGGACACTGTGAAGATTAAATAAATTCATATATATAAAGTACTTAGAACCTGGCACATAGTGAATATAAAATAAATATGAGCTTTCACTATTATTGCTATTATTATTTAAGATTAGGCCATCTTTGGCTCTTCTATATGAGTTGGATAATTTGGTTCCATGTGGTTTAATATGTTGCAGTTTCATAAAAATTTCTCTTTGGGGGAAGAAAAAGAAATGTTAATATAGTATACATGATGACATTCCTCCCTCCTCCCCCGCCTATATTTTCATGCAAAAAAAATCTACATACTTCTGCTTTTGTTTTTTTTAAACCAACAGCACACCAGACAGCATAGAGCCAGCCATGAGGTCAAGGAGCAGAGGGATGCAGCCAAGATGATGGTTGGCTTCTCTGATCTAGTTGCAGGTAAGACAGCAAATGACTTTGATCGAGCTGTAAAATTGGCCCCTGTTAAAAAAAAAATCCCAGTAATAATATATTAATCAGATATAAGATGCCGATAAAAATACTGTAGAAAAGATATGTTAACAATACCTGCCACTTAGTAGGTTCAATAAGTATGTATTGAATTAAGTAATTAAATGAGCCAATAAAAATCCAAAATTTGCATTTCTAAAGAACTACAAGAATCCAGTTCCAACAATAACATACAATTGTTCTTTCCAATTCTGTCCATCACCGATGGGGCATTCTTCCAATTCTCCCCTTTTATTCTCAGACTTACCTTTTCCCCCAATGCAAAATTTCAATTTCACTCTTATGTTCCACTAATTAGAACAGAAATGCTCTCAACTCTAGAATGTGTGAAACTACTAGCTCTGACATATGTATCCTATTTAAAAAATAGCATGTAACACATCAAAAGAGGGTAAGAGGGCCTCCTACCACAGAACCAAGAGAATTTCTAATTTCCATGAGAATTTTGTTATCTGGAAAACTGGGAGTAGGCCAGTGGCAAATAGATAGAGCCAGTTTAGTTATGAAAATGGGGAAAAATGGACAATTTCCCTTAGAGATAGCATCTTTTTAAGAATTCATCTCAAATCCTTTAATAGACTGAAAAATTTGGTTCTTACTCCATTATTATTTTTGAAATAATTTTGAAAAAAGCTTTAAAAGTTCTAAAAAATTCAAAGCTGGGGTACCTGAATGGCTCAGTCAGTTAAGCATTCAACTCTTGGTTTCAGCTCAGGTCATGATCTCATGGTTTGTGGGTTTGAGCCCCACATTGAGCTCTGCATGGACAGTGCTGAGCCTGCTTGGGATTCTCTCTCTGCCTCTCCCCTGCTCACACATGTGTGCACTTTCTCTCAAAATAAAGAAATAAACTTAATAAAAAAGAAATAAAAACTTACCTATACACACAAAATTTTGTATATAAATGTTTATAGCATCTCTATTCATAATCACCCAACCCAAGAAACAACCCCAATGTTTTCAACACAAAAATGAATAAACCAACTATGGTTTATCCAGACAATGAAATACTACTCAGCCAAAAAAAGAGGGGAGAAAAAAGAAAAAGAAACAAAAATAGGAAAGGAGAGCATCAGAGAGGAAGTAATAAGGGCAAGCAGGCAGACAATAGAAAGAAAGAAAGAGGAAGGAAGGATGGAAGGAAGGAAGAGGGAAAGGGAAGGGAGGAAGGAAGAGGGAGAGAATGGAAGGAAGGAAAGGAAGAAAAAGAAAGAGGGAGAAAGAAAGGGGCTTTTAATAAGAAAGTAACAAGTAGTATGAATATCATCAAAGACATTACACTGAGTGAGAGAGGTCTATCTCCAGAGGATACATACTTATGATTCCATTTAAATGACATTGTAGAAAAGATCACATTATAGAGATAAAGAACAGATAAGTAGTTGTTAGAGATTAGTGGTAGTGGGAAAGGAGACCATGAGGACTAAGGAATAAAATAAGGGAGATTTTTTGGAAATGTTCCTTTTTAAAAACTTTATCTATTTTTGAGAGGGAGAGAATGAGCGAGTTTGCATGAGTGGGGAGGAGCAGAAAGAGAGGGAGAGAGAGAATCCCGAGCAGACTGGTGGTGCCAGCACAGAGTCTGATGCAGGACCCAGTCTCACCAAAATGAGATAACAACCTGAGTCTAGATCAAGAGTTCGTCACTTAACGAACTGAGCCAGCCAGGTACCCCACTTTTTGCAAATGTTCTCTATCTTGATTGTGCTGGGGGTTACATGAATCTATTAATGTATTTGAATCCATAAAAACATATATAAAGACTATATATTAATTTTCAAATACAAAAATGTTTAATTTTGCCTATAGTTTTGAGAGTGATAGATATGTTCATTATCTTAAATGTGAGAATGTTTTCATGGGAGTATTATATTCATCAAAATCTATTGAACTTTATGTTTTAAATTTTATGGTTTCTCATATGTCAATTATACCTCAATATAAAAATGAAAAGTTAAAAAAAAACTTGCCTATGGATATAAGTGAGTTCTAACAAATGATTTTTAAGTAGCACATTTAAAACAAACCAACCAATACCAAACTTCTGCTTTCATCTAAATAACACAGGCAAAAATGAGTTTTTATTTTCCTACTCTAGGTAACATTGTGTTTTCCTTTGTTGTGCTTTCCTTGGGCTGAATATGATCATTTGATTGAAAGTCACAGTCAGGTTTTCAGTCTCATGACTCCTGGCTGACTGGTCCCAAAGCTACCATAACCAAATTAGCTAGAAATAGTTCTCTTGTGTGTACCTCTTATACTTGAGACATACTTGGCTTGTTTGTTATTAATTAGTTGCTTTTTATGAGCATCTGAATAAGATAAATCTAGCCCCAAGATGGGGGAATAGATTTTACTGAGGATTTGCAGAAGTAAAACACAATTCCTCATTCTTTTATCCAGCTTCCAATGATTGCTCAGTGACTGTTTACTTTGCTAAGTAGATAAGTTACTGTTCTCATGCTGAAGATATTTACAAGCTAGTAAATAAAATGAGATATATGTGTGAATGTTTGTAATACAAGTCAAAATGTGATACGTGCCAACAGAATAATGCCAATCTGTTTCTCCGGAAGGATATTTTCCATTAATGCAGTCATGGAAAGCATCTCCAAAGAGAGAGTATCTAAGTGGGGCTTTGAAGGCTGAACAAATAAGGCAGAAAGGCGAAAAAAGCAAATTGTTTAGGAAATTAATGCTGAAAAGCACTGGGAACTAATGCTGGAAAGCATTTGAGATAAATTTTGGTAGGCATTAAATGTCAGCCAAAAGGCCCTTGACTATATTCTGAAGGCAATGAAGTGTCACAGAAGGAAAAACTCTGAGCTGGGAAGTAACATGAACTAAGCAGGATATAGAAGATCAGGCCATGGTAGTGTTTAGAAAACAAAGAATGGCAGAGGGTCTGAAGTCAGGGGCACTAGTTTATAAGCCCAAAGAAATACCTGGGTCTAAGGGTAGAGCCCACCAGCAGCTGAACATTGTGAAAGTGTAATCTTAGATATAATCAAAACGTCCTCATTTACTAATAAACAAATAATTGTGCCAATGATGTGCCAAGTTTTTCTACACTCTGAAGACAGTGCATGGGGCACCTGGGTGGCTCAGTTGGTTAAGCGTCCAGCTTTGGCTCAGGTCATGATCTCACAGTTCATGGGTTTGAGCTCCACAGCAGGCTCTGTGCTGACAGCTAGATCAGAGACTGGAGCCTGTCTTCGGATTCTGTGTCTCCTTCTCTCTCTGACCCTCCCCTGTTCATGCTGTCTGTCTATCAAAAATAAATTAAAAACATTAAAAAAATTTTTTAAATGAAGATACAGTGATGAACTGAACAGAATTCCTGTCCCTTCTGGAACATCGCTTCTCATGGGGACAGAGCACATGGGAAGTATGAACAAGCAAATGCAGATACCCTGATGCCAGGTAGCAGTGTGTGCTGTACAGGAGACAGAGTGAGGCTGGCAGACAGAGAATGAGTGCAGGTGGGCAGGGTTGGGAATGGTGGTGGCATAGACTGAGTGATGCAGAAAAAGCCTCTCAGAGGAGGTGCCATTTGGGAAGAAATCTGAGTGGAATGATGCCGGGTCCCTGTGCATTTCAGGAGAAAGAGTATTCCAGGCATGGAAATGGCAACTACAGCAGAGTTTATCTGGATTCGGTGGCAAAGAGCATCCTTGGCTGCCTAGGTCTCTTTATAGCCCAGCAGTCCCTGAGAACCTCCTAAGAACTCCCTGGCTCCAAGGGATGGTCAGAGAAAGCACAGCTAGACCATGGAAATGTTAATGAATGGGGAAAGGCTGAGTGGGAAGTCAGTAAGATCAACACACGGAAACCCTTCACGCAGGCAGCATCTCAGGTTGTTCGGAAATGGAAGAATGAGCTGGATGAGTCAGCATATTAGATAGATTTGTGAGGATTCCAGACACATTTGGTCAGACCTAGCATCTTGGTTCCTCCATTCCTATAGTTCTAGAATAGGAGTCGTGATTTATTCTTCTAAGACATTTGTTTTTGATCTTCCATATGTGCTCTTATAATGTAAACTTTGTAAAGCTCACACTGACAGACCCTCACCTCAGAGACTTGGTTTTGAAAATTATAAAGAATAATTTAAGGAGAAATGCTAAAGAAAAGCTCCTCAAGATAATCCCTCAGGTAGCCTCTTTTACAAGTTACAGTGAAACCTAAAATAAAGTAGCAATCTAGTAATGGGAACACTACAGCCAGCTCAAAATCACAAGTGTTACTGAGATCCACCATGTTTTACATTTGGCTTTATAACTTACTCCACAAAACAACCTTAATGAAATATTTAGTTAGTCCTGGATAACCACAGAGGAAATTTAAGGACAAAGGACCTTTAAATAATCAGACAAATCTGGGACAAACGATCCAACTGTGCACATGTTACCCTTCAAAAGATATACTTGGGAATTCCACGGTCAAGAACACTGATCATGTACTCCACAAAATTGTACTTCTATAAGGATACTTTCATAGGTACCTGAAGGATATCTGCCCTGCAAAATTAAAATTAATAACAATATACTTGACCTCAGAAGGTATTCCCTTTCTGTAGAAAAACTGACCAAGACTTAGAATTCAGGGAAAAAAGTGATTACAGATCTCGTCAAGGTCATACAGGCCCATTCGAGGTTTATCAAATAATCTAGAACATAGGTTTTTTATTTTAAAAAATGTTCAATATTAATGGGGCCCAGTCTTGTTAATTTGTAGAAGATTGGTAAGCTGCCAATGATTTTAGTCCAGTAAAGATGCAAATGATATGTGTAGACCTGTAACCACAAAAGTTACAGCTTTATTGTCCCGTAGCCAATGTGGTAAACTCATCTCAGCTGGCTATGGGGTCGATAGCCCTCAAGTGTCCTTTCTATATGCTTAACTTTTTATTGTGGTGCTCTCAGATGCCCCTGAAACCAGCTTTGCCACCTTCCTGCTGCTCTCACTGGTGAGCTAAAGAACTTCTTGACAAATGCCGATTCACAAAAGCCACATTTTCACTTTTTGAGAAATATACTATGACAGTTTGAATTTAAGTTTCATGAGAGAGAACTAATCTGTGGCCCTTAAACATTTGTGGTTGGGCTTCAGATGTCTTACAGCAAAATGTGGGGTTTCCCTGACCATCTCCATTAACTAATTGGTTTAAATCCAGTAATGATTGTTGAAATGTATTATAAAACTTTGCATTATCACACCTGTGCACTAACTGATTTCCACAGTTGGATGGCTTTATTTTTAAAAAATTTGTTAATGTTTACATATTTTTGAGAGAGCAAGACAGAGTGTGAGCAGGGGAGGCACAGGGAGAGGGAGGGAGACACAGAATCTGAATCAGACTCCAGGCTCTGAACTGTCAACACAGAACCTGATGTGGGGCTCGTACCCACAAACTGTGTGTAAGATTATGACTGAGGCCCCCAGGCATTCCCCAGTTGCATGGCTTTAGTATCAAACTAATTTTCCTGCCCAAAATTAATAAGTGATTATAACTATCTATTTGTTTAGTTCAAATGTGATAGCATTTTTAGAATTCTTTTTGATGCTCTCTTAGTTAAGGCATTTTTTCTGGTAAATACACTATAGTAAACGGAAAAGTTAAACCTTTATTTCAGTGGGTTACTCTGTCTCTGTTACAGCTCCATATTTTAAAAAGAGGATGTCAAAAACTATGTTCTCAAAAAAAAAGAATCTATTCTCACTACTCACTCTCTATAGGAGGAAACTTGGCTCTACCATTCATGGAAATGTGAAAGGAGTGTTTTTGCATCGATTCATTTGAAGTTTAATTAATACATTACATACTTCAAACTTATTAAGTAGTATTATCCTATAATAAAGCAAAAATTGTCAAGGACACCTCAGAAGGGAAAAGACTTCTTTTTAAGGTTTTGTCGAGAAGAACTGCGGCATATAAGCAATTTACACACACCTGATACCTGCACGTCTCAAGTACCAGGATTTTGGAGGGCCTGGGCGGCTCAGTCCATTAAGCATCCAATGCTTGATTTTGGCTCAGGTCATGATTTCAGATTTGTGAGTTGAATCTGCTTGAGACTTCCTCTCTCCTTCTCTCTCTGGCCCTCCCCTGCTCACTCTCTCTCACAAATTAAATAAACTTAAAAAAATTTTTTGAAAAATATGAGGACTTTGGGTATGTTTGTTGTTTATGGAATTGGGGGGATGCAGTGGATGAAGAGGGCAGAACTGAAAGATAAGATTTCATAATACTTAATATCTCATGACTCTCTTTATCAATTAAGATTTTCTAATTAATACCCAACTACATGCCACCACATATCATAGGAATAATAAGTAAAAACCCACCCATTCAAAGTGGATTTTAAAAACTAGAAGAAAATGTACATTTGCATTCTTCTTCACCAGAATTCTCCTGAGGCTTAATTTCTACATGTGTTCTTACTTCTTACACCTTAATGATATAACCAAGTGATTTTTTTTCTCTAAACTGTGGTGACTTCTTATTCATGATAGGAGCTATTCCCATTATAAAGGAGAAGGGGCTATTTTTTAAAAAATGAAACAGATAGTAAAAACACACTGTGCTGAAATTACCTGGAGGGGAAGTGACAGTAAAAATAAAGTGCCAATTTGACCCAGAGATCAAAACTGCCAAGTTGGAGAAGCTCACATAACCATCTTGACTTTCTGCCTGAGTACACCCTACAAACACAGGAACAAAAAGTAAATGTTAGTTACTTACTCAAGAGCAATTGCTTCAAGTCTTCTCTATGAAGAGGCAATTGGACAATAATGGAAAAAATAAGATTTAAAGAGATAAATCCATCAGGCTTTTCTTGTATGTCTTAGAACCAAATAATCCATGGGGCACCTGGATGGCTCCATAGGTTGAGCGTTCGACTTCAGCTTAGGTCATGATCTCCCGGTCTCTGAGTTTGAGCCCCACAAAGGGCTCTGTGCTGACAGCTCAGAGCCTGGAGTCTGATTCAGATTCTGTGTCTCCCTCCCTCTTTTCTCCTCCCCTACACACACACACACACACACACACACACACACACACACACACACACACTCTCTCTCTCTCTCTCTCTCTCTCTCTCTCTCTCTCTCTCTCTCTCTCTCTCTCTCTCAAAAATACACATTAAAAAAAATTTAAAAGAAAAAGAACCAAATAATCCAAGATAAGATAACAGTAACTGGAAGTTTACTATGCCAGACTGTGCTTTATATACATTATTTTAAGTAAACTACTAACAATCCTATAAAATATATTATTTAGAAAAGAGATAATCTTATGAAAGGTGAAGTTACTTGATGGGGGTTATAGTCCCAAATCTGCCTGATTTTAGTGTTTGCATTCTTTTTAAAAAAAAATTTTTTTAATGTCTTTATTTTTTATTTTGAGAGACAGAGAATGAGCAGGGGAGGGGCAGAGAGAGAGAGGAAGACACGGAATCTGAAGTAGGCTCCAGGCTCTGAGCTGTCATCACAGAGCCTGAAGTGGGGCTCGAACCCATGGACTGTGAGATCATGACCTGAGCCTAATGAAGTCAGACACTTAACTGAGCCACCCAGGCGCCCCAGTGTTTGCATTCTTAACCACTAGTATATATTAACTATTATATCAATAAATGTCAAGAAAGAAAGCCTATTATATTACAGGTAGTCAGTTTCTAGGCTCTGTCTCTTTTCTATTCAAGGGATCTATAGTTTATGTGGTGGCAGAGTTAGGCCAATAGAGCAGGACCACAGAAATCTATCAAATCATGACTAATAAAGGCTATCCTGATTTAGCAACTTAGATCGTCTGGGCTATGGTTTCTATGAATAAAATGCAAAAAATCTCACAAAGTTTGCATCTTCTGACAACAGGCTATCCATTTATAAAGTGAAAGAAGGCAACTTAAGTCAGGATCACATTCACAGTGCCATTAATTAGTCTTCTGACTCCACCATCCTCAAATTACTTTGCTAATTAACAGCTGCTACAGTTCACTCTGGAAATGTCACTATGATTGATATGACGGACAATGAGTTAGGAGAGTGGTCTTAAAGTTTATAAATTGGTTTGAGATCTTTAAGGCTGAAAGGTATCATAAAGATATAATATGCTTAGTGTTACATTTTTCAATTCAATTGCTTAATCCTTTTTGTGAAAACATTGTCTTTCCTCATCAATTTTGCAGAGCTAACTAAAACTACTTTTTCAAAAACATCTTTTCCTTCATCACTTCAGCATCCCAAAATAAATAAAATGCCCAGAAAAAAATGGAAATAAATAAGCCAAGCCTCAAATAAATGATAGGCGCCCAAGATAAATGCAGTTTATACTCTTTAAAACCTATATGCATCAAAATTATGGTCAATAAACTCTTGCAAACAATGAACTGCAGAGTACAGATGTTCAACATGAAATCGTTTGCTGCAGTTTTTCCTTTGACAAACGTCCTTATTGTTCCCATCTTTGGAGGAATACAAAGCAGCATTTAATCGAAATGTGTCCGTCGAGCACAGTGAGTCTGCCTCATAGAACAGCCGCCAAACTGCCTAATGGTAAGTGTTTTAGCTCCAAATGGGTTTGCTTTTGTGTTAAATACCAGCTTGCCTCAGAGATCTCTACAAAGATTCCCATATATATCTATGATATTCTCAGATTTGAAGCATATGTGCCCAAAAGCTGCAGCAGTTGCTGCCACGTACAGTACATTACTCCAGGGTTCATCATTTCTCTGGAATGGTAATTGTGAAATATACAAATGCCATCAACAGGCTCCCTGACCAAGCTGGTATAAGCAATGTACTGGCTGAGGGAACTTGGGATGAGATGGGGTGCTGGGCTTGAAGCAAGATTAAAATTCACTACATGACTTACCAGAGCGTGTTACCTGAATATGTTTCTGCAGGGTATATGATCTCCAAAATCCCTTTCAGCCCCAACTCTCCCCCATGTCTATCCCTCTCACCCTGATAACACTAGCAGACTATTACATTGTTAATGTTGAGGCTTAATTTATTTTAAATATTACGAACATATTTTTTCTACAACTAGGATCCATAATTAAATATAAGACCCATAAATAATTATCTTTAAGTCTATAAGTTCAGTTTTTTGTTAATAAGTTATAACCTTCTTTTTATAGAGGAGTATCCACTGAAACAAAAGAACATAAAGTTAAATTACAGAATAAAAGATTTAGACTAGACATACAGGCCTGGCTCTGTTGTTATTATTTTGTATTTCTCCAGGAAGTACTTAGAATAAGTTAGGTAATCCCTCCCAAATGGTTTGTGTTCCACTCTTTCTGAGGTTAAAGAAAAGTTTTTCATGATGGCTTCAAGAGATACTTTCACTCATAAGAAAAATGTGTTTTGGTGATCTGGGCATTCTAAAAAACACAAAACTTCACAAGATTTTTTCCCTTTAATTACATACACAAAACTGTGTGTATGGAAACAACCTCACCTCATTCCTCAAACATTCTCAGCGAATCTTCCATGGAGGACAGTAGTGACAATACTAATCCAGGTGAGTAAGCCAGCTTGAGCACGACATTGTTAATTGAATAAAATAGCAAACAATTTCATTCACTTTGCATGGCCACAATGTGATTCTAAGGTAGTCATTGAGGATATCTTCGGGATAACTGAAATAAAGATGATGAAGGACTGGGGGAGGGTGTTAGGAGTGAAGCAAAGTAAAGCATGGTGACTAAGCACGGTGTGGGACACTGAGGTATGGAGGCTGAGTAAAAGGGAGTAGGAGTAAGGTGGTAGGCATAGATAATACATGAGGAATGGTGAGTTATGGAGTATGAGTAAGTACAGAGTATTAGCAAACTACAAAGTATGAGTAAAGGTCTGAAATATGAGTAAGGTAAGGAATATAGGTAACTGAAAACATGTTACCATAATATAATATATAATTATATAATATTATAAGAAGTATAATATTATAAGAAGTATATTCTTATAATATATATATAATATTATATATTTTACCATAATATTAAAAAGGACTGAACAGGAAGGCAACAGAGGACAAAGGATACTAGAGAGGGAAAAATAAACTAAAGCTGCCCTGGGTCAGGTGCTTTGCATTTGGCATTGCATTTATGCTTCATAACATCAAGAGTGTTTCTGTTTCCCCCATAGAAACCACATCATACCTATGACTTGCTCCCTGGGCCAAACCATGGTACTGTACTAGAACCATGGTCCTGGGGGACATGCTTTTTTTCTTACACATATTGAGAATACAGGTATGACAAAAATGTTCCTTCATCATGCAAGAGAAAAAAGAGGAGGATCCATAAGTATTTACTACCTGCCAAATCTTTCTTTTTACAGATATGGCACTCTAGAATGGAGATAAAGGAGATCTCTTCCAAATTACCCACGATATTGACCATTACTGACCTTACTATGATTCTCATGATTGCAAACATTTTCTTGCAAATGTAGTACCAACAGGTCTCTGGATGTCAGAGGTACCTACCTTTCAGCATTGAATCTGATGTCCCTTCCAGGGAAACAGAAATGGCCCAAGGCTCTGAAGGAGGCCCCAAGGACTCTATTCTCTGATTCTGGAAATAGAAAAAACAAGGTAGGGGGAGTTGTATTGAGAAGAAAGTTTTGGGAAGTTACCTAAAACAGAAAAACAATTCATACAGAATCTTTTATGAAACACATAATCAGCAGAGACCAGCAAAGGAAGGAAAATGATAAATATTTTCTTCCTCATGTTAAAAATATATCAAAATTAGCTTATCAAGAAAAGAGAATGGAGATTATAGCAGGAAAAGCTGGGGCAGATCAGTGAAAAGGAGAAAAGAAAGCTAAGTTTATAAAGAGGAGAGTGGCATTATGTGTTAAAGGTTCACAAGGAAGGTATGACTAAGAGAAGAGAACAGGACCAAGCTGGCCAAGACTACTTCAAAAAAGGACAGGTTTCCAAGTATGGACCACAATCTCACGCTCTCCTCCCTGTGCAGACAGGTCAGGGGTACATTTTTACAATAAAGAGTAGAAAGCTGATTTAAATATCATATTTTCTTGATCCATTCATCAGGTGATAGACATTTAGGCTCTTTCCATGTTTTGGCTATTGTTGACAATGCTGCTATGAACATTGGGGTACATGTGCCCCTATGCATCAGCACTTCATACAATGGAGTATTACATGGCAATGAGAAAGAATGAAATCTGGCCATTTGTAGGAAAGTGGATAGACCTCGAGGGTGTCATGCTAAGCAAAATAAGTCAGGCAGAGAAGGACAGATACCATATGTTTGCACTCATAGGTCTAACAGGAGAACAGGAGAAACCTAATGGAGGACCATGGGGAGGGGCAGAGGGAAAGAGAGTTGGGTAGAGAGAGGGATGCAAAACCTGAGAGACTATTGAATACTGAAAAGGAACTGAGGGTTGAAGGCGGTGGGGGGAAAAGAGGTGGTGGTGATGGTGGAGGGCACTTGTGGGGAAGAGCAATGGATGTTGTATGGAAACCAATTTGACAATAAACTATTTAAAAAAAATAAAATAAAGATAAAAAATAAACAAATATCATATTTTGCTTCTTTCTCCCCATGACTTTAATAATTAAAAAAAAACTAGAATCAGAGGCATGGACACTAAAGTTAAGCACAGACGCCTTTGTTGATGATTTACTTAACCACATATAAAAAGAAATTCTTTAAAATAGCATAAAGCTATAATGCAGATGTGACAGCATAAATTCCTTCATTAGCATATGAAACGACTTCTTGGAGAAAGCTAGATTTCCAGAAGATATGAGAGACCTGCTTCAGTAATTTGTTTGGGGAGGAAAAGTATCAGGATTTGATTTTTACTCTTGATCACATTCTGGGCACTCACAGAAAGTAAGGAAGCCAGGTGTGACATGGAAGGAAGATGGAAAAGGGCAAAATTATTATTATTAGAGGTTCTCAGTGCAGCAGATGCCTCATGGGGCACTCTGTCGATGTGTGACATGATGGGGAAATCTAAAACATGTGCCAGATACGACATGCTCCCAGCATTTACCTGCTTATCCAGAAAAACGAGCTGTGGTTGCACTCGAAGTTCCTTTCCCACCTCTCCATCCGAAGGCTGGACCAGGACCAAGAGAGCATAGGGCCGAACATATATCAAGTTCTCAGTTTTATAGCTGCTTGTATTTCTGGCATGTGTAGACAGAAATAGAATACATCCATAAGATTACAGATATCATGGCAGCACCTATTTCCATAATGCATTATTGCCAGTGAAAATATTTACAATTGCTTTTGTTTCTGTTTAGGAAACATGACCTTATAACCAAAAAAATTTATATATTTATTGTTTATCCTTGCTTTTAGCATTGGTAAGGGATGGACTGGGTGTGTGGGAGGTGTGGGGAGAAGCACAAATTATGAGCTTAGATTTTATCACCATTCATTAATATCAGTCCCAAGAATGCCTTATCAAACTAAAATATTTAGAAGGTACAGATATGTTCACTACACTGCTCATAAACCAGCTCTCCCCACAAAGACTCTGATTTGTAGTGTTTTCCAATTTTTATGATGTAAATACTTCTACCATGGCTGATTCCATACTACCATGATGACATCATTGGAACAAATTGGAAGAGGTGCCTGACAGCTAGCTCCAGCAAGAGCACTGTGTTACTTGGAATAGCTCATTTAATCCTAACAACAACCCTTTCATATTTACATTCTCCACAGTGTGCGTGCACTAAATAGGCTCAGTGACTGTGGAATTAATTGATTAATTTATTTTAATTGAATGAAACCCCCAGGGAGAATAATAACTTAAAATTAATATATGCTGAGCACTTCCTGTGTACCAGGTGCCATTCTAAGCTTTCCTCATATAAAACTGTTGCATCTTCAAAATGACACTGTGATGTAAGTATTTCTACTTAAACAAGAAGAGACTGAGGCCCAAAAAGGCTTACATGCCTTACCAAAGGTCACACAAATGGTTAAGTGTATAATCAAGGTCTAGAGCAGTTAATCAATGAGCTATATCGTTATTTTACCTCTTTCAAGCACATTAATTGCTGATGTGACTTAGCAATAAAATGCAATAAGTATAAAATGGTTATGTAATTCATGTTACCTCAAGACATCTTTTTATCAAAGTTTTAGTGTTTTTGATGACCAAGATAGCTTCATTAAAAGAACATTATACATTATTATCTTATTAAGCCTATTGTATATTATGTATCACAGCCATGCAATAGATTTCTAGCATTGAATGGAGATATATAGACATCATATAGTACATATATTACCCTAGTATAGAGCACCCATTGACTTGTTCTCAAAACAGCCTAAGTGAGGTCTGAATAAGGCTTTGATTAAAAAAAAAAGTAGTCTACAATCAAATGCTTGTTAGTCAACTACTTTATTCCATTACCCTTTTCTCCCCCCCCCCTTATCTAAGGAGAAAAATATAATATATTTATTTAATATGAAAGGTGTATGTCAGGTAAAGATGACAATTAGTCCCAAAAAGAGTAAAGAGTGGATGACCAAAGAGTGGATCAGGAACCAGGAAGTTTCTGTAGAAAGCACTTTCTCTCTCCCTGGAGAATCCTGAGAAATGGGGACAGAGTGGGAATATGTGGTCCTAAGGGTCCCTTTTGGTCATTTACCAGTTAAGGCCCTGACCTCTGTGCATTCTAGAATCACTCACTTGGAATTCAACATATGCCAGCCTAATCTCATTTATTAGTTTTCTTAGCCTAAGTGGGTAAGGATCTCTTTTTTTTTAAGGGGAACAATTTAAATCAGATTTTTAAGATCCATGCTATTAATTCTATTCTTCCATGGGGCCCAACTTACTGGAAAATTCTAATGGTGTTAGGAGATCCTAACCCATTTCTTAAATGCTTTCTCATGTGGGATAGGGTGCAGGATAGCAGTGTGGTTAAAGAAGCCAAAAGACCCCACAAAGATCCTGGCATGCGTACAGTGATATCTAGAAACAAAAAGATGGGAACCACCGGCCTGAGCAGCCGCTGAAAGGCCCATCCCTGACACATTTTAAAGTTTATTGTGAGCAAACATCTCTTATTAAGTGTAAACAGCATCTTACTGGAGGTCAGAGACTTGCTGCTACAGCATATCCCAAGGTAATACCACTTTAAGCTCCACATAAACTCTTAAGCAGTTTCTATCCTAAAACCTGACCGTAGGTGGTACAGTTTTTTACGATATGTTATAATAGTGCAATAAATCTGTTAGCTTAAAATCGAATCTCCGTGGCCTTTTAGAGAAATCATCATTAAATGCAGGGTCCTGTTAATGATGCCATCGAAGTGAAATTGTTTAATCTGCTAAGGGGGTGAAAGGTCACCAAATGAATTTTTTATAATACATCAACTTGACACGCAATAGGGAAAACTGTAATAGATAAAAGCAAAGGAAAAGGGCACTGTCTTCTTCTGATAGGTCAATAGCAGCCAAGAGAGTCACTCATCCACTTTCCTTTCACGATGGGGCTCCTTTTGCATTTAATATGGACACCCAATTAATACCTCAGCACCACAGACAACCTCATTTTAGGTGACTTATAGCAATTTCTCCCCCTTCCCTGAAATGAAAGTGATCACAATACATCATAGCATTGCGCGAATTAACGTTAATTGATTCAAGTTACCAAGCAATGATGGGCCACTTATATAATCTAGGCGTTATTGGGTGCTAGAAGGGATGGAGGGAAGATTAGATTCCAGTGTCCGTTGCTGTGACGACGGGAGTCACCTGACACCTTGTTAGACAGTTGTAAGGTTCTATTGCTGGCCCCAGTGGGGTCGTCAGTAAACTGGAGTGATGTCCAAACATCATTATACGCTGCTCCGATATTAAAGCAAAGGGATTAGCAACTTATTGCAAGCAACCTGGATTTGTCATGGTGCTGTCGTTATCCAATTTCCAACCGCTAATGTGACTGTAGCCTGCAGGCAGACGGACCTACAGCCAAACTTTAAAAAATGGGGGAGGAGAGTTTCCTCGAATCCTCCCCATTTTAACCGCTATTTAACAGCTTCCAGCACCCAGTCAGGTATGTGAAAGAATTTTTTTTTCCCCTTCAGTTCTTAAGTACCAGCTAAAAAATAAAGATCAAGAGAATACAGACGTTTCCCAGTTCCGAGATCACCACTATTCACTCCAACTCTTGCTTTTCAATCTGCCAGATCTGAAATGCTTCCTCTGTATAGGAGGGGATTATTTCTACTTGCATGGCAAACCTAGCAAACAAATTCTACTGAAAGCTGGCCCTGGGTAAGACCTTTGGGGGGGGGGGCGCTGAGGGTAGGGGCATTAGAGATATTACCTTGTTCCTTCTTCAGACTTTGCCTCCTCAAAGTTACTAAGTCAGGTTCCTATAAAAAGCTCCCCATGTTTCCATTAAAAGTTTCAGATGTCGTGCATTTTCAATTATTCCTGTGTTAAGTAGGCTAGACAGGACAGAATCTATAAGTGCCATGAGGGGGCTTAAATTCCAAAGAAGTTTGCAAGATTTCATACTAAGAACAAAGTAAGCTCTCTAGTCAACTTGGTTTAATAAACATGTTAACCCTTCTACAATGTACATTGTTCTAGGCACTGTAAGATGTGCAAAGATAAATAAAACACCATGACCTCTGCCCTCAGAAACATAGCCCCCTTCCTCCTCTGCCATATAGTTTATAAGGCAAGAATGACTTTCCTGGCTATCGCTCAGAGGACACACATACCATTTTACTTATATTTCATAGTCCTTATGCTCCCTATTAAGACTAGCCAGATGCCTTTAGCTGCTGTCAAGTACTAGGGAGGGAAGAGGGAAGAAATGTCTTATGATCTGACAGTTTCCTTCTGGCACTATAACATAGTGGCTCCAAACCTTGTATTTTGTAAGCACCCAATATACGTGTTACTGCACTAACACTGTGGCATATCAGCACCCACTGTGTACTTCCTCTGCTCTTAGGTCATTCTGTGCCTCTGGAAAGCTACTACCTATCTTGGCCTGGCCAATTTCAAGTTCTGGTACACTCCTCAGTTGGTGTGCTCACTGCTATGCTCTTATACTTATTATTAAACTCTTGTGGTTCCTTCAAATTATTCATTTTAAATTGAGATTTGAATGACTCTAGGCAAAGGGGGCAGCATGCCAGGAGTAAATAATGGCACAGAGTAAACATGGCATATCTTCCAGTAAGGTCAATTCAATGGTTAAAAACCTAAGTACTTTGGATGGAAAATCATTTAAAATAATATTTTATAATAAATGTATCATAACTGTCTTATCTGGGATAATGAAAACTCTGTATGCATTCTTCAAGATCACATATAAACTGTTCCAAATGTCCTGTTTGCCTTAGGGTGCTGCAGCAGCTTTAGTCTGATTGGGAAAACAAGACCCAAGATCTATATAATGGGAGAGATTTAATACAGGATATTGGTTACATAGGAATATTAGAATAGCAGAGAAGCCGAACAGGTTACATTTCACTATGTGAAACAAATACTTGAAGATCACTTACCATGCATATGCACTCTTGGAAGTATACTAGTAAGTTCAAGTGTTGACCATCTAATAACTATTACACAGATGAAAATATACCAGTGTTAGTATAACTAAAATTAATCTTATGAATAACTAGATTAATGGTGAAGCAGGTTAATATTGAATCAATTTCTCTGTAATTATATATAGAATGAGATTTCAAATAACATTCTTATCAAACAGTTCTGCAAATGTTTGTTTTGCCTATCCACAAATTTTAAATCTCTAGATTTTCATTTGAGCCATATACTTTTTCAGACATAATAGCTGTTCAATTAATGTCTGGAAAATAAGACATTGAAATATAGTCTTTTATGAATCCTTATTATATTTACCTACAACTTTGGCATCTGTACACAGAAATCTAAATTACTTGATTTTAAGGTAGCATGGTTTAGTTCTGGGGTTCGAACTACATGTGGATCTGAGTGGGAAACAGCAGCAATGGATTACAATTAACATCCTGTTTATCAGGAAAATTGTAGAAAAATATAACGTGCAGAAGGAGTCAAAGATTTAGTGGTCTGGGGCCATTTAATTTAAGAACAATGGCCCTGAAGGGTATCACTGAAGAAACAGGGTTATGAAAGAAATGATAGTTTTAATGATGACCATGAATCATCAATAAAAAAATGTGAATGGTCCACATTATTTCCCGTTCAATAAGGCTAGGTAATGTTTGTTGTTTTTGTTTTGTTTTAGTTTAAGCTTTTTAAAAATGTAGTGCTAAAAGGAACAATTTTTAATTAAATGGAAAGTTTGCCCATGCAGAGCATCTTATTTTCCCACAAAGCCACATATATGAAATACCATTATGACAATTTTGTCATTCATTTAACAAAGCAGAGACTTTGTATTGTGGTGAAAAGAAGAAACAGCATAGAAACATTCTTTCATGGCAGAACTGTGGTTTTGCCATGAAGGAGGAAACAGACAGACTGGCAGTACAGAAATTTCTTCCAGGATGAACATTCTGCCAGTCATGGGAAGAACGTCCCCATGTTAACAGAGGGATTTTGTTCTTGTATACTCTGGGCAGCTGTTTCCTAGACAGCAGGTGACCAGGGGGTGTGGAGAAGTTACACAAGAGAAGATGCTAAATGAGACTGAGTGACAACAGACTTGTTAGTCTTACCAACGGTCTCAGCTAGTTCTCTTCTTTCTCTATTTTATGTCTGCCTGGAAAATGCTACTTATACAGAGTAAGGGAACTTAGAAAGGTACTAAGTTGATGGACTAAAAAGCACACATATATATACTCCTCCAGTGTCTTGCTCACCTTCACTAGAACTGTTTTCAGGAGCCAAGGGTCGTGGCAATGTCATAAACAGAACTTTACTGGAGATAGCATATTGGGTTTCTACTGCTACATAAAAAATTACCACAAACTTAGTGGCTTAAAATAATACAAATTTATTATCTTTGGGTTGTGGGTCAAGAATCCAGACAGGCTTGGCTGGATTTACTGCTGGAGCCTCTCAGGAAGAATCCACTTCTAAACTCACGCAGATTGTTGGTAGAAGTTATTTCCATGTGGTTGTAGAGTGGAGGTCCCTGTTTCCTCACTGGCTGCCAACCAAAGTCCGTTCTCTATTCCATCTGTTGCTTTTTTTATCCCCCATGTCATCTCTTTCATCTTAAAAACAGTGACACCTTAAGTCCTTCTTACACTTTGAATCTCTTTGCCTTCCCATTCTGCCATGCAGGAGAAAGCTCTCTTCTTTAAAGGGCTCATGTTATTATTTGGGCCCACCTTCAAAATCTTGGGTAGTTTATCTTAGGGTCAACTATGCCACATAACATAGTGCATTCAGTGAAGTGCCATCTGCCATATTCATCCTTTCCTAGGCTAAGGGCAGTACATCATTGGAAGGCTATTTTAGAAAATTCACCAGCCACAAATAGCTTTGATATTTCAGTATTTAAACTTCCATAAAAGTTACAGATATGTTTAATTTTATTATATGACAAAGAATAATATTTAAAGGTGTTTTTAAATTTTTTTTGGAATGAAGCAGGGGAAAGGGAGAGAGAAGAGAAATAAAGAAGAGAAAACCAAGAGAGCAAAATTCAAGTTTCTACTGAAAGAAAGGTAAGGAATATAAAATATGTCTTGCCAAGATTCCAGATAAAGGATAAAATATATAAATAAGACTCCTGTAGAGAATGCCCAGTTTAAAAAGCCCAATTGACCTTATGGTTATCTCTATGCCCTCTACTCTACTGAAATTACTTAAAGAATAAAAATAAATAAAAGTGGTGCCAAACCTCACATAAATGGTGTAAACTAACAAATACAAAGAAGGCAGGAGAGGAAAGAAGTATTGACAACAGAGGTCAATGAGGTTTTGGAAGATGGAAAACAGGTTCATGGAATTGACTTACAAGCGGACAAAATTTAAATCCAGATGCCACCAGAAGAGGATAAAGACCAGGCCCATCACTGTATATTATGTAATTAAAAAGTAGAGAGCACTCCATTTCTCTCCCACAAAAAGAAGTTGATGGCTTTTTGAGAGCTGGTAGTACTCCCCTTAAAAAGTAAATGCCCATATGGCCTCAATTTGTTGAAATGCATACAAACCCATTAAGTTAACAAGAGTGAACCTCTCTACATCCTTGGTGCTTTTCACGGAAAAGCCTGTGTCCCTACACTGATTCTTCCCTCTCAAGGTCAGTTCATTAGCTTGTCAATGGCTCTCCAGTGAGTTCAATGGGAGTCCCAAATGACATTGATCAAAGTTGAAAGAAACAGGGCTGGCCTGAGGCCTGCACAAGGCTTCAGGGTTGTTTAGCATATTGTGCAAGTCTTAGGACCATGGGAAGCCTTGTTAATTTTCATTCAGTCCCTAAGGACAAGGCATTTTTCATTCTGCAGAGATTTATTCAGATATACTCAAGAAGCAGTTTTTCCTTATCTTCAGAAGATTTTCTTTTTGCCTTATGTTTGGAAAATCTCCCTTAAAATACCAGAGGGACAGAGAGAGATGGAGGAATGGAACACATCCCAACAGAAAATCGATGCTATAATATACATGTTCAGCAGTTTCTTATTAAATCAGAAATGTGGGAGACAAACGTGAAAACATGATGGCTATGATGGATGGTGGGCCATAAAGGTGATCTCTGAAGCTGTCTCACTTCTTCATAAAGAATGATATCCTCCACCTATATGTACATGTACCTGAACTTGTGCTGGCTCCACTCTCTTGGCGGCGCTTCCTCTGCTGTGCATCCATTGCTTCTGCTCTTTGACTTTTCTCTTTCTAGTTAAAGGCTCAATATTGACTGAGTCTTTTTTTTTTTATACATAATATAAAAATCAGTTATTTAGGGATGATGAGCCACTAGAAAACTCAGAATTGTAAAATCTAAATAAAATGTAGCAATGGACTGTTCCTTTCTTCTCTAATCACCTGCATATAATATATTTGTAAGAACTCAGTGGGATCTAAATGAAATTGGGCTGAAGGAAAAAAAAAATTAAACATAGGCTAAGATGCATTGGCAATTTTTTTCAGATTCTTAATTCTTATATTGCAATGTATTATGTTTTAATGACATTGGTAATATGATGAAGGTTTGGTGGTTGGTAAAAATATCCAAGATTTAATAGATTCTGAACAATCACATGACTAAGAGTATTTTTTAATTCTATAACAATTCATAAAGCTCTTCAAGTCTTCTTTTCATATCTTCCATACATATTAATGGGCTGTCCAGAAGAGGAACATCCATTTACATTATAAGTCAGGTAAAATATGATACAAAAACACTAGCTAAGCTTCCATTTGGATATGTTGCTCTGTGTATAAAAAGGCAATCAATGTATTAGTTAGATATGCCTAATGATGTGAAGGTACCTTTTTTTGTTTGTGCTCTTATTTAATAGCAAATCCCACACCCACGGAAGATGGTATATGGAAGTAACTAATATCCATTAAATATCAATTGCTCACTTATTAGCATTACCACAAATAAGTTGAAAAAGCAGTAATAACAGAGTAATCTAAAAGAATATGAGTATTCTAAGATCTCATTGAATAAAATAGGTCAGAATCTAAATAATTTTATCTATTTCAGGGACCCAATATCAACCAAAACTGTGCATGGGTTTGGGCTTGTTTTTCCAGTGATAGTGACAATATAGGGAATATCTATGTTGCTCATGTCTAGCCCTCTATAACCAGCAGCATTTATGAGATGGTTAGTATTATATACATTTCTTAAGCATTACGACAAGTTCATCGTCTCTCAGTCTGGGGTATCATTTTTAGTTCTTTTGATTCTGCTAAAAATTGAAGCTTGGGACTCTAAAAGTCTTGACCTTGTGACAGATATCTTAGATGCACTTGGGCTGCTCGTTTTGACTAACACAATCTATAAAATTGAGAGTAATTTACACTTACTTTACCTCATTGTGCACTTCCCATGCTCCTTCATTTACTAAGCTCAGAAAAACATTCAGGTAAATTTACATCTGAAATGTCTATTGAACAGAAATCTGGTGGAATACTTCAAAATATAAGCATTTAGAATCAGTATAGCATGGCACAAAGGATGTGGCAAATCTTACACAGCTCTGTGCCATAAACATAGTTGACAGCAGTGACAGCCTGGCCTCATACAGTTTGAGAAAGGCATCCTTTTCATGGCTTTATAATCCTAGCTTAAATAAATTCCAACCAGGGTCACTGAATTAGCCTAGTAAATTCCTAGTCATCCTCCCAAAACTTTCCGAAATATAAGTTCCCACCCCAGTCCCTATAAGAATTATTATCACCCTCCTTTAGGATTCAAGTTTTAGCTTATAGCTCTTTGGAATTGTGATAGGTAGTGTTTTTGTCCCTTAAGGCAAAGATCATATCCATTTCACCTTAGCTATCCAGGAGTCCAGTCTACTACTTAAATTCATTACATGTACATTCTTTCAATAAACTAATGAACAAATGAATTGAAAACAGTTGTTTTAGAAAAATTTCTTCCTACATGCTTTTCACTTAAATGTACAAAAATATAACATCTTCCACTATCTAAAATACAGAATAATCATGAAAGAATACCCATTTATTTAAAAAGTCTTAATTGAGAATTTAGGTCTATAAATGACTCCCTGAGTTTTTATTCTTAAGAAGCAGACAGATTATGTAACTCAGTGGCAATAGGCATCCTAGAAATCAGCGCTTGTTTAGATGTTTTTATAATTAATACTTACCCATCCCCAGTGATTCCCTTTGACTGAGTTACCAGTAAGGCTCCAATGGTCGTATTCAGAACATTCTCTAGTACTCCAGTTTGTTGAGCAGTGATAATCTGGTGAGCCAAATTCTGTAATTTCTTACTTGATAAAGATGAAATCAGTCCAGTGCTCCTTATTGTTGCCAGATCACCAATTTCAATGACTACTACTTTTGAGGTAGTTTCCATAGTGGTTGGTGGCAGGACACTATATGAGCTCGTTTCCATCATGAGAGGTCTACGTTGACCAACTCTGTAATGACTGGCACAAGTCACAGTTGGGCAATTGCGCTTTCTCTTTGCTTTATTGTCAGCAATGGCCTTTAAGGTTGCTTTATTGCCAGGTATCTCATGAATAAATCTGATTTGGTTTTGGCTAACTTGTAAGAAGTCAGTTAGTCTTTGGAGGATGAGGATTTCCCAGCCCTTTTCTAGGACTGGAAGTATCACTGTGAAGGCCAGATGAATGGAGACACCTGAGTGTATTTCAATGGGCTCCTGTCCTTGTAGGACAACATACAAAAGATTATCCAAGATGCTGAAATAGTTGGAACCAGAAGACTCATCCAGCAATGAGGAAGTCGATTGAACCACAACAGATGGAATGAAACTTTCCCCTATGAAAACACGGGGGCTCTGGAGTTCATGGTAGAATATAGCTAAAAGAAGTTTGGAGGTATTTTTGTTCCCCAAAAGAAAAAAACGCAAAACTTGGGGTGTCTGGTCCACAAAGCACACCTTGGTGATTTCCCTGATGGGTAAAATGGAATAGAAAGTAGATACAGACCCTAAAGTAGAACAGGGGGTATTGGCATTTACACTACTAAAGGTGTCGACAAAACCATTAGTAACAGATACAACTGGATAAAACTTCTGCGTTGTCCAAGTGGCATCAGCATTGTCAAGAATTAAGATCACTTGGTCAGTCTGTTTGCAGATGTAGCCTTGTATGAGGGATCGGTATGTGCATTTCTGTTCTTCTCTAAATGTACCTATAAAATAAAGGAAAATAAGTGATATTTAAACCACAATCTCTCAAAGATTATTTGCAATCCGTCACTCTTATTATCACCTGTAACCTCATGAAACATTTATCGAACTTTTAAGTGTGCTAGATACTGAGTATGCAAAGCAGTCTGGGTAAGATATGAAAGGGTAAAATATGTTACATCACATGTATTATTTAAAGGTAATAATGGACATAATAGCTAGGTGAAAAAAGAATTGAAGTAAAATTATTATGGAAAAGGAATATCACTAAGGCCTCCATAATGGAAAAAGGATAGGGGAGACGAGTGTAATAATACTTAAGTCAATGAAAAAGAGGTAGATTGAGAGGACTGGAACAGAGATTTTCTTAGAGATGTATTAAAATTGAAGAGGTATACTGAGTCCAGATTGTGAGTTTGGATTTCAGACTATATCATTTCCTCATTTTTTTTTCTTTTTTCTAAACAAGGAGAGTAAAAACAATACAAAAGGAAACGAAGAAAGTAACAATTAGAGGAGTACTGAATTAAATAGAGCCCAAGTTGGGGATGATTGGGGCTAATCAAGACATTTAGAGAAACAGTGTTCTCCTTTGTTCCCACCATTGCTTTCATTTTTTTTAAGGAGACTCCATGCCTAACATGGGGCTCAAACTCACAACCCCAAGATTAAGGGTTGCGGGGTCTCCTGACGGAGACAGTCAGCCATCCCGTATTCCCACCGTTCCTGATCCTCCTGTCTCTGAACCATGAGTAGTTCTTATTCTGAGTCCACAAGGATAGTTTAACTTCCAACAAACACAATTCCTTCAATGTTAAAGTGATATTGACAAAATTATCTTGTATTATTTTCAAGATATTTTAATATGCCTTCAAATACAAGGTCGATTTAGCCTAAGGATTGGAACAAAAAAAAAATATTAGTAATGGAGGCTGTACTACATTTGAGCATGATCTAGTTGCCTCCTATATCCTTCCTTCCATATGATATGTGTCAAAATTGCCTATGATATTAATACGTTTAATTACCCAAATGTTGCTTTATGAGTAGGCTGCATGGTATACTTGTGCCTCAACAATAACAGCAACAGTAGTCAAAATTACAAGTCAGTATTTCAAACTAAATCATGAAATTCTAGCATACCAAAATGGGATTAAGTTCTTATATTATGAAAGAAGAATGGTGTAAAAGCAAATACCTTAAAGTTCTGCCTTATAAACTTAGAAAACAAGTAAAGCAGATCCAGAGTAATTAGAAGAAATAATAAATATAACAACAGAAATCCATGAAATAGAAAAGAGAGAAACAAACAAAAACAGAGAAACTAAACAAAGCTAAAATTTGATTCTTGGAAAAACAACAAATTGGTTAACTCCCTCACTAAACTGATCAAGATAAAAAGAAAGAGGGGTGACTGGGTGACTAAGTCAGTCAAGAGTCTGATCTTGATTTTGGCTCAGGTCATGATCACACAGTTCATGAGATCAAGCCCTGTGTTGGTCTCTGCAATGACAGCACAGAGTCTGCTTGGGATTCTCTCTCTGCCCCTCCTCTGCTCATGCTTTCTCTCTCTCTCTCTCTCTCTCTCTCTCTCTCTCTCTCTCTCAAAATAAACAAATATACTTACAAAAAGAAAAGATAAAATCACATATCACCAAATTCAGGGAGGAAAGGATGATTACTACAGATCAAAGGTTTAGACTATTACAAACTTCATGCCAACAAATTCAGTGACTTCAAGGACATAGACAAATAGAAAACAGACACAAGATAAAACAGAAAATTTAAATTGCTGTAATTCTCTTAAATAAATTGAATTTACTAAATTGAATACTGTTATTAATTTAAATAGTGACTTAACTATCAAATATAAAAACAATGGTCACTTTTACATAATGTGCCTTCTCCCTATGGTCACATAATATGGAAACACTAATGCTAAATCAAGAATGGTTTTCAAAAGCATAGCACCAGTATGAAGGGAATTAGTTGCTTGATCTTAACAGACATGGATATTGTGCCCTGAGATTCTGATATAACAGTCTCTACTATAGATACATCCTTTTCAAATAAGTTAGGTGGACATCCCTTATGAAAAACCCTTGAATCACACTAGTTCCCCTTTTCTAGACTTTATAGCTCACTTTCCTTGTTTTAATACACCTTTTCCCAGCCATTTTGATTCCTGTTAATTAATTATTCACATTCCACTCAGATCTGGTCCACTACAGATTTCTCATTTTGTTCTCCCTTCTTCTGATTCAGGAGATATATTGTCTTTTAAAGTGATCTCTACAGGGGCACCTAAGTGGCTCAGTTGGTTAAGCATCCAACTTCAGCTCTGATCATGATCTTGTGGTTTGTGAGTTCAAGCTCTGCATTGGGCTCTGTGCTGACAGCTCAGAGCCTGAAGCCTGCTTCTGATTCTGTGTCTCCCTGTCTCTCTGCCCCATCCCTGCCCATGTTCTCTCTTTCTCTCAAAAAAAAAGAAAAAAAGAAAAAAAAAGTTAAAAATAAATAAATATAAAGTGATCTCTACAGATTACTATATTTTTGGAAGTGTCCCTAAATAAAATAATCACTCTCTTAGTTGAAATGATGCTCAATCACTCTCTGCTATTAACTATATGTACTTGATAAAGTACATAGACTTAATAGGCATCAGTGTCCTTAAGGGGTTATTTCTCAAGACCAGGAACTATATCTCCTATTTAAATTACACAGGGCTTAACACCCTACCTCAAACACAGTAGATGCTTCTTAACGTGTATTAGTTGATTGATATGTAATGTCCTTTTCAAAACTCCTTTTTTTCAAATAATTTTTACCTATTCTTGCCAGGTATCTAGCTATAAGATTATTATTTTATAGCTTGAATACATTTTAAACCAACTTATGACAATAACAACAAAATATACTACAAAACATTATGAGACTTGACCCCTGAATTGGTGCTAATATATGAGAGAGCAGAATACATTAAGAAATCCATCTATTTTCACATGAAACCATAAGGTTGAAATTATGGCTGATTATATTTATATTAATTTTATTATGTTCCTAAATCACATAATTGATTTAACCCTAAAGAGGATTCTGTTGTGATAAACCATTTTTTTCTTGACTAATTCACTAAATATACATGTAGAAATATGAATTATTTATTTCTATTCCTGATGGCAGGTGCCTTCCAAATCTAAAATAAGAAAATGGGATGATTTATAATGTAATTCAAATATTCTTTTAGAGTAATAAGGTATAGGAGCTATACTAGTCGAATGCACACCTTCAAAGTAGTCCAATGATAGAATTGTTTTCATTCATTTATTTATTTTTATTAATGACTCCCAGAAAGCTAGAAAGCTAGTCTACCAAGAAGGTTGGACTCCCCAGCCATCTATCTCTACTCTCAGCATCCAAAGGTCCCTATTCCCTTTTTCAGCAATGACATTGGAGGGAGCAGAATATGACTAACAACCCATGTTGCAGGCAAGATCTTAAGAGGAACAATAGGAAGAAGAAAAGAAGGGTTTGAATAAGGAAGGGTCAGAGGAAGGTTTGAATGCACAAGCCCAAGAAAGCACCCTGTGTGCTGAATGTCTGTGTTGCAGAGTCTATGTACACATTGGAGGATCCAGGACTCAGGCCCTTGAGCAAGTTCAGGAATAAGATGACAAAATAGAAGTCACTGTCAAATTTTCAAAATCTGTTGTAATTTTGTGTGAGTTAGATTATGAACTCCAGAAACCCAGGCAAGAAGTTTAATAAACAATTTGCTAAATTTTTTGTGCATGCTTAACCTGTTAACAGGAAGAAGATTTTGTCACTATATCACCTCTCTCTTAACTGTTAAAAGTTACCTTTTTGTTATTATCAAGCGCTGTGATGTGATTAAAGATTAAATGCCAGGCTCATATGGCTACTCAGATATGCAGGAATTGTTTATTTAAACTTAGTTATCTTCCTTATTCAGATTAACTAATGCAATGCCAATTATATGCATTGTTTCTATTCCTAATGACTTCCTGTTTTATATTTTGAAACTGTGTGTGAATATCTTACTATAAAAGGGACATATGCTTTCCAATGTCTGAGACATGTGGTTGGAGACTTACCACTATAACCTTCATGAAATCAATAATTAGTATTTCCTAAGTTAAATAAAAAGTTCATGAAACATTGGCTATTATAAAATATAATCCCTATGCTTTCCTTCCCATACCCCCATAAAATGAAAGACATACCTATTTGATCCAATACAGCATAAAGAATATTTAAAGTCTTTGTTTCAGCTCTTCTTGACAAGATATAAAACAAACAGGGCACATTTTCTCCAAAATCAAATACCCTACAAACTTTGATATCCTAGGAATAACACCATAAAAATCTATAATAAATAATGTATTAATGGGGAGACTTCATGGCTCAGTCAGTTGAGGGTCTGCCTGTTGATTTTGGCTCAAGTCATGACCAGAGTCATGAGATTGAACCTTGTATTGGGCTCTGTGCTGAGCATAGAGCCTGCTTGGGATTCATTCTCTTTCTTTCTCCTTCTCTTTCTCTCCCCCCCCCCCTCAACCAACTGCCCCACTTCCCCTCTGATGCTCACTCTCTCCCTTTCTCTAAAATAATGATAATAATAGTAATAATAATGTATTAATTATATTTTAAGGCTGTGAAAGAGTATATTTCTAGCCATGTCTCAGAAATCAGAGATGAAGCTTATGTTTCTTTGACAGTAGCATGAGAATGATGACTGGGATGTGATTGCCCCACCTCTTTGTAAAGGCTATAAAGCTACACACAAGTAACATTTACCCACTGGGAAAATAAATTATTTACATGGTGGATATGTTACTAGAGTTAAGTAGAAAATTCTTCTTTCTAAAAGAAGTTAATACAGACAAAACCAAAACCAAAACAATTCCACTAAACCATGATATAGTCACCTCTGGTACTATAGGCTCATTTCTAGTAGGAATTTCTACCTTAGAGTTGTGACAATAAGGATTCTATACAAAGGAAGTGCCCTATGCAAGCTTTAAGTTAGGTTCTTTTAAAACAATTAACATTTAAATTTTACTGAAGAACATCAATCTAGCATTCAAGAAGAGATTTGTGAAAAGCAGCTAGTAACTAAGTATGATTCAGAGCTTCATAACATGTCCTAGCAAACAAAAGTCATATTGTTTTGTTTAGACACTAGCTGAAATTCTGTGGATTAAGAGAGGACCCATAAAAAGGGAGGGACTGGCATTGGAGAAAGTGGGAAAATGACAAAGTAAAACTTGAAAGGCTAAGGGTCCCAAGCCTTTTAAAAACAGGTGAAATATGGTAGGTCAAAAAACTCCATGTCTCCTGGAGGAGAAAGGAGGACAGAACGTGTTTGTACAGGTAGAGATGGAAGACTGAAAGCACTCATCTTCTGGGACATGTGAGGCAAGACAAGGTCATCAACTGGAAGTCAAGTGTGAGGAAGTCAAGTTGGGGGCTGGGGACGCATGAAGAGAAGATAGGTAGAATGTTTGAAGACTGAGAAAATAATGTGAAATGGTCACTGTGCAAGAGGGGTGGACCCAGTCTTCCTGTATTTTAGTGCTTATACAACGCTGGGGAACCAGTCTGTAAAAGTAGATACTAAACTGTGAATTCAAAATAAGTGAATGCTAGTTAAAATGAGAAATAAGTGTAAACCTCATAAATACTGTAAACATGATAAAATCTAGGGAAAATTAATATTATTTTTAACTAATTACCCAGCATATCACTATATTACTTTTTCCTAGTTTTTGTTGCACACTTCTGTGTTGCTTTTTTATATTAATAACAACCACATAATATTTTCTACAGGAGGTAGAAAGGTAATTCAGTCTTGCCTTTAACCTGGATGACTGACATTTATTTTCTATGACTAATAGTTCAGAAAAGTTACTTTTAGCTTCACAACTAATGACTGGTAATGCATAGATGTTTAGAGTTGTTATCAAATGTAAGCAATTCCTTACAAAGAGTTCATCATGTATGACAGCTGTAATATCTGAATAAATATGTATAAAGTAACTTTTGTGACATCATCATTCAAAAACACATTTCTCTGCTTCTCACTTTCTTCTCATGCCTTAGGATACATTCATAACACATGAGACCTAGGGTCTGGCTCTGATGTGTCACAGCATGGGGGAGTTGGTACATGTGGCTAGTAAGAACTTTATATAGAAGTGAATTTGGAGATGCCTGGGTTGCTCAGTTGGTTGAGTGTCAAACTCTTGGTTTCAGCTAGAGAGCACTAGCTGGAGAGAGGGGCAGAGGAGGAGAGAGAATTCCAAGCAGGCTCCACACTCAGTACAAAGACCTATGTGGGGCTCGATCCCACAACCCTGGGATCATGACCTGAACCAAAATCAAGACTTGGATACTCAACTGATTGAGCTACCTAGGCACCCTCAGGAAGTCAAATTTCTATCTGCATCAACTAGTCCAGGATTATTAAGCAATAACCCCTGAAATAATCAGCCCCAAACAGCTAGCACTGGATTCATAACTATCAACTTCCCTTATTTTCTTCCCATTTTCCAACTTAGCACCAAATGAAGAAAGCCAAATATGTGTCTCAAATCAATCACACAGGATGCCCCATTTCTAATTAGCCCACCTCGAATTTCACTGTGTCAACAACAGTATCCAATCACCATATATCTGAAATCTTCCCTTTTTTCCACCATAAAGTTTTCTCACTCTGCCTTTAAGTCTCTGCCAAATACAAGTGATGATGGCTACTCCCTTGTTATCAAAAATTCAGAATAAATAGGCTTTGCTTGTTCTCATTTGGGTCGTCTATATTTCCACAGAAGTCAAGGTTTTGGATGAGTTATTCTCCTGGATAAGAATGGCTGCAGAGTTAGAATGGAGAAGGAAACAGTGAACTAGTTTCAGTGGCTTTCAGGAGGAAAACCAGTGCCTACTATGTCAGAATAGGATATATCAAGTAGAGAGAGCAGGTAATGAGCCTAATGACACTCAGCCGCAGAAAAGCAGGGGTTTTTACTTGGGGTTAAAGAGCACTTCATGAAAATATAAAACAGTTTGTTGACTCCAGTTTCAGAGTTCTGCACAGTACCAGGAGCAAGATTTGGAGAAAGACAGTCAAAGGTTGGGAGAGTCCATGAATGAATCAGGAAGGGGATGTGTATCCTGGAGATGTAGATTGTGGTGGTGGCTCAAGCAAGCAGGGATGCTAAGCAAAATACACTGTGCCCTGATATTCTCTAATGTGGTGTGGAAGCTGAACAGTATCAGAGGGGTCCCACAGATTTCACAACTTGCCAGTGGGGGCCTCTGGTTACTGCTTAAGTAAGTCTCAGGTCGCCAGATGGCGATCATCCAGCATTGTTTCAGCTAATATAAAATGGTTGCTCAGAAGAGCTTCACTACAGAAATATCTGACAGGAAGTCCACAGACTAATGGAAGTGGTATCTGGAAGGGGGACAGGATGGGATAGGGATTAGAATGGCAAAGGAAGACTTACTTCCTCCAAAGAGGCCTTCAAGCCATAACGTTGGTGGCCCTTCTTTTCTATGATTTCTTTTCTTCCTTCTTCCTTCCTCTCTCTCTTTCCCTTCCTGGCTCCTTCTCTAAAACTTCCTCACAGCAAGTTTAATGAACCCTAATTCATGGAGACAAAAAATGACTCAAAATTTACCTCACATAATTACTTAAGTAATGAGGAAAGTGGGGAAGAGAAAAGCACACTTGTAGACTTCTACTTATGCCTCTGGTAAAATTAAATGTAATCCAAATAACTTCATTTTGGCTTGTATTTAGATGCAGGGTCAGCTGTGATGAGTAATGCTAGCAGATAAGTGCTGTAGTCATCAGGAATTCTCTCCACACAGTCTAGTGAGAACAACTCACTAAGAGGTCTCAGTTATTTGTCATATCATATACTTGGTGAGATCCATTTGCTTTTTTACGTTGCCACGTGGCCTTTGTAATATTACAGCATACTATACCAGAAGTATAAACATATAGCCACAGGGGCACCTAACTGGCTCAGTCAGCTAAGCATCCAACCTCACCTCAGGTCGTGATCTCATGGATTGTGAGTTCAAGACCTGCATCAGGCTCTGCACTGACAGTAAGGAGTCTGCTTCAGATTCTCTGTCTCCCTTTCTCTCTGCCCTTCCCCCCACTCATATTCTCTCTCAAAATTAAACAAACATTTAAAACAAAATAATCATATAGCCATGGATTTAACAAATAGCAGTCTAAAGATTATAACACTGATTATTCAGTTTTCTAGCCAAACCTGGAATCCTGGGGTCTTCATAAAGAAGAAATTTTATTTTAATTTCTCTAGCACTTAGCAATGACTAAAAGACTGGGTGGTTTATCAATGTCTTTCCATCCACTTTCCTGTGTCATCTCCAGAGTTCATCAATTCTAGTCTTTTAATTTTGACGTGAGGCAAAACTAAAGCACAGGTAAGCAAGGCATTATGGTCCCTGAGCTGCTAAGCGGGTGTCGTTCTTCATTGTGGAAGAAATTACACACCACTTGAGAGAGAGGTGTGCATAAAGCCGGTAAATATCATCTTTCACTGCCCCGGCCACAGCTGACACAAGCCCATGGTGACAGTCTACCTTCCTTTCGAAATAGTGTTTCATCATTTCTTCCTCTGGATTTCTTTCCTTCCTGCTTTCCTCAGTTGAAAGGTTTAGTTTTAAGTAATGATTATCTTTCTCACTTGTTTCTGTCTTTTCCGTTCCCACCTCTCCAAATGGCCTTATCTGCCAGTCACAATTTTTGTGGTCTGCAATTCTGATCACTTTTAAATGAAACCCATGCTGGCTTTGGTAATCATAATGTCATTTACAATTTACCACTAAACACATTTATTCAGTTAGTAGCACACTGGAGAAAGAGAACTCCATATGAACTCACCGTGAATGGCCTAATCTGATTATTTCCTCATGGAAATCCAGGCAGGGGCGCTTGTAAGAGGGGCTGAGAGGAGAAGGGGAAAAAAGCAAGGTCTGGCCACAGCTGATTTTCATAATCAATGGGAATAGATAAGTGGCACAGCCTGTCAGGGGCTGCCGCCCAGTCACCCCAGGGCGTTCCTCTCAAAAAGGCAAGAGTGGACAGGACTTAATAAATGCTGAGTGACCAGTGAGTATTGGCTTGGCATATGCTGTTGCATTCAAGATGGACAAGCACAGTGATAAAGTCCAGAAGCTCTTCTCTAAGTGAGGGAAATTAGATTAAGCAGGTTGTATTTGTGTGTGCATGTGTGCACATGAGCCCTTGCTTTGTGTATACTTTAACAGCCAGAAATATCCTAGACATACACTATGCTCCATTCACCTTTTCCTAGATTGGAGACCACAAACCTAAACACCAAGAAAGGAAGTGAGTTAGGTATGTCTGGTGAAGGAGGGGAAAGAGGAAGGGGGGGGCGGGGTGTGTGTGTGTGTGTGTGTGTGTGTGTGTGTGTGTGTGTGTGTGTGTGTATGAGAGAGAGAGAGAGAGAGAGAGAGAGAGATGTGTGTGACTGTGTGTGTTGTATGTGTGTATGTACTCTGGTTGCTTCCAGGGTTCTAACAAATATTAACGTTGTGTCAATATTTGTCCTTCCTGTCGTGAAATGAGGATTTTCCACCTCATTTCACATTTGAAAAAAAAATATGCCAAAGGGGTCGTCTTTGCTAGGAAAAAAAATTAAAAGAAGAGGGGAAAAAAGAAACAACTTCTATCCTTTATTTAGAAAAATGGGTCAGAAGGAAAGAAAAAAATGTATTTTTAAAATAAATGTTTTGACTCAAAGGCACATAAAATCCTTCCATCTTCCCCTATCAACAAAAGGGAAAAATTTATATGTTTAAAATTGAATGAAATACATCAACATTAATGATTTTTTTCCTCGAGGTTAACATCACCATTTCCCTCAATAATTTTTTTAGCCATTTTGTGATAGATTTCCCAATTTGTGGTACAGTAAAGTATAAGAGATTTTGACAAAAACAAAATATATAATCATTCTCTTATTTTCAAGAAATGAAAAGAAATCATTTACGATTCTTTTCTGTCAAACAACATTTACACCTCATTATTTCTAATTTAACAAATATGTATGGCCACAGATCAAATAAAGTGTAGACAGGTTGAATTTATCCCCATTTATATATGTTGTTGTAGTCCCTCCGGCTATGAAGAGTCAAACTCCAAAATCTCAAAGCTGTGTTCCTAAAAACACAGAGAGTAACTAAAATCTTGAGAAGAAATATTAAAAAAAATATTTTGTTCATACTAGAAATAATGGACAAAAATTGTCCATCCTTTCTAGAATGGGGAATTCTAGTTTAAAGATTAAAAAAAATTTCAAAAATAATCGTTATCTTTGTAAGGTGAATTTGGAATGGTGTCTTTATGTGTCATAGATTCAATAAAGATGATAGAAGCATAAGCTTGCTAACTTGGAGTGTGAAGTCTATTGAATGATTACAATATGGTAGAACTAGTCCCTATAAAAGAGACAGGGTAGAAATGCTTGCACATACACTCACTGACACAGATACTATTTTAAGAAAATGTAATTTGAGAAACTTAAAGTTCATTAAATTAAAAATACAGTTCAAGTCTGGGACCTTCAAAATTAAGGTGCTTCCAAGTTGGCTTTCATAATTTGTTGAACAGTGGCTCTTAGGAACACAGTCTCTCCCGACATCATCCTAACTGAAAAAGACAGCATACTTGTTAGAATGGTGATTGGTGTGGTGAACTGGCTTCTGATGCATGGGAGTCTTGAGGGGGTGGGAAAGAGAAGTCCAAGTGTGGAGACAGTGGAACGGGACTACAGATACTGCACCGGAGGGTCACCTGGGTGGCTCAGTCCGTTAAGGGTCCAACTTCGGCTCAGGTCATGATCTCACAGTCCGTGAGTTCAAGCCCCCTGTCAGGCTCAGTGCTGACAGCTAAAAGCCTGGAGCCTGCTTTGGATTCTGTGTCTCCTTCTCTCTGCCCTTCCTCTGCTCACTCTCTGTCTCTCTCTCACTCACAAAAATAACATAAAAATTTAAAAAATATATACTGCACAGGAACAGGAAACTGGAAGCTTTTAGATGAGAAATACATACCCCTGCAGGCATAATGGGCAGATGGACTTCAAGGGCTACAGATTATACTAGGATTTGCCACAACTTCATGAGCAATCTCACCAGGGTTCTTGAACTGCATCTATTTTCGATAGGAATACATTTCCAATCTCATCTGAGAAAAATGGAAAACTATATAAACCAGCCATTACCTGAAGCAAGGATGCCTATGAGGTCTTCTTTGAAAGGCCTTTCTGTCTTTATTAAGTTCTTTTGATGAGTATTTCCAAATGTTTTCTTTTTATATGAGTGTTACTTTGAGGAAGAAAATGATCAGGAGATTAAGTGATAAAATGACATTGAAGATGAGGGAAGAGCATCAGATTCATATCAAATAGGCCCTTCTTCTGATTCAATCATTTTTAAATAAAAAATGTATTAATAAAGTCTATACAAAGTCCAGAAGACTATCTTTTATTATTTTACTATATTGAAATGTCATGTATATTTTGCTAAAAATCAGTGGCTTAGAAAATGCTTTTGTATTTTTGTTATTTGTTGCATTATAATTTGTCCTGCAAACACCAATGGGAATGTCTGGTCTCAATGATGACTTTTAGTCTTTGAATACTACAGTGAAAACAGCCAAAACAAATACAAGGATTAAGAGATCAGGTTTTCTAGCCAGGGAGACTGGCATTGGACTTTCTAGCTGCAAAACTACAGGCAAGTTACTTATCTTCTGACTGAGTTAACTTATTTATAAAAGGGATTGAAAATAGCACCCAATCCATAGGCAGATGGACAGGGTTAAATGAGATGATGTATGTGCAGAGTTGGGAACAAACATGTGCTAATGAATATAAACTGCTATAGTAGCCATAATCCAAAAAGGAGTATTTTAAAAGATACTTTTCACTCTCCTTTTATGGCACTATCCTGATCTCAAACTAATAACATTTGCCTTGTCATCTGAAACTGCATCTAGAAGCATTGCAAGGATTCAGGATGAACAATACTGAAAAGACACAAGTTACAGGTGAAGAAAATGCAGACATACTTTCTACAGTTTTTAAAAATATGTGCAGAAAGAAAAAAACACACGCACACATACATGTCTCTAAGTAAGATTTCCGCCAATCAAGAAATCAATAAAAACCTGCAGAATTGAAGATGGTGTCAACGCTTTCATCTAATCTTAACTTTCCCTTCATTCCTCTGGAAATACTCTCCACTCCACTCCCCCTTTGTCTCCACCCTCAGATTTCTTTTTTGCTCGCAAACCTTGCCTGCCATCTTTGCACAAAGTGATGTTCACGGGTTAAAGACAGGGCAGCCAACGGAGTTCTTTACGAATACAGGCTGAGCACACTCTTTCCCCGGAATGATAAACTTATCACCTCTCCAGCCCTCAGTTTGAAGCTGCAGTAATTCTGTTGGATGCCAAAACTGAAATCAATGTGGCTGGGCTATGCCCAGCTCTGAGCTGTGGCTGTAATGAGATTTGAATGGGAAGCCCCGGACACAATAAATCTGCGCCATATGTGACCATTTCCTGTGTCAGTTCCTTTCTCATAACCAGTGGAGACTTTTTTCCCCCCCTCATGACCCCACACCATGACTCTGAAATCTTTCATGGCTGCTTATGGGCCTCGGGCTTTTTACAGCAGTTGTATAAATAAATGAATTTGACAGCAAACATCATAACAGTTAGCAGTAATGTGTGTTCGCCACAAGTGCCTATACTACTCACTGGAGAAATGGCAGAGGAAACAGCTTGTTTTGTTACCTAAACAAAAGTAGTTTCGTTTGACAAGTGCTGAAAGAATTAGTCAAATAAACTTGAAATCCACTAGGACTATTTTTGCCAATTCTCCCTGCCAGTGAAATGTTCCCAGCTCCTCTGTGCCCATGACTCACAAGAGATAAATTTCCCTCTTTTATTCTGAGATAAAGATCTGGGCTGGGAATACAAAACCTTTGCCTGATATCTTATATTAATCTTCTTTGCAAGGCAAGCGTGTCATGTGGAGGAACTCAGGTACAGCAAAGAGTTTCCAAAGGAACTTGTAGGAGACAAGCCAAGGAAGGTGGTTCAGGTGGGTGGAGGGGTGGTGACAGTAACGATCCACCCCACTGATTACCTCTTGAAAGCAAACTGGAGGTTATGAAGGTTTCCTTTTCCTTCACATTTCCTATATTTAAGAAACAAAAATCTCCACACCAGAAACTTGCTGAAAGAAAGGGAGTTATCATTTGCCCTGTACCTCCACAGTCCCAGGAAATGAAGTTGCCTGTATCGGGAGACTTTGTGGTCAATTTAGATAAGCACAAAAAAGCATAGATTTTTCTCAGTCATCTGGATTGGTTGTTTATAAGTCCTTAAATTTTTCTGCTTCTGTATGGAAATCTCAATAAGATCTCCATTATTCCATCTGTGAAAGAAAGATGTTATAGCTCAGTGATCATTCCGATGAACTCCAGTCCAAACTGCTTAGGTTCAAATCCCAGGTCTTCTACTGACTCTCTGTGATTTTAGGCAAAGAACTTATGTTCCCTGTACTTTAATTTCCTCTTTTGCAAAGTAGGACAAAACATGATATGGTATCGAGCTCATAAGGTGGCTGTGACAAGTTTATCTTAAAGGGCTCAGAAAGTAAAGGATAAATGAGGACATGATGCTAAGTGAAATAAGCCAATTAAAAAAAATAAATACAGCATGATAATACTTATATTTGTAATAGCCAAACTCACAGAAGCAGAGAACAGCATGGTGGTTGATCAGAACAGTGGCTGAGATATAATAAGTGTTGTCGTTGTTATTATTCCAAACAAACTTGGATAATGGTCTGTTTAAAAACACTAGAGTTCTTCTCTAAGATTGCTTGATCTTGGCAGCTGATCTGGGGAAAAAAATTGGAAATGTTGGCTGGAAAACCATAAGAACACCTTCACTGAAGTCAATTACAATTAGTTGCAAGATATAGTATATCACTACTTTAAAGAAAAATATCCTCTGGACCTTAAAATATTTTTTTTTCACCTGTAGGTTATTTTCATTCTTTTTAAAGTACTAGTCTTTGTGATTGTCAAATAACCATTACCTCTAGAACCTTCTGATACTCAACAAAAGTATCGCTGATTAGGGGAATAACATTTGAGAGTTATTCCCAACTAACAGATCTTAAGCAGAGTCTATGTTCTTCTCTCTGTTTCTATCTGTTTAAAATTTACTTATTATAATGGCTCAGGGGGCACCTGGGTGGCTCAGTTAGTTGGACATCTGACTTTGGCTCAGGTCACAATCTCAGACTGTAAGTTCGAATCTCGTGTCAGGCTCTGGGCTCTGTCCTGACAGCTCAGAGCCTGGAGCCGGCTTTGGATTCTGTGTCTCCTTCTCTCCCTGCCCCTTCCCTGCTCATGCTCTGTTTCTGTCTCAATAATAAATAAACATAAAAAATTAAATAAATAAATAAAATGGCTCAATAAAGTGTTTTGCATATGTGATTATATTCAAGAAATCACCTTTATATTTTAGAAGATAGAGATTATATTCAATATAATAGAAATATTCAATATATAGAGTCTACTACCTACACAATAAATTCCTAATGTCTCTGTCTTAACTGACAAATCTATTTAAATATACATTTCTCCATATCTAATCAACTATTTCTACGAAGTCAGAAATGTGAATAAATTGAAGTGTTTCAAAATAAACAGACTCCTTAAGTTTTGCTTTTAGAGCAGTGCCTACAAATGGAAAGAAGTGTGACAGCTGAAGGTAAGGAATCATTTGACTTTATAAAACAAAGACAAACCAGGAGCAGGCAAAGTAGGTTTGGTTTTGATTTGTGAGGGTGGGTTTTGTGAGAAAACCAAATATATAAAGTGACATCATCCTACTGTACTCCATGTACAGTAAAATAAACTGAAAATCTCATCTTATCATTGATTCCTGTGTACAGGCCACAATACTACATCTAGGAAACATCCCTGAAATTGGTCTTCGAGCGAATAGCTTTGTGCCGTAGGAACTTTACTGTTGAGGAATGTCATCTGACAAAATGTGTCCCTTAATATATCCAAATCCTTTCCCAAGATCTGCTCCCAGGATGCATATTCTGATTCACCTTAGGAGTCACAAAGGTGAAGAGTGCATGAAATGGGTAACTCCAGCTATTCACAGTCCACATGGCCACCAAGGCTGAATAAAAACAGAGCAGAGCCATGTCGCCTTTGATTGGCCACTTCTACTGCCTCTTAATTAGCAAATGAACACTACCACCTTGTAAAGTCTGTTTTGCTGAGTTAAAGAGAAAACTGAGAAGGTAGAGAAATTCTAAAAGACCAGTAGGCTTAATCAAGCATTGTGGAGTTGTAAAAATAACCTCTCATCTATTTTTTCATCATTTTTTGGATATAGGTGTGAACACCTATACAGGAAAGGCTTATTTCAGGAAGTGACAGGCTTGTATTTCCCCATCCTCTTGTGGTTGAGTAGAATCATTAGTTAGTCATCTGTCATCGAGCAGAGGTAACAAGTGTCTTTTTGGGGCCATACAATTTAATTGAAAGGGTTGGCAAGCTTTAGGCCAGAGGTCAATTCTAGCCCACTGGCTACTGTAAATAAAGTTTTATTGGAACACAGCCTGTATTATAAACTACTGTAAACTCTGCTTTTGCACTGCTATAGCAGAGTCGAGTAATTGTGACAGAAACTCTATGGACTTGAAGGTGAAATTGGAAATGCTTACTGTTTAGCCCTTTACAGAAAATGTTTGTCAGTCCTTACTCTCAGAATTCTAAGTCTGTCTCTGAGGCAGTGAGCAACAAAGTACAAGATGAAGGCTTATCTCTCAGCCTGGTCCCCTGCCAACCAGAGATAGACAAGAGAAAGCAACAAATAGACCTTTGTTGTTTTAAGCTATTGAGATCTGCAGGCTGTGTATCATGGCGTCCTAACCTTACTCTGATGGATATAGCATCTTCACTATTATCATGTGTATCTTTTTTCCTGCACACACACAATATATCCTTCTTTAGGGAAGGGGGGGGAAAGCATAAGAGGACTTCCTTTTTCTTCTTCTTTTCTTTTTGTTTTTCCTTGTCCTCAGGATACAGAATGAGGACATGCAATGTTTGAGTTCTCAGTCAATACTTGGACTGGAATTTTTCCCTTTCTAAATATAAATTTTCTTTGTAAAGCTTATCCCAATATATGTCTCATTTAATACCTGAGAATCAATCTTCTCTGTTAAAGCTCTTTGAAACTTTGTCCCACCAATCTTTACAAACTGCCTTCTTTGCCATGGCAATATAAAGATGAAATTTCCTCAATATATTATACACAAAGGTTGTTGAAGTAATTAGGGTAAACACGATTTCCATAAGCCCAGAATTGGCATGCTGAAGCCCTTCAGAATGAATTCTTACAATTGGGCTTTGGCAGTTCTAATATGGGTGGAAAATGCATACAGCTGGCTCTTCTTGCTTATTTTGCTGTGTTCAGATCTTCTCCTTTGGAGGAAAAAGAAACAGGTCCATTTTTTGACAGAAAACAATGTGGTCTCTCTCAACCTCACAGAAGGGCAAGCTGACTGGACAGCCTGACACTGATACAGCTTTTTAGAAGCAGGAAGGGATGGAGGCCATATGAGAGCATCCTGTTCCCAGTGTCAGCCATCAAAGGGAGAGCCAAGGGAAATCTTGTCAAGAGAAGTGCTGGGATCTGATGGATAGGGACACTAGTTTGAAGATGGCAATTCCAATTTATTTTCTTCTTACTCCTGGTGACCTTTGACAACAAACAGACTGCATACACCTCAGTTTCCTTCTCATACAATAGAAAGCCATTTTGGTAAAAGCCATTTACCTATGGAGAGACTGCATAAAAGTTAACCACACTAATATTTAGGAAATAACTACAGGGAAAGGTGACTTGAAAGAGGATGCAGCCACTCAAGCAATCTGCTCGCTGAAGGCAATAGGTAGGAGCCAGGAGGGAGAGCGATGGCAGACATGACCGGATTAACAGATCCAGTTCAGTTATTTGAATAAATAATTTGTTAGGAGTCTTTCAATTAAGATACTGGTCCAGGGCTCCCAGGTAAGTGACTTCCAAGTCATCTTTCAATCAATGGCTCCCCTTAAAAACTGATAAAACACAATTCAGCAAGGTGAAGGGGTTTTAATGACATTTAGAAACTCAACTTTGAGGCACAAAACATAACTATATTACTGAGATGCACAACTGGCACCAAACATTCAGACAAAATGGCTTATTGATAGCAAAGGCTGTATACAAACTGGAGGCAAAGTAGTGGCTAGAGATGTAAGAACAAATACTGCAAAATATATCTACAGATTCCAACCACGATACACAGATTTAACATGGGAAAGCATAACTGATGAGGCAAAATTTCAGTTAACCATATATAAGATTTAAAAATTATTAATAGCTATGCGCTATGGTTTATATGCAGGGATACTTCAAGTGAATGGAGTCTGGTACAGAATCAGGAAGTCAATAGTCATCTAAAGAGTTACCATCTTTGTAAATTCAGGGGGTGGTGGTGATTAGAAAAAACAGGAAATGAGTATCATTTTCTAGCTTCTTCATTGTATAGTTCTGACATTTTAAGCATTGATTTAACAATATATTTTGAGATTTGCCATTATCCTGATAGTGACCTAGACCCTGGGGATATGTAGTTAAAAGTAAAAGAAGAGTCACAATGCTTGCCTACATGGAACTTCCTTAAAGTCAAGTTTCTAGTTTAAAAAGAAATGCCTTGTTTTCAGATAGTGCACTCAAGGGCAATCTGAATAGAGATATCTGCCTTACTCAACTTAGTATGTCTTGTTCCTGTCCCAGTGCCTGACAGTCAAAGGGAAGAAACATCAAAATTCTGTGAGTAGGTCCTATGTGCCAGGTACTGTGAGAGCCATTCTACATGTCTTATTTTACTTAGTCATCACACCATGCTGAGGTGTCTTTTTATCACTTCCATTTACCAAATAAGGAAACTGGACTTGAAGTTGGACAAAAAAGGTTGAAAATGGCAGAGCCAGACTAGAAGCAGCCTAGATCCCTGAGTCATCACCAGGAGCACACCTGCCAGGGAGTCACCTGGCCTTCTTTAGGCTGAGATGTGAGTGGGAAAAAAATGTTTTCCTTCTGTTGAACAATTGAGATTTGAGCATTATCAGCTAATTGAAGTTAATTACTGTGTCACACAATATCCATGCTTTGTATGAATAAATGAAATGAGTAAGTACACAGACATAAAGAACAAACAAGGCTAAGGTCCCAGTTGGTTTAGAAAAGGTATTAAGAGGAAAGGCTAGATGCCATGACTTTCTGACCTAGACTATACTTATCATTTAAGGAAACTCCATTTAGCAAGAGTATTGTCGCTGTCTCTCTGAAGTTCACGGAGATTTGGCTACAGATGAGTTTGCCCTCTAGGTGATCACTTGGTGGCCAGCTCAAAAACTTTTGGGTAGCCCTTAAAGACAGCTAAAATATTGTCTGGAAGACAAGAACATAAGCAGCATAGTGCATGCCAAGAAAGTCAGAAGCCATAAGCACCTGGTTTAAACTTTGAAGAAAGTTTGACAAAAGGGCAAGGGCATATTTACAGCTCCTTAGGGACAGCTCAAGTGCTTTCTAGTGGACATGCTCTGTGTCAAAGGTCAATTTCCATCCAGTACAATATACCAAGTTAGTTATATGAATATTATGTTAAGAGAAATTCATGCACTGGGTCAAAAGCAAAATTAGACCACATCCATCATTGGAGAACTTATCATTCCAGCAACTACAAAATTCTTTTTGCTTTGAATCAAGGCTGATTTCTCCTAAAATAAAGGATTTTCCAGATAAAACTAGCCACCAGTCTTTCAAGAATGGTTTTATAGGTTAGTAGGAGCTGCCTCCTGAGAAAAACTATACCCCATAATGCATCTGGCCAATTCTTTGGTGCCATTCAAATTGTTAGGGGTAAGAGTGGAAGAATTCCTTCCCTGTCCTATGGGACGATCATTTTATGCCCCAAAGCTTCAACCTCATTTTCCTATCTTACCGCATAATTACAATGTTATTATTGGTCATAAAATTAACCAGTTTTCCTCTCTTTTCTTTTCCTCTTCAGCATTTGACTTCATGAACTCCCTCCACAGAAAAGTCTATGGACTGATTATATGGTAAGTGTAGAAGTATTTCCTTTTATTTGTTTAAAATTTTCCCACTATTAATTTCATTGAGAGCATACTTGCTCTCCTATTATGAAACGAGGTACAGAAAATATAAAAGAATTTTTACCACTCCTATAAAATGTAAACATTTTTACTCCTGTATCTCACTGCTTCTAAGATTCTTCACTTTTATTTACCTCACCATCCAGAGACCCTGTTCTGCATTTACATCAACCTGTGCCGCATGGTTCATCTTATAACTCGAGATCTTTGCCAACTGTTCCCCTGTACTTTGTGCAAACTTCACCTAACTATTCTCCAAAGTAACTTCTTTGTTCTAGCTAACATCACTGGCAGAAAGGTTTTACTTTAAGGGCTGGTGGCAGTGACTGCTAAAGTACTGTCCTAGAAAGGATTATGTAGTCACGTAAGAACTCTGTAGAAAAGCACAATGATAAATCAGCAGTCTACTGAGGTGAGGGGTGGTATATACAGTGGAATCTCAACAAACATGCTGTCAAGACAAACGTCACTATATCTGCTATGCAAACATCTCATGTGTTACATGAGCTCTCCTTGTTGGACCCAGATTCTAGCCATAGTCTGTTATCCAGAATTCTATCCAAATGCCATCCACCAATCCACATCTGATACTTTTTAAGCTTTTAAAAAGATTGTCCTAACATTCTTTCTGTGCTGATCACAGACTCCCTAAAGTCATTCCATAATTTGCTGTAAAGTTGAAAATCATAATTACTGGCTGACAAGAACCATTATACAATTTACTCTAAAATTCAAAGTGTTGTTCCAGATAGATGGCAGCTTTGACTGACAACACCTAAATCTTACCTTGTCTGAATTGAGAAAGGAACTAGAGATTTAAGGTCAAATGTCTTTTGAACCACTGATTTATGCTTCCCTTGTAAGGAAGGATAATTGCCCTTTTACTTTGTATGTTAAGGAAATTAGACTGGGAAGTATTTGAAAACACATAAAAATGGACTTCTGTGCAAAGAATCAGAGTGCCCTACCTCTAACCTCATGTTCTGCTACTTCTCCTCTTGGTCACACTGTTCAGACCACTTGCCCCATATGGGGCCACTACCAGGGCAGATGTCTCTGCTATTTTCCCAGATAATCATGTGGCTCCTTTCCATACTTTTTTCCACTTAGCACATGTTTCCTCCTCAGTGAGGTCCACCTAAATCAGCCTATCCACACGCATGCTCTCATTGACTCTTACAACACTCTACATTTTAAAATTCTGTCCATAACACTTATCACTTTCTAACCTAGTGGATGATCTACTTATTTTTTGTAGGTGTTGTTTAGTGTATCTCTTCTCTAAAAGGTAAGCTCCATGAGGGCAGGGATCTTTGTCTAGTTTTACACTCATATAACTAGCTAGAAGAGTACCAGAAACACAGTCCATACTGAGTAAATACGGAATGTTCATGATCTATTCATTTGTAGCTGGATTTCCTTTTCACATAGAAGGTATGTATTTAAACTCTATAAGTATACCTTCCTAAAAATGTTTTCCAAGAAGGGTTGGGTATCGAGGTTACCATATGTCTTTCAGGTGTCAGATATGAACTTATATTTTCTCAAATACTCACTTTCCCTTGGTCTTCAGAAAAGCTGAGGTTCTTAGCTTCCTGAAATCCTAATACCACAAATGAAGACATAGATATCTCAATGCAAAAAGTGAATGAGAAGGAGAGAGACAAACAGGAGCAAGGAAGAAACAGATGATTTCCAGGGCCTCCTCTGCAGAGTAGAATGAATTATACATGAGGCAAGAAGGTCACTAAGTTAGGTGTACAATTTCATCAGATTGCCTAAATTGCAAAAGATTTCAACGAGAAGTAGAGGGTAAAGGGGGAAGAAGAAAACTTTTAAAAAATTGTTTTAATGTTTATTCAGTTTTGAGGGAGAGGGATAGAGTGCCAATGGGGAAGGGGTAGAGAGAGAGGGAGACAAAGAATCTGAAGCAGGCTCCAGGCTCTGAGCTGTCAGCACAGAGACCAATTCAGGCCTCAAACCCACAAACCGTGAGATTATGACCTGAGCAAAATTCAGATGCTTAACCAATGGAGCAACCCAGGTGCCTTAGAAGAAAACTACATTTTTATGGTACCTTTTAATATCCAGATAATTATAAGTCTTGCTATTACATGTGAATATAGATCCTTTTTTTGCAACAGATATATTGTATGCATTACATGTTAACAACAACATGAAGGATAGTATCTTTACCCATATTTTATAGATGAAGAAACTGATGCTCAGAGAGGTTAAATATAGATGCCTATATATTCAGTAGCAGAATCAACATCTGAAGTCATATGTTAGTCACTAAATCCATGAATTTTGCTACCATTTTACCTGCCACCATTTGTCCTTCACGGCAACAAAGCAGGTATGGGAGGTGGTACCTCCATTTGCCTGATGAGAAAACTGTGTTTTAGATAGCTTAGGACTTGACTAAAGATAGAGTGAATTGACCAAAAATGCTATTTCTCCTGACATCTTAGTCCAATATTCTTGCCACAACATGATGATCTTTATGTTAGCTATAAAATTAATGTTTTATCCACTAGTCACCCAAATAGTGGATGGACTTATGAGTGAAAAATTCAGTCAGGGCTTGATTCTTTAATCTGTGTGACCCTGAAATTATTTTATATTTTCAAACTATGTGGATTAACAGTCAAAACATTTTTAATTATAATATTGAGGGTAATTAAAGTATCTGACTGAATTCTATAAATAGCATTGCCTTGAGGTCCATCCACTTCAATTAACCAAAAAGCACCACTAATTAGCTCGACTTAAGCAAGGGCTGGTGCTAGGCAATGTGACCTTTTCATGTCACATGTCACCAGGATTACATTTTCTCTCTGATATACAAGTCATTGGTCACAATAGGCTGCCAGGATTTGACACCATGGATTTATTTGATGAAGTATGCAGAAAGCATGCCTATTGATTCATTAATTTCTATGCTACTTGGGGTTATGTTTTATGTGTCCTCCTTTACAGTGTGTCCAGTATATTACAATTGGCTTATTAGACACAGCCCCACATGGAAACAGGGGGATTTGGATTCTACTAGTAGCACTTTTGCCAAAATCCATTGTTAAACAAGTTGCCTTGGCTCTCAGAACTCCAAACGTACATGGAGTTTAAATGATAATCTTAAAAAAGATATTAGACTAAGTCAGTGAGCATTGAGATCCCTTAAACATTCAGCACAAAAAGGATTTTACCACGCAGAGACCATCCCACTAGTCTCCACTCTAAAGGCGGGACCCTGGCCCTTTCATTTCTAAGGACCCCTCCATCTCTGACATCTTAAAAAAGAAAACTCATCCTCCAATCAAACCTCCTGATTTTTAATTTAAAAAAAAAACTCCTTATATTTATGCTCCTGCTGCATCTATTCCCTTACCTCACTGACACTTCAATCTTGGTCCATCAGTCCTCTCCTGACTTCCTTCCATCACTCACCTAAAAGCTACCCGTCCATCACTGCCTTGACCCTCTCTCTCATTAGCATTCTCTGACCTCCCCATCTCTCATTTCTCACTCTTCATCCACGTCCATACAGATAAAATCCCTGACTTTGACAAAGGTATGCATCCACTTCCATCACTTTTGCTCCTGGGAAGTTCAAGAACTCTATAACATCAAGCTAAAAAGAATAAAACCACCTATCCCTGAGAACTGTGTCATTAGGTGCTATCACAAATACTTGACCTCCAACCTCAATCATGCCTTCAATGTTAATGAACCCCTCTTCCATTCACATCTAGTGGAAGTTGTCTTCTGTTTAAGTCTTTGGGGTTCCCTATCTTTCTACCTGTATGACCAAGTCATCGACTTTACAAATAGATTCGGGGATACAGAGAATTCATGATCTCACTTTTATTCTTAAATGTTTCAAATATTAACTCTTTCTTATCTCCTCCTCATCTGACTCTCAGAAATGGATATCTTTCCTATTTCCCAAGCTAACCTTTACACAGGTGACCTCATCCCCATCACCTCCTACACAAACACCACAAATTAGCCTCATCAATCATTCTCTGTTTTTTGTGTCTTCAAACTTCTTTCCATAAGCCAGAAGCATGTGTAAGTTTCCCATATAATAAACACTGCCTTTCCTCTTTTCCCTTTATTCACAAATTCCTTGAAAAGATGGGGTTTTTTTTCTTTTGATTTCTTTTACTTATTAGTTTTAGTCATCTTTTAGACAGGTTTCAATCTACTGAAGTCTACATGTTGCTCCAGTCACTCTACCAATACTATTCCCAGTGATGTTATTAGTAGCTTATGCTTCAGGTCTAGTTTTAAGGTCCAGTTGCTTTTTTTCTGATTTAATTATATTTTCCATAATTACAGCATTTGTTAGTGCTGTTCTTAAGATGCTCTCTTGCCTTAATTTGTAGGACATCATTATTCCTGTTTCTCTCTTATCCCTGTTCCTCCTTAACATTATTGTTTTGTTGGGGGACCCTCTTTAATCCAACCTTTCAAAGGTAGGTGTTCTTCAGGATTCAGTTCTTTGCCTCCTTCTCCTAACACATATTCTCCCTGGACAAGCTCACACACACAAGAAAGAGGGGAGAGAGAAAGAGAGACAGATGAGAGAGAGAGAGACAGATGAGAGAGAGAGAGAGAGAGGGAGGGAGGCAGAGAAAGACAGATGAGAGAGAGAGACATGGAGAGCATGAGATAGAAAGATGCTGATCAGTTACTGTGCTAATGGACCCTAAACTCATTATCTCTCACAAATGATAAAACTGTAGTGTCAACCACCCTCTCTTTCAAGGAATTTCACACACACTTCAAACACACCCACTTTCCTGCAGCCCCTCCATGCTTCAATAGGAACTATGTGCTCATACATACTTAAGAAATGATTACATTTAGGGGACCTAGAAAGTCACTAGCTTACTTATCCCTTATCACATATAGAAAGTTATTAGGAGAGGTTCCAATGGAGCAGCTTCCAACATTTAAGCACTGAGCATGTGCCTAAGACTGTGTGGAGTGGTTTTATAAGGATTGTAACAAGTCTAACCTAAAAGTCTATGCTATTTTTTTCTCTCCATCTAAAGATGCAGAGACAAACTAATGAGAAGTTCAAAAATTTACTAACAAATAAATGATAGAGAGAGGAATCCCACCTAGCCCATGCGGTTGCAGAGCTGTTCAGTGTGTGATACTGCATTCAGGACGCATATGGGCAGTTTCCTTTAAGGTACTAGACAACAGCGGTATAGCCATCACCTCCTTGGCTCACTGAAAACAATAACAATAATAACAATAGCAGACTGTGTGGATGAAGTGCTTACAATGTGATAAACACTGCTTTAAGTGCTTTATAAGCATTGACTTATTTAATTTTCATGGTAACTGTGGCATAGGTACTATTCTTACTCCCATTTTATAGATGAGGAAAATGAGGCCTAAAATAAGCATTTTTTCCATTTTTAAGTAGCTTGAGAAAAGTGAACACTAGGCAATCTGTCCCAAAGCCCATGTCCTTGACCTCTGTGCTATACTCCCTTGCTATGTAAGCACTTTGTTGTGTTTCTTCAAGTTGCATGGAGTGCTAGCTACCAGCCATCCCTTCCCTCACTAGCACCGCCACACCACCTGCCCTGCTGCTATGATGCTTACTTTTTTCTTTTTCCTTCTCCCTGTTTTGGCTTGTTAGTTCATAGCAGTGTCTGCAAATGTATTCCTTCTCAATCCCCCCAGAATCCTACCACATTCTGGAGTTCATCCTGGATCATCTAATTTTGCTGATCTTGTTACAGGCTGCACACTACCTCTACCATCGAAAATAAGAACCACTTGAACCATTACCACGCTCTCCTTATAGCCTTCTAAGTTTGAAATGGCCATGTAGTTTATTGCTTAAACCAAGACACTCTTGAGAGAGGCTGTATTTACAGTTCTGCTGGATCAACAAGTATGGACTTGGGTTGTCCTGGCGGTATGGTCACATCACTTTAGACCCACAGAAGACGCTATCTGGCTGCACAACCACATTGTTACCTCAAGAGATTTCCTAGCTAACAGCTTCCCCACTGGCAATGACATCATGGCTTCTTCCAACAGCACTGACTACACGAGAAAATTCTTCTGGGGCCTTCAAATAACAACAAGCACAAAGAAAACAACCTTGCCAAAATTTTAAAACAGAAAATGAAGAATAAAAGAATATGATTTAAGGCTCTAAGTCTGAATAACCAATGGCAAGTAGACAGAACTGAATAAAAATGGACTTAAAAGTATTTAGTAATATTTCTTTAAATCAGCAGGGTTTAAAGAACAGAGACCTTCCTTCTTAAAGTCTTTCCAATAAAATCCTTAGTTTAATCTCAGTAAAAACACTCATTTCTTGTTAAATAAACATTATCTAATGAACAAAGGATTTTCACAAAATCCTTTCATATCTTGTTATTCTCAAATATAAATTAAAGCTTTTAACTTGTCTTTTTAATGCAACCTCAATCTCAACCCTCTAACCTTTCTCTACAGCATTTAATACTGTTATTTCTGAAACATAAAGGCCAACTTGCCAAAAGAAAAAAAAAGGATATGAAATGAAATCTTGAAATTTGTAACCTATTTATATTAGTGGTGATCAAGAAATAACTTTTACCTATTCCACCTCAGTTTTAGCAGTCATTTCTATAGATCTTCAGATTGAGCCAATGCTGCGTTTACCTGAGTCTCAAAATCAATACTCAAGAACATATTTTCCTTCAGGCTGTGATGTTGGTAACTGGGGGCTATTTAATATCATTGGTTTAAAATAATAACACTATGCATATATGCGGAGATTTCTCAGAATTACATTAATTATAAATTCCTAGGTTTTGTAATGTGTAGAAGATTCTATTATGTAACAAAGAACTCTAGAATAGAAATCTTAATTCCTTCTCTTTCCTGCCTTACTATCTTGTATCTGCTGTGCATCTGGATGTGAGGAGTAGAAGGAAAATGGCACAAGCCCAAAGTGAAAATGTAAGATTGGAAAAGGTTGCCTTTGATGGCTTTTGGTTCTTAGAAAAACAACCTCTCCCACTTTGGGGTTCTCCCAAATATCTTCTATTCCTACAGAAGAATCTGTTATCCTTGTTTGAATTTTGATGAAAACTTGTTTTATAAAATAAGCTAGCATTTCCAGTTTCTACTTAAAACTTTGAACTTTTAAACTCTCCAGCAGATTTAAAAGTCTATCCTCGAGCAAAGGAATTATAAGCACCAAGTTTAAAGCAGGGCTATGACTTTTAGGAAGAGGCTCCTCCCTAGTCTGCAGACCCTTAGCATTCTGAAGGCTGATCTGAAGCCAGTTCTGCTCTAAGAATTTGACAGCGATGGACATACCAAGTTAGCCAAGAATGGTTTCTAGTCTGTGGACCACAGAGGCATTACTGATCCTCAGGAAAGGGGGAAATGGGACTAAAACTTTTAGAAGGCTAGGTCTCAGGAGCAGCACAGCAAGATTCATGAAAGCCATCATAAGCATCCCTTCACTAAGCAAAAATCTGCCCAAATGTCAGGAAAGTGGTTTTCTTTAGTCCCAAACCAAGGACTGAGACACTCAATCCTGCCCCCATGCACTCTCCCCTGCAGCTGATTATTACATAAAGTCATGTTCTGGTCCAGAGACCCTACTATTTACTATCCTATTATAAAGTCCAGATCCAGAATTCAGAGAGAGAGAGAGAGAGAGAGAGAGAGAGATCGAAAGAGAGGGAGATCAAGAGATCGAAAGAGAGAGAGATCGAGAGAGATCAACAGGATTTTCTGCTCCAAATTCCTTCAAGTTTAAAGATCAAACAACTAAAGAGAGGATTACAAACTAGACCATGAGATGTGAAGCCGAGAACTGCAGCCCACAGCTCTGGAGAACCATCACGGGGACAAAAGAACCCCAGCTGGTAGGACATGAGCCCCGAAAACTGGGTGCCATTGGTAGTAAGAGATGGGGAAAAGCTGATGGCTGATCCTTGAAAACTGACTCTAATGGAGAAGAGAGGAAAGCAATGCCCAGTTAAAATATGATACTGGTAACAGTCCTCTTAATGAGCTGAGCTCCATGTGTGGCTAATCAAACCTGCTGCAAAATAATTGTAATGCACTTCACAAAATTTGTGTTAGATTAACATTGCTTTGCAATTTGCTTGATTACCATAATAAATACTCTCCCTCTATGCTCTGAGTCTGATTTGAGAAGTCCCTAGGAAAATCTCTTCGATCCATATTCTGTACCTACGATGTCCCAGGCACTCTGCTCAATGCTAAAAACACACATTTTCTTCACCTTATAGAGTGGGTTCCTCAACCTTGGCACTAGTTACATATTGGACTGGATAAATTCTTTGTTGTAGAGATTGTCTTGTACACTTAGCAGCATCCCTGGTCTCTACCCACTAAATGCCGATAAGGACACTCCCACAGCCTCCAATTGTCACACAAAGATGTCTCTAGATTTGCCAAATGTCCCCTGAGGGGTGGGGGGCAAAGTTTTATGTCAACTGAGAACACACTACTGTAGGATTCTTTACATACCTGGTCCTTAGGTTACTCACTGCTCATGTAATATCGCTGCCTTCTGACCAATTAAAAGCCTCAGCTAGGAGGCACCCGGCGGCTCTGCTGGTTAAGCTTTCTATGCTTGATTTTCGCTCAGGTCATGATCTCAAGGTTCGTGGGTTTGAGCCCTGCATCAGGCTCCCCACTGACAGTACAGAGCCTTTTTGGGTGGGATTCTCTCTCTCCCTTTCCTCTCCCCTGCTCATGCTCTCTTTCTCTCTTTCAAAGTAAATAAACTTTAAACAAACAAACAAAAACAAAACTTTAGCTAGAACCCTGCATATAAGAGACAACAACAAATGTCCTCATGGAGTTGAATGCCTAGATTCCAACCCCTGAATGTTTGCAGAAGAGCTTGTTTCTCACCTAGCATTCATTTTTAAAAAACCTTTAAGAAGCTGTTCCTGCTAAATAAAGTCACTGGCTTTAAAACAATGCCTATACATTTAACATTTATCTAGGAGATAGGAAGGTAGAAAAGGATCAAATTATATATTGGCCAATTAAACTGTTCCATTCTTAAGGAATCAAAGAATTATATTAGAAAATGGCAAAAATTAACTGAAGAGTAATCAGTTTGACAACACTTGGGAAGATCTGGGGAATAATTTGTTCTGAGATCATAACTCAAAGAGCATCTCACAAATATAGAGAGGCTCATTTCCTTTTTCTCTTATAAAATATGAGACTTGAAATATACATATATCCCATTGGGTGAGATGGAATTTTTATCTAACAATGCTCACAGCCTCATAGAACAGAAAATCAAATCCTTGAGAATTAGATCAAGTGTATCACAACATTCCTATCCTTTCTGATCTAACCAGTATCATCAAATGGTCAAAATAAACTTAGCTTTTAAGAATATAAAAGAACTTAGTTGTATTACTTTGTTTCTATTTAGCCCACGTTTCTCACCTAAATCTCAGCAATGAGAATCAACACTATGTGAAACAATGGTCAGTGCTTTCTAAGGAAGATTTAAATGTCCCTCAAAAGCATCAGATAATTACCTCAGCCAGAAGCAAGATGTTAGACTAGGCAGACTAATGATGTGATCTAGGAGGGTAATTCCCATGGTTCTTAAGGAGCACAAACATCAATCATTTAATAAATACATGGTTTCCATTGGGCTCCAGACTGGGTGAAAAAAAACAAGGAACATCTCAGCAGTGAGAAAATTGCCCAAGTTTTCCTGGCATATCAATATACATGTCCCTTAAAGCAAGGCTGTTTCTAACATAACACATTTATAATCTTTCTTTCAAATTCTGTTACATTCATTAATGCCAGAATAAACACCAGAAGGGGAAATCTACATAACTGAGCAACAACACAATGATGGGTTCGAAGAAGATTCCAAGACTCTGCTTCAAAATTTGTTTTTTTTATTTAAAAGTTTTCAATTTTGTGTATTTGTTTTGATAGAGTGAGAGAGTGAATGCCCAAATGGGGGAGGCACAGAGAGACAGGGAGAGAGAAAGAATTCCAGTCTCCACACTCTCAACACGAAGACTGACAGGGGGATCGAACACATGAACTGTGAGATCATGACTTGAGTCAAAATGAAAAGTCAGACGCTTGCTTAACTGAGCCACCCACGCACTCCTCTGCTTCAAATTTTGAATTAAAGGAGTTTCCTTCTCAACAATAGTACTTTATGTCTTTAAAAGAAAATTATACTAGGGGCTCCTGGATGGCTCACTTGACAGAACACGTGACTGTTGATCTCAGGGTGGTGAGTTCAAGCCCCACACTGGAAACACAATTTAATTTAAAAATAATAAAATAAAATAAATTCTATAGCTGAATTTATACTTTTCCACCTTTCAGAAAACTACCCCATGGCTTTCAAACTCATGGGCTCCAGTTGTGATTTGCCTGAGAAGTTACCACCTGATTAGAAGTAAATCTCAGTTGCTTAAGTAATTATCTAAATATTACAGGTTGAGAGACTTTCTTATTGCATTTTTTAAATATCATAAGGTGTTTTTTTTTTCTTTTGGTACTCATTTACATGGAGTTCAATAATGTATCTGCAATGAAGATACAAAACAATTCCTTCATGCCCCAAAACTCCCTGTGCTACACCTTTACAGTAATATAGTGTCACCATGCCCATACTTTTGGCAACCACTAACCTTTTCAGTGGTTTTATAGTTTTCTCTTTTCCAAAATATCACATGGCTGAAATCATACAATATGTATCCTTTTCATGCTGGGGTCTCACTCCCACGGGTCTGTGAGGATTACCTATCCTACACTTATCAATATATATTGATAGTTTGTTCCTCTTTACTGAGTAGTATCACATAGTATGGACTTACCATAGCTTGTTTATCCATACCACTGTTGAAGAGCATTGGGTCGTTTCCAGCTTTTGACTACTACAAATAAAGCTGCTCTGAACATTTGCCCATAGGATTTAGTGTGAACATAAATTTTCATTTCTCTAGGGTAAGTAACCAGAAGTAGGATTTCTGGGGAATATGTTAAGTAAATGCGTAACTTTATAAGAAAAAAAAAAAAAACCTTCCCAATTGGGGAATCTATGTGGCTCAGTCGGTTAAGCCTCCAACTCTTGATTTCAGCTCAGGTCATGATCTGACGGTTCATGGGTCCGAGCCCTGCATCAATCTCTGTGCTAACAGTATGGAGCCTGCTTGGGATGTTCTTTCTCTCCCCCTTACTCTCTGCCCCTCGAGCACATGCACACTCTCTCCCTACCCCCCTCTCAAAATAAATAAATAAACTATATAAAAAAAAAACCCTGCCAAACTTTTTTCCACAGTATCTCTATTATTTTGGACTCCTACCAACAGTGTATGAGAATTTCATTTGCTCCACATCTTCACCAGCATTTGGTACTCTAGGCTGGCAGTTTCAATCTAAGAATGCTAGAATGCCCTTATTAAAAAAATATGTTTATCAACTGTTATTAGATAGTACATTCTTAGTATAAAACAACTAGCTCTCCAATTAGGAAATGGCATTATTTTCCAATAAAGTAGAAAATGTAGAAAGTACATTTGAAACCATATAAAAGGCACCTTGGAGATTCAAGTCTGTTAAGTGCCCAACTTCAGCTCAGGTCATGATTTCATGATTCGTGGGTTCAGGTCCTGCATCAGGCTCTGTGCTGACAGCTCAGAGCCAGGAGCCTGCTTCAGACTCTTTGTCTCCCTCTTTCTCTGCCCCTCCCCTGTTTACATTCTGTTGCTCTCCCCAGAATAAATAAACATTTAAAAAACAAAGAAACCATAAAAAAATATTGTATTCAAACCATAAGATTTTTTAAATTGTCTTGGCTAATTTGTCAGGGAGCTCTAATGCCCCGAACTACTTACTTACTTCTTTTTTGTATCTATTGTAAGTATGAAATGGACTCCATGCTTTTTGGGCTGCATAGAAGGACGAGAGACACATTCATTACTTCAACAAATATTTGGTAAGAGCTTTTATAATAATAATTAACTGCATGAGTAATAAACCTAAAGATCTACATAGATATACATAGGAAATATTAGCTAAAGATGTTTTAGGAGAACTTGACCTCAGGTTGATCAGTGTTGAGTACTCAATCACAGCAAGCTGTGCTTTAATTCTAATTTCATAACAAATAATGAACTGACCAAGTGTTGCTGAAAAATTAGCACCTATTAGAAACTAAAATATAACACAAATTGTGATAAATGAACAGAGCCCTTCAATTCCAAGCTTCTGGAGAAAGCAGATCAAGAATGAAACAGAAAGGGGCACCTGGTGGCTCAGTCTGTTAAGCCTCTGGCTACAGCTCAGGTCAGATCTCACGTTCGTGGGTTCGAGCCCCGCATCAGGCTCTGTGCTGACGGCTAGCTCAGAGCCCAGAGCCTGTTTCAGATTCTGTGTCTCCTTCTCTCTCTGCCCCTCCCCCTCTCATGCTCTGTCTCTCTCTGTATCAAAAATAAATAAAACATTAAAAAAATATTTTAAAAAAAGAATGAAACATAAAGAAAATGATGAATGGCAGTTTAAAATATCAAACCTCCATTGATAAATAGAGAGAGCCATTTTAATGTCATCAAGAGCAAAAACTGAATTCTCATCTCTGCTAAAAAGGGTCACCAGAGCCCCTCCCCCTTTCGCCACACTTCTTTCTGTGAATGTTCTTTATCTCGTCCAGAGTCCCTGTTGCCATCTCATTATTAAGGATCACACCCCAGCTCCTATTCTCTAACTCACCTGGATCAAGTCTGCAGCTTCCCTGTGTTATACAATAGCCCATGAGGGACTGTACCTGCCCCCATCTCAGACTCTGTATTCCCTGCACCCGGGCCCTCTGCTGGGCCATCCAGAGGGGGAGCCAGACATTAATAGCTCATTTGTGAGTCACTAAGGAAAAGATAATATGCCAGAACCATTCTTCAGCGCACACTTAACATTGCTCCCTTCTGTAAAATGCAGCCCATTACCTGAAAGCCCTGTGAAATTGGCGGGGAATTGAAAACCTCATGCTTATACAGAAGGCTGAGTTGCTTCCCAAGGGTTAGGCAAGTAACTCAGAGGGCTCTACTGCTAACAAGATTCTTTAGAAATGAAGTGGCCTGAACATAATCAGTTCACCCTAATTGATTGCATACAGTTTATTGCATAACTGATGGTTTTAGAACTCCAGCCAATTAGTTTGTCAAACAGAGGTTAAATTCTTGACTGGTTTATTCAAACTAAATTTAGGCAGGATATACAATACAACCCACTTATTCAGGCAGTGGAAAATGCACTCTTTGAACAAGTGAAATTAGCAAGGACTTCCCTGGAGTCAAAAGGGAAGACATTTCACTATAATGCTAACCTTAGTTGACCAAGATATTAAATGTGGATTTTATTTTACCTGATGCCACTCCCTTGCTGTGTAGATACCTGATTTTGAGATCTTTAAAAATATTTGTATGGTTGATATTACTGGTAATGTTGCATTTGAAATTATCAGATTAGAATTAAGCAAAAGCCCACCTCGTTGGCCTGATGTGTTAGTTCAGAGGAATCTCTTAGCTGTCTGAGTTATCACCTCTAGTCCTTTACAGATTGAACCAACTTGTAATGTTTGGGAGAAAGTTATGTCTGTCTGATGATTCTTGCACTGATTTCGAAGAATATTCCTCATAGCCCACCCAGTCATTTAAAATAATCATCATTATAAATATTTGTGTTTACATTGCATTTTAAGATCCCATTAATTAAGATTCTAATAAGATAGGTCCAAGTCTTTTCCTAAAACTGAGCAGCTAGAGAAATAAATCAGATAACCACTGTTTACTCAGTACCTGTTGTGCTTTCAGCCCTGTGCCAAGTCAAAGAGCACACAAAAGAAGGGTCAGACACGTAGGTGACAAGTAATATTCACGATTTCAGGGTCCAGGCCAGTGCTGTAATGTTGGATTAAGGAGATTTTTACAGACCAAGTGTTTCTTAAACTTATAAAGTATTTTATAGAACAGAGATCAGAAAACCTTCTCCTATAAGTACTATAGATTTTTGCAGATAAAGGCAAAATTGAGAATATTATATGCATACTTATATAATAAGAAAACAAATTTCCACAATTTTTTATTGATGAGATTCAAAACTTTCAGACTTAGCATGTCTCAGATAATATAATTAGCAAAGAAATGGCTATATATTTTACTTTTAAAACCTCAATAAAGAATAGAGAATTCAAATATAGCAAATTTTCTCTGGGACTCAAAATGATCAGAAATTCATTTTTTCTCTTGGAATTGCCTTTAAAAAAACACTTCAGGGCATTTGTAAAGAATTAACTTGTTTTTTAAGTAAGCACTACACCCAGTGTGGGACTTGAACTCACAACCCCAAGATCAAGCGTTGCACATTCTACCAACTGAGCCAGCCAGGTGCCCCCGGAGTTGCCCTTGATTAAATAGGTTTCAATTAAATATTTACCACAATTCTCTTGGAATTTGTGCTAGTTGATGAGGACATGAAAAGCAATGCCCCCCTAACTTCAAAGCACTAAAATTAAAGAGGATACGGACAACTAGACAAAGTACAATAATGGCATATAATGTGTGCTACAATAAAAGTATGTATATAGTGCTACACAAACATTTGTATAAAGTGCTATGTAAACACAGATGGAGGGCTTATGAAAATATTGTTGAAGTTTTTCTTAAAATGTGTATTTTGCCCTTGGCAATCTTAGTAATAAGGACATTGAACCTCCAGAATATTTAATTGATTAAGAATTACTGTGTTGCTTCTGAATAATCATTCTGATCCATTTTATAGTTTTATAGAGGTGGACATTCCAGGTAATTTTACTGAGTTGGAAGAAACAATGAGGACATAGTCAAGAAGTATTTTATTTATATACTACATCTATCACAGTAAGTTTTCTTTTCTCCTGACAATTAAGAGTCTGATTATGTGAAGACTCTAATTCATGGATAATTTTCCCCTAAAAGTCTCAAAAATGAAAATGAGGACTTATAAGAACAAAGAAACAAATTCAGATTATTCAATATAAATCCAAATCAGAAGAAACAAGGGAGAAAGTTTTAATAGTATTTTTTTTTTATCTTTCAAACCAGTGTAGCATACAACAGGCAATCTACCACCAAAGTCAGACACTTATAAATTCAGAAGGAAACAAAATACTGTCTTCTCTCTCCCGGGGAGGCCTGTGGTGGATTATGACCTAACATGTGGCAATATGCCTGACTGACAAAGCAGTCAAGAATCTCATAACATTTTCCTCTTCAGATATCAAAGAGATGATGACGTCAGCACCCTGTACCACACCAAAAGGGCCACCTTTGGTTTTAAATGCTAAAAAGCTTATCTGGCAATAGACATAAAGACAAAAGTCTAGAAGTTAAGATGTGCTGCTATTCCTCTGCTATGATTATCCTACTTTGGAGGGTGCTTGGGACATCTCCAAGGTTATTTGTATGTCAGAGTCAGGCTAGTCAGGCCAATCCTGATGAGAGGCATAGTAACCAGATGAGAAATGATACATGCTTTGCCCTTCCTTATCCTTCCCCTGACATCCGCTTCACTCAATCCATACCTGCACAAAGGGAGTTCGCTCCACAATCCCTTCAAGCATGGAGCCCATTTTCTAGACAAGCAGATGAGACACAGACAGTCAGGAAACTAACAGAGTGATCCAGAAGAACATACTCTCCAAAGGTATTGTGAAGGGATGTGGTGCCTGAAGAGGATGCCAGAGCCTTGTGAAGGTGGTTCAATCACAAAGCACATCCCATGTTATGTTAATGAACTAAGAGTTTACTCTATAAAATAAAGGGAAGCAGGTTAACAGTTTTAGGCCAATGTTTACAGATCAGATTTGCATTTTAGAAAGAGCACTTCTTCACTGTGCACACTCTAGAATTATAGAGGTTTAAAGTAGCAAACAAGAGAAGAGTACTTAACTGATTGTGCTCGGGTAAAGGTTCACACCAAGGCTGTAGTGAGAAAATGAAAATATATGAATTTAACAACTGTTAAGAAGATAGATTTAGCAAGACTTTGGGACTGTATAAAGGAAGCCACTGAGAGGGCAAGGTGGCACAGTATAACTATTAATTTAGGAGACTGTATATAGGGTGGAGGTTAGAAGATAAGGTAGAATGGAGATACCTGACAGGTGGTTGGATGTGCAGATCTGGAAGGGAGGTGAGCCTGGAATAGAGGTAGAGATTTGGGACCTCGGAGTCAAAAGCCAGGGCACTGACAAGGTCAGGAGGAGAGAAAAGAGGAAAGGAATGTGGCTAATGACACAACTTTAGAGATCATTAACATTGGAGATAGAGGTAGAGAAGACTCAGACGGAGGATTTGAGGGGGAGGTAATACCTGGAGCAGTTGTGGCTCCAAATTTTCATTCTGAAAAAATCGAGACCAGCAATCAGGTCAGAAGGGGGCTTGAACACTCATTTGCATAGTATTTGATATAAGAATTGAGAAAAGGCAATTGTCCATATCAAGAAAGGGGAACACGGCTGGATGTTCTATACCCACCCAACCCTGGGCCCACTAGTTCCTCTAGAACTGAGAGGCTGGAAAACCAGGGAAGCACATTCTCTTGGGAAGAAACCAAAGACGGATAGGAATTTAAGACTCAGAGAGCAGACTCAGAGTGAAATTCAGCAGAGATCCTATATGTAAGAAAAAAATATCTGGTCAATTTACAATTGCTGATGTTTGCCAGGGCAATATCATTGAAGTGATGGGGAAAGAAGCAAAAATAATGGGGGAAGATAGAATGAGAAGAAAGAGTCAGTGAGGACAGACTTCTCTTCAAAGACATTTCACTATGAAGAGATGGAGAACAAATGTGGTGGTAGTCACAAGGAGATGTAGAGTCACAGAGCCTCAAGAATAGTTTGAAGACACAAGTAGAGACTCAGTGTCAGAGCTACTTCTCAGGACCCCAAATGCTAGAACGGCAATGCCTGTAGTACAAACCGATGGCTGCTCTTCTCCAGAAAATGTCTCTCCCACAGGGGCCCATTTCCATCTAAAAGTCCACTAGCAAAGAATCATCCAGTTGAGCCTTGACGGCTTTTTTACTGGTAGCAATTTTTTATTAAAGTACAAATACCTAAATAACAACTGGAAATGAGACCAGTATAGATGCTTAAAGCAGAAAGAGGATGTGAGAAGGCAAATGCCAAAGAAAATCTTTGCCTACCTCAGTTTTGCCTGAGTTGGCCCCAAATTCAGTTACTAGTAATGACAGAAAATTACATGTGTTCTGTAATGGGCAGAGTACACTGATTAATCACAGATGCTGTTTAGCTGAAATTATCCTCCATGTTCTACATACAGAGACACGTCATTCATAGATTATCAATCTCTAAGAATAAAAATTCAACTTAATAAATGTAACACTAATTTGGATCAAAATTAAATCTCTTAGGAGATACAGAAGGCACTTAAAAATGTGAAATGCCCCAGGGTCAAACTTATAGGAATCAATTGTAATTTTCCCTCATTACAATCACAGAAATGAAGTAAGGATGTGGGGAAATCTAAGTCTGACAGTGGTTACTAGGTGACTTTTGAATGGTAGCAGAATATGCCTTCCCAAAATACACCACTGTGGCATACTGATTATTTTGAGCTGAAGACAAATTGAAAAGTAGCATAAGAGAAGCTCTCTGCATTCTCCTCTTTGCCTAAAGGTAGGAGATAAATTTGTAAAGGTGTCTTCCCTCCTCTCTACCAGGAATGACTGAAGTTAATTATCTAAGACTCTAGACCCCTATCAGCCCAGACACAGAGTAATCTACATAACAAACTTAACAATGTCGCTCTTATCTATCACTAATTTCACTATGTATTTACCTTCCCACAATTTGCCATCCTTAGAAGTAAAGTTTCTTATTTTGTCTTGCTACTTTTCTACACAATTAGTGTTCTTTGCTAAAATGCTATAGAGGCTCATATTCTTTTTCTTTTTTTTTACATTTATTTATATTTGAAGACAGAGAGAGACAGATCATGAGCAGGGGAGGGGCAGAGAGAGAAGGACACACAGAGTCAGAAGCAGGCTCCAGGCTCTGGGCTAGCTGTCAACACAGAGCCTAATGCGAGGCTCAAAACCCACAAACTGCAATATCATGACCTGGGCCAAAGTCAGACGCTCTACTGACTGAGCCACCCAGGCACCCCTAGAAGATCAAATTCTAACAACCCTTTTGTGTTACTCATCACTGAGTCCTCAATGCATATGTGTGATGTACATGTTAGTAAACTTGAGTTGGTTTTTCTCTTATTAATCTGTTTTATGTTGGTCTAATTTGCTGGACCCCAGTCAATGAACTTACGATGGGTAGAATTTCTTCCTTCTCTGCACATTCCTTTCTTGATATTTCTTCAACAATTGAAACAACTCACTTAGATTTGTGTCTGTTGTGTCTGCTGTCCCCATCCTGAGTTCTCCTTTGGATCATGGATCCTTAGGAAAAACATTGTTTACTCATACATTGAAGAAAAGTGATTCACAGCTTATGTATGCCCAACCTAATGAGATTGTGGGGTAATGATAGTATTCATGGGGTTCAGAGCTGACAGGTAAGAAAGAATTCTTAAAGATGTCTTTGGTGCAAAAAGGTGATTTTATTAAAGCATGGGGACAGGACCCATGGGCAGGAAAAGATGCACTGAGGTTGTGAAGAGTGGCTCCTTATAAACTATGGGGATGGGAGAGGTAGGGACAAGAGAAAGTTTCATACAGGAATTTTCCGTATGCTAAAGACTCAAAAATTACTGAAGGCCTAGCTGTTGTCAAGCTAAGGTTGTTTTCCCCTCTATTAAAGCACTAACACTAAGAAGTAGGGAGCTTCTGGTGAAACGTTTTGCTCGGCCTGCCTCAAGTATTTGTCAGTGGGCTGGAGGTTATAAGGAAATTCAATTTTATCTGCCATTTCTGTTTTGCCTTTATTCCCCACACCACTATGGAGGAGAGGGTGATGTTGGAGCTCCAGAAAACTGAGTGTATAGTTTCTGGAGATTAGGCTATTGATAAGATTGCCTTTTTCTTATAATTTACTGATAGAGACTCTGTAAGTTTAACCATTTGTTTTCTGTCCTCTCCTTTGTCCTTGGGCAGCCATGAGTGCCTAAGGAATGTCACACATATCCCACAGGGCAGTGGGAGGGATGGTGTTAGCCTGTATTTTGCCCTCAGCCTGCCCCATGCTCCGTGATCAAACCTATACGTGTCCCTAGGTACACATGAGCAACTGGGGGAAAAAACCCACTTTTAACCTATATATGAGGTATTGTAGCCCTAAGAAGAACCTTCCTTTCTACTTGCAATTGAGTTTCCTTTCCTGTCTCTATCAAGGACAACTTCATACACTGTCTATAATTCCCATCTCACTCCAGGATTGATCTATATTGGTAGAAAAAGGGAGAAGAAGAAAGAAGAGAAGGAACATGTCAAAGAAGAGGAGAAACTGAATAGATGGAAGATGACTCATTGAATACCAGAAACCACTTTCTAGCTATTCAATCATGACACTTCCTCTCAGTCCTTAAGCTCAGTCCCATTTTCTCTCTAGTCCCATCCGTGGCCAAACTTTTACATGAAATGCCTAGGAAAGTGTAAATATGATTCTCCTCTGGAAAAAAAAAAAAAGATGAATTTGACTTCAATTCTTTGAAAGTCAAGGAAGTATTATTACCTTCTATATGTGACATTGCCTTTCCCAAAAGCAACAGTTGAGCTCACAACCCTGTCATGTGCTCTGAGCTGTGGCTGAGTTGCTATTAGTTGAATTATTAACAAAATTATTGCAAAGAAGCTGAGAATTCAAGTGCTAACCAAGCATTGTGTAGACTGGAAAAGTAGTACTTGGCATGTAGACTCCTACCATTTTTCATATTTACATAGCTGCATGGTGATTACTAAAACATGTTCATTTAAAAGACTTGCTGATTGCCATTTAATACTCCATTGTGTATATATACCACATCTTCTTGATCCACTCATCAGGTAATGGACATTTAGGCTCTTTCCATGATTTGGCTATTGTTGACAGTACTGCTATGAACATTAGGGTACATGTGCCCCTATGTGTCAATACTTCTGTATCCCTTGGGTAAATCCCTAGCAGTGCTATTGCTGGGTCATAAGGGAGTTCTTTTGATAGTTTTTTGAGCAGCCTCCACACTGTTTTCCAGAGCAGCTGCACCAGTTTACACTCCCACCAACAGTGCTCTCCAGCCAGCATCTATAGTTTCTTGATCTGTTCATTTTAGCCACTCTGGCGTGAGGTGGTATCTCAGTGTGGTTTTGATTTGTATTTCCCTGATGATGAGTGATGCTGAGCATCATTTCATATAAGAATGAAATATGGCCATTTGTAGCAAAGTAGATGGACCTCAAGGGTGTCATGCTAAGCAAAATAAGTCAGGCAGAGAAGGACAGATACCATATGTTCACACTCATAGGTCTAACAGGAGAAACCCAATGGAGGATCATGGGGAGGGGAAGGGGGAAAGAGAGTTGGGGAGAGAGAGGGATGCAAAACCTGAGAGACTGCTGAATACTGAAAACGAACAGAGGGTTGAAAGGGGAGGGGTTGGGGTAAGGGAGGTGGTGGTAATGAAGGGGGGCACTTGTGGGGTAGAGCACTGGGTGTTATATGGAAACCAATTTGACAGTAAACTATTTTAAAAAAAGGCTTGCTGAATATAGAGCTTTATGTCAATATGTATTTTTCCAATTTTAATAGACAATTAAGAAATTATTCCTACTATTACTATTCATTTTTTTGCCATTGAAAGTGGGGCAGACATGTGATTGGGAGTTACACTAAGGAAGAACGCTGAACTGTAAATTCTTTCTGGAAAAAAAATCTGAAGAACATCTTCATGCATCCTTTCTACTTTCTGTTGCCTCATTTTAGATGTTCCTATTCTAGCTCAAAGGGTACCTTTTCTAAAAATAAGAACAATGAACTCCAGGATTATGCAGTCCCATGCCAGGGAGGATGTTTTAGTGAGCAGAGCACGGGCTGGGGAGCTGCCTTGTAGCCCCTCTGGCAATCCTGCAATCTTCTATGTGTGTTCTGACTCCTACACCTCCTGGTTTCTCAAATAACCTTGCTCCTTTACTTTATGTCCATGGACTTTTTCTCCAGCACATTAAAACATGTTCAAGACCACCCCCATCCCCATTCCCACATCCACCTCTAGCTACCTGCCTGTTTTCTTCTTTTTCCTCCAACCTTTCAACTTACTAGGCTTCTTGATAAAAGATGTTACTTTCTTCATCTCTATGTACTCTCATTCATTCCTCAACCCACTGTTGCCTGACTTCTGGCCCTACCATTTCTCTGAAATTGCTTATATCAAAATTACTGGTGAAGTCTGTGTTACCAGATCCAATAATTTCTTCTCAAACCTTATTTTGTTTTTCCTAGTTGCAGCATTTGAACTAGTACCACTCCTCTCATCTTGAGATACTTTGATTCCTTGAATATAGTTCTCTACAATATCCCAATGTTCCTCTTACATGCCTATTTATTCCTTCTTGGGTGCTTTGTGAGATCTTATTTGCTTCACCATTCCTTCAACACTGGAAGGCTCTTCTTACTCTATACACACAATTTCATTTAGGTCTGTGGTCTTTGTTCCCATCTATATGATGATCTTCAAGCCTCTGACCTCCCATGTGAACTATAAAGCTGTACATCTAACTACTTATTGCATATAACCTCTTAGATATCTAGCATATACCTCATATTTAGCATATCCAAAACTGCATTCTTATTCTCCAAACCTGATCCTCCCAAGATTTGTTTTCAGCCAATGTCACCACCAGCCACCTAGTCGTTTAAGGAGAAAAACCATTTGTTTTAGGAAGAACCTGGAAGTCATCCTTTCCTCCTTTCTCGTCCCCATCTCTTACATTCAATCAATCAACAAATACAGTCAATTTCCCCCTCACAAATATCAGCAAACCCATATATTTGTCATGTCATCATCCCAGTCTATGCTGCCTTGTTATTCCTCCTTTGATCTTTTGCCAGCATACTGGACTGCTTGCTACCTCTCCTGTCCCCATGCAGATCTGACCATGATACCCCTTCACTTGAAATCCTTTGTGCATCTATCTTGATCCTCAGGATCTAGTCCAAAGGCCTTAACGTGGATTATAAAACATTCCAGGAACAGATCTCTCACATCTCCGTGTCATCTTGGGCCTTTCTCAGCCACGTTGGATTTCTCTTGATTCTTTAAAGTTTTGCAATACAATCTCTGGGCTCTGTGCTTTGGTACATATTATCCTTCTATCTCATATTTTATTCCTGCAATGCTTTACCTGGCTAACTCATTCATCTTTCAGATCTCAGCTTGCTTGGAACTTATTCTATAAAGCTCTCCTGATCGCCTAGATAAAAGATTGATGAACTATGGCCTGTAGGCCAAATTTGCCCAAGGCCTGTTTGGTTACAGGCCTCATGCTAAGAATGGTTTTAAAACTTTTAAAGGATTTTAAAAGAAGAAAAAGAGTAGGGAGAGGAAGACAAGGAGGAGGAATAGAAAGAGCATATATGGCCCTTAAAGCGTAAAATAGTGAAAACCTTGCATATTTATTATCTGGAAAAGTTAGCTAACTTCTGCCTCAGACCACTAGCTGAGGTCTCCCTACTGCGTGTCCCTTAATACTGTAGACTTCCTCAGTCATCACAGTCGTGCTTCACCTCAACTAGTTATATGATATCTCCATCTCACACTAGACTCTAAGCTTTGTGGTCAAGTACCGTGTTCTTTATCACATCATATCCCCAGATGCTGTACATGTTTACTATATATCCCCAGTAAGCATTTGTGAATAACCACAACAAAAATGAAAATAAGTGACAGCTTCCATATTGCTGTGTCTATGACTAGGCCATGAAAGTACTTTCAGGGGCCTATGACTGGGATGGTGGCACATCTCTATGCTCACCAGACAATGGTGATCTATGCTTGTCATCCCAGCAAAATGATTAGTAGTTCCCCCTCTCTCTCAAAAGTGTCCCACTTTGGAGGAAGTTAGGATACTTGGGAACACGTCATAGGTCCTACTCCCTGGGAAAGAGAGGCTTCCTAAGATCACTGGAGCAGAAACCACAGTGACCTTTGTATCAAAAGGCAGAACACTTCCTATGGAAGAAAGAATCATTGTAATGCACAGTGTTCAGAACGCAGAAAAATACTTATAAAATACTGAGCTTGTGGAACATCATAATTAAAAGAGGTTTTCGTGGGGCATCTGGGTGGCTCAGTTAGTTAAGCATTTGACTCTTGATCTCAGTTCAGGTCATGATCTCATGGTCCCATTGTTCGTGGGTTCAAGCCCTGCATCAGGATTCTCTCTCTCTCTCTACCCCTCCCCTGTGCACTCTCTCTCAAAATAAATAAACTTTTTTTAAAAGAGATTTTTTGTTCACTGACCTGGAAATTTGCCTCTTTTTCCCAACATAATCCTTGTGTGAAAACACATCCCATATTTTAAGTAACAAACACTTGGAAATCAATCCAATTTGAATTTGGAACAGTAGTATAATTACATTTGGGAATATATTTATAACAAGCTCTTTTATTTTCCTCCTACAAAGAGGTGAGTCACTTTTAGAGGAGTGGGTGCATGGTTGGAAAATCCTAGCTAATCAACATTCACGAATGGTAAAATAAGTTATTTTGGAAAACAAAAATTAAGAATTGAAATTAACTTCAAGAATTATCTAGTTTAACACCCTTATGAGTATTGATATTGAGGACAAGGGAAGCAAATGTTCCTACAGTGTTTAAGGGTCCCTTGGAATCAATGACAGACCTATTTAATTTTTTCCCATAAATTTAACTGAAATTAAACATATCTAATAATAAAATATCATATTTATATTATACTCCTTTTTTAATGAGTTTGAATAACTTTGGGATCTTCATGCCTGAAATTCATCTTAAAGAACAGCAGTCTATATTACACTTCATGTGCACAGGAAACATACCTATCCAATGAAGGTATGAAATCTACATCCCTTCAAAATTTCCTTTTCCCTTCTCTAAATAGTGTTTTGCCACCAGTGATCAGAGCTGCAGACCAAACTCATTAAATGTATATTTAATACTGATACCATTAAATATCAGTGACAGTATTTATTGAATATGTACAATGTACTAGGCATTAAGCTTATATGATTTGCTTACTTATCACAATAACCAAATAAACGCTACTAATTACAAAATGAGAAAAACTGAAGCCAGGAGCAAATGACTTGCCCCAGATACTGAGCTGGGAAGTAATCCAGATGGGGCCTTAACTCATATCTGAGTTGACTCTGAATCACAACCCTGTAATTACCATTTCTAGAGGAGGCTTAGGTTGGATAACTCTGTATGCCACTTCAAATCCCCATGTGACAACTTTCTCTACAGCCACCACTGTGGTTCCCAGTTCCATGCAGGAGAGATCCACTTGCCTTCTGCCTCTGTGTCTCTCTGATGCTACTGCATGATGAAACACCTTGTATTCATACATGTGCAACCAGGAAATGTTTGAGTTGGGGTTACTTTTGACCAATCAGAGACCTGAATCTGTGTCTTGTGTCTTCTCTCTTTGTCCATGATTAGTATGGACATTTTGTAAGGGTTTTCAGAAGACATCTCAAGATCAAATATCTCCTGCAGGCACCTTAAATTGTCTTCCCTCCTTTATTTCACTACTGCTGTCCCCACACTTGTTCTCTGGAATCACCTCCCAAATAAATAACCTACGTGCAAGCCTCTGTCTCAGGCTTTTCTTTCAGAGGCACCCAGGATAAGAAGGGGCAATTTCCCCAACCATCTGAAACCATCTTGTCTCTACTCCTGAGCTTTCTATCACTAATATGCAACAGCTAACATACTTTATCTGAAGAGGAAATCCCCCGTGTCTGATGGACCTGACTTCTTCATTTCCTGTGGATAGCACAGCTATCTGCATCTGTGGAGTCTCAGGACAGCATTCAGAATATTTGTCTACCTCTGCTGGAAGCCCTTCTGATTAGTCAGGCTCCTTGAGTTGGAAACATAAGGATTTATAATGAAAAAGAATCACACAGTAAAAACAGAAAGAATGAAAAGAAAACAAACCAATAAAGAACCTATCCTATCATAACATTTGAGGTTCTGGTATTTGCTGGCTTTGGAGGCAGTTCAAAATAAATGAAAGAAATGTGTATTTTATTAAATGCTAATATTTAGAAGATGTGAGGGTGGGGGGAGAAAGGAAAGATAAATGCTTCCAATCACATTTGCAAATATGAAGTATCTCCTAGCTCCTCCAAAATGATTGGATGTTTTCCTTGCATTTGAGCCACCTACTCAACTTTGGAAGTAATTCCCGGGATAACCAGAAAATTGTGTGAGGAGTCGCAAATTTGCACGAGCAACCAGCCAACAGAGATGGGCACTGCACTGCGCTCTCAGCCTGGACGTAATATAATAACCAGTCTTTTCTGGCCAAGCTGCAGCTGCCCATCTGACTTCCTCCACAGGAAGAGCCTATTGCTTCTGACCCCACATAGATCTGCCTGTAACAAACTCTATCCTTCCCTTGCAACATCTGCTATTGTTAACATGATCTCTGTTTGTCTTGAAGTATAAATAGGCCCCAAATTTCAAGAGTTCAGAATACACTGAACCGTAACAGCACAGCTTCTTCCTTTTCTTCTTGCTAAGAGTCTTATCCCTCTCTCGGGTTTTGGAATTCATTTTAAGAACAACAATGAAATAAAGTTGGAAAGGATCAGGAGTACTCAAGGCAGTGAGAAATGAAGAGTTGCCCCTTGCTTTTGTTTTTCCTATATTTGTAGGACTGCAGATTGACCTTCAATGTGAGCCATTTTCTGTATTCACTTTTCTCCACAAAAAGTTAACAGTTTGGGGCAAAAGAAGAAACTAATTTTATTATTACTACACCAAGCATTTTGCAATGATCAAATTTACCAATTTAAATTACTGCTTGAGCAAGGTACTTCTTGTTCCTTATAATTAATATAGAGTTCTTGTTTTCAAGAAGAGAAAACAGATGAGCATTGGTCGTTTCCCCTTATGAAGAATATGGATAAAGAGTAAGATGCTGAGACCCAACAGCCCTAGATTCTCAGCCAGGATCTGCCATTAGGTAAATTGACTTTATTCCTCTAAATCTCAACTTATCCAGAAAATGGATGAAATGAGTAATTATTTCATAGCACCGTTAAAGTTGTAAATGAAATAATGCATGTGAAATGCTTGATAACTGTACCTAATAAATATTAGATGATAATGATTGTCCAGTAAGTATGATTTTTATCTTGCAGGGAGACTCCAAAAATCTAACAGTTCAGTTTTCTGAACTACCTCAGATAGAAATCAGTTCTAGATGTATCTGCAGCTGAGGGGTTAAAACAAATAAATTGCTTAGGAAAGTACCTAGCAGGCTGTAAACTCTTGATAAATGTTAGCTATTCATCACCATCACTAGTAATTTATCATTAATAATGTACAATTATCCTTAGTATTGTAATCAGTTTATTGAATGAGGTGGACCCAGCAGGTCCAAGAGAGGTAATTTAGTTTTTCTAACCAATTTTCATTTAAACTCATGCTGTCAAATAATTTTTCTCAGATCCAGAATGAAACCCTAGGTAGATGACATAGCTTTTCTGATTAATTTCACATATGAAAATTTGTAGTCCAATACAATTTCAAATTTTTCTGAAAACGTCTTCCTTCTCTCAGTTTGGGTCTACCTCAGGCTGAGAAATTTGAGATGGAAAAAAGTATCATTGGCTTTGAGCCATTTCCCTTCCTTAATTCCTCTTCCTCTACTCACTATGAAGCCCTTGGTTCTCCAGGGTTGAGCCTTAGCCTGGGATTAAGAGAGGAAAAAGCAATTTAGCACAGAAGAGGTCTCTCTTTACCAAAACCTTTATACAATCTACCCTTGATGTTATCTGACTACTGCAGATTTGTACAACAGTCTTTTGTGAGTAAGGACCTCCTGTGGGTTCCACAGCAATTTACACTAAGGATCTACAGTTGCTTGCCTGGCATGGTGATGCCTATTCCTGCTGGCTGTTTAAGATTTTTAGTAGGCCCTGCTGTCTGGTGTCTACCTCTCACCTGAGGTCTCCTCACACCTCTTGGGTGGGTCTATTAAAATAATGCACAGTCCTCTTCCCTAACAGGCCCATATCTGGTCTACTGTTGGCCATCTTTGTTCAGCAAGCTGGGAAGAGGGGCCCTCTTCAGCATCAGCCACTTTAACCCATCTCTCACATGGATACTCTTTTTTTTTTCCATAATATTTTATTGTCAAATTGTTTTCCATACAACACCCAGTGCTCTTCCCCTCAAGTGCCCTCCACCATCACCACCACCTGTCTTCCCCCCTCCTCCCTCCCCCCCAACCCTCAGTTCATTCTCAGCTTTCAATAGTCTCTCAAGTTCTGCATCCCTCTCTCTCCCCAACTCCCTCTCCCTCCTCCGTTCCCCCTGGTTCTCCATTAGGTCTCTCTTGTTTTCCTGCTAGACCTATGAGTGCAAACATATGGTTTCTGTCCTTCTCTGCCTGGCTTACTTCACTCAGCATGACACCCTCAAGGTCCATCCACTTTCCTATGAAGGGCCATATGTCATTCCCTCTCATTGCCATGTAG
>NC_043706.1:47649003-47692163 GCF_006229205.1 Suricata suricatta
GTTTCTTAATTTCTCTTTCGGCTGCTTCATTTTTGGTGTATAGGAATGCAACTGATTTCTGTACATTGATTTTGTACCCTGCGACTTTACTGAATTCATTGATCAGTTCCAGAAGGCTTCTGGTGGAGTCGATTGGGTTTTCCATCACATGGATACTCTTCTTCAGCATGTCAAACAGTCTCTGTCAACCTCTCCTGGTGGGGCTTTAAACACCAGCTCATTTGGATAGACACATGAAAGCAAGTACTATGCTCTGCCCCTCTGTGAGAAGAGATGGAGAATTCACAGCACACTGAATTATCTACAACATGATCCTCAAAACAGTCTTCTTCCACCTCCCAATGAATGCCCATCTTCTCTTATATACCCTGGAAATGCATGAGGGCTGGGTAGGCAGAGGCTGCACCAGGTTTTAGCCACTTCCTTTGTAAGATCAACATCAATTGTCTTACTCTGCACTGTTCAACACAGTAGCTACTCCCCATGTGTGTCTATGTATGTTTACATTTTAATCACAATACAGTGAAATAAAATTCAGTTCCTCAGCCTCATGAGTCACATTTCAAGTGCTCAATATTCACATGTGGCTACTGGCTACCATATTGGACACCACAGATCTTGAAAAATTTAATCATTGTAGAAAGTTCCACGGACAGAAGTGGAACTCTGGCACCTCACTTCAGAAGGTGAAGTTTTTCTCATTACCTTTGTGTTTCTGCTATGATTCTCAGGCCTTGGACCCTCTCCTGAAGCTATGAAACAAGTGAAATTTCACATTTATCACTTTTTTATGAAATAAGTAAGTAGATAGGTTTTGACATCTGGATTCTGGACAAGGGCAATGTCAAAGGGAATGAATACAAGACCATTTTTTCACAATGTTAAAATCTTAGATAAAATGGAAATAATTAGAGTTCTCATGATTAAGCCTCAAGTCTAAAAAATATTTACTCAGGCAGAATAAGCATGTCCATCATTTCTGTCCTTAGGATGGGACAAAGAACAGTGTCCACCAAAGCTATTATCCTTTATACTTATGGTATTTTATAGTTTATAAGCCGCATGAATTAATCTTATTTTTTTCAAAAGGCTACTATGAAAAGTAGGAATAACAGGTATCACTCTAACAGACTAAGGGAGCATTATTGACCTTCCCAAGGTTACAGAGCCACAAACTGGGAGAGCCACTGTACCCAAGGTTCTTCCATTTTATTATACCTCTTCCTGGAAGGCCAGAAAATTCTAAACACCAATTCTTAGTAACATATAGAGAAAGCAGGAATTCAGAATTGAATCACTTTCACACACCTCCACAATTTTAATTTATCCATCATGTATGTTCTTCCAGATATGGAGTATGCTTACAATTAAAGTTAAATGCTCTTCTATTAGCAGGATATTGAGAAAAACCTGGTCTGATAAGAAACATGTATTTCATTTCCGTCAACAAAAATGAGAGCTGCATTTTGTCCCTGAACTCATTCCCACTTTTCCTCTTTGTGGCTTCTTGTTATTTACACAATAATAATAATAGAGCTGAGGCCAGTACCTTGGGAGGACACTGGGAGAAATGTGTGCCCTAATCTGCAAAGACATTTGAATACAGATGAGAACAGACTGAGACATGTCACTGACCCTGGTACATTCCTGCGCAGGTTGGAAACCTGTTTACCCATTCTCTTCTAACCAGACTTAATAAAGAAGAAAAAGTATAAACAAATGCATATGAATAAGAAGTACCAACCTCAAGACAGTTATCTCTGAGAGGGGCAGAGGAAGGAATGCAATTGAAATCAGGGAGGAGCAGAAAGGGGCTTCCACTGTCTTCGTAAGTTTGTAATGTTTTACTTCTAAAGATGGATGGTGGGCACATGGGTCTTCATTTTTTTTAATATCACTGAACAATAAAATCCTTCAAAAGCAACTCTTAGTAATAAAAAAGCAAAGTTAGTAAAGGCCCATTTGCTAGAACACAGATTATTTTTATAGGCCCTTTGGTCTTAAATGGTTTGTTGAAACACAAGTTTACTCATGTTGTTTGAAGTGTTTTTATACAATAAGACCAACAGAAGGCATAGACCTAGAATGTTCTCTCAACTGGGCTGTTTTTGACTAAATATGATGATAAAGTGTGGCAAGGAATTGAAATGACTTTCATCCCAGTCACTAATACACTCCTGAATCTAGGAGAAGGAGCTAAGGGAAGATGAAGCATTCATCTGAAAACATTCCAAAAGCACTATCAACTTGAGCAAGCTTGGAATATAAATATACGTAAATACACAAATATAATACTTTGAATGGCTCAGATTTATTGATAGGCAGAAGCACAAGGGAATGGTACTCATTTACACTGCAGGGTCAGGAAAAGATTCACAAAGTACCTCTTCAGATAGGTCTTCAAGAGCTGAATGTAGGATACCATAGAGCTGGTGTTTAGCTGCTGATTTGTCTTTGCCCTTCCCCACTCTCCAGGTTATGGATCCTGAGCTCTGGCCATAGGAGTGGATCCATAACCAAGCACTGTCCAATCATATCCCCCCATCCCTTTGGCCCAAGTGATTGGTCCTGAAAGAGGCATAAAAGCCAAATAGGAATTATCAGTATTCCGCTAGGCTTGATATACAGATATTGGAAGAAAAAACTCCTTTTCAGCAGGGATCAATAAGCTCAACTAGATTGAAAGGTCCTTTGGCAGAAAAGGGAATAAGGCCAGAGTCGGAAGGAACAGAGACAAGCAGCAAGCACAGAGATAGGGGCTGACAGCATTGAATCCTTGGTTCCAATTCTTGGTAGGCCTCAAGGCTCAGATCCTTCTAACTCTTTCTTCTGTTCTGTCAGGAATTGGAATATCCTCCCCAGAGGCATAAGCCTACATATTGCTTACGGTTCTTAGAGCACTGATTCACTGCCTTGCCCGATTGATATTTTGAGTCAGCAATCAGCTGAAAAGTGGGGAAGGGGATTTTGAGAACAGAGTGGAAAGGACACAGGCATGGATGCATGAATGAGCATTAGAGAAAGTAGCCTAGGTTCAAGGAGACAGGGTCTATTAAGAAATAAAGCCAATGCTGTAGGCAAAGTTCAGGCCAAGAAGACAGTTATTTGCTTTGACCGTCACTATGAGCACCTACCACATGTATCTCATTTCCAAAGGTCAAAATACCTCAGCAAGGTACTCCAGCGGAGGAACTTTTGTTGGATAAAACCTTGATAAGTAGTTTTTTGGTTTTGTTTTGTTTTGTATTTTGATTAAAAATTTCTGCTGAAAAAAACAAAAAAACCTTCTGTCGCATCTTGGAGCATCAACATTTTAATGGTTGCCTGTGTTAGACAAGAAATTTTTCATTATACTTAATAATCAATCTTTTCTACTAGAATGCAGGGCCTGAGTTGAAGCTGTGGGAGGGAGATGAACCACTTTGCAGCATCCTTCAAATTGGGCCTGTGGACCACTGTCTGCTTGGTGTACACACAAACCATTCCCCTCTCAGTGACTGTTCTGTTCCTCTGTTTATACCTCACTGCATCTACCCAATGATGTGGGCCATTCTTTGGTTTTCTAGTAACCACTGGCATGCTTAATCTCTGATGCTTACTGCCTCTGAGAAAAGAAAATGGGGGAGGGGAAGTTGTCTAAAGGTAACTGAATTATGAAATACTGTCATTAATATTCACAGCCTGAAAAATGTTGGTGTAGTCACTGTTTCTTAGGAAGTGAATTCTCTAAGGGTTACATAAATATATTAAAAACTTCTTTGCAGATTATTTAGTTGAAGTTTAAGCAATAAGAGTATTACTGGTGGGATTTAAAGTTGAGCATGCCCCCATTTATTATCTATCATATGATCTGTAGATAACCAGAGATAGTATCAGTGAAAGTGATTTATGGTATTTCTAGCTTCTTTCACATAAAATGGAACAAGTATAAATGGAGATACAATCAAATAAAAACGCCTAGAAATAGCATTTTAAGTTGATAATGCAGTTCAGTGGGATGATGCATACATCAACACAAAGGGAAATACAAATGCAATGCTCATGTGTTTGGAGTTTATTTATTTATGTTGTGGCAAATTATCATTTAAATACTTATATAACAGCATAAGGGTTATACTATTTTTGTATTTATGCTGTTCAGATATATCATTGTTTTATTAAATCGGTCTATAGCCTACCTGGCTAGAATGACCGAGTCTTAATATATTGACATGGCTGTTTCATACACATGCATAAGAAATAGCCAATGTTAACTATGTATATCAATATATATATTTAGCTTGAATGTCAGAAAAGTAAAACTTCTGAGACAGGTAATGCAGCATAATAGAGAATATGTCAAATTAGGAGTCAGATTACATTTTAGGCAATTATTTTTCTTACAGGTAAGAAAGGAAATAACTTAGAGCAAAATTTCTCACCCTCCTCACCACAACTGACATTTTGGGCTGGATAATGCTTTGTCAAGGGGGGCTATACTGTGCATTGTAGGATGTACAGCAGCGTCTCTGGTCTCTACCCACTAGATGCCAGTAGCACGCCTCCAGTCATGACAACAAACGAAAGCTGTCAAATACAGATGGCTCCTGACTTACCAAGGTTTGACTTAATGGTTTTTTGATTTTATGATGGTGTGAAAGCAATATGCATTCAGTAGAAATCATACTTGGAATGTTGAAATGTGGTCTTTTCCTGGGCTAGCAATATGTAGTACTCTCCTTTCTTGTGATCCTGGGGAGCGGCCATGAGCTCAGCTCCCGAACCACATGATCACGGTGATAAACAACTAGTACACGCATGGTCACTCTGTACCTGAACCACTACACCGTTTTTCACTTTCCATACAGTATTCAATAAATCGCATGATATATTCAATACTGTATTATAAGACAGACTCCGTGTTAGGTGATTTTGCCCCAACTATAAGCTGATGAATGTGTTTTGAGCACGTTTAAGGTAGTCTAGGCTAAGCTATGATGTTGCATAAGTTAGATGTATTAAATGCAATTTTGACTCAAGATATTTTCAACTTATGAAGGGTAACCCCATAATAAATTGAAAGAGATCTGTGTTGTGAAATGTCCCTTCAGAGCAAACTCAGTCAGCTCATTGAGAACCACAGATTGGAGGACTGTTGTGAGAACCAAAGAGACAATATCTGTTATTATCTTTATAAAGTGTAAATTTCCTTACAAATATTAGATCTCTTATGACTAATTTCCCAATAGTTTAATTGGACTAATTACACTGTACAATAATGGCATCACTCTCTTGTAGCAAAAACTTCATCGTGTCTTTAGCAAAATTCATGAACAAAGCAAGATCTAGCAGCTCTTCAAGAGCAGAATCATTCTTTATTCATAGCTGTATCTCCAGTGTCTAATACAGCTCCTGACACGTGTCTTGTTACCATAAATTTTTGAGAATTAAAAGAAAGTCTTAAAAGAGATATTACTATGTGGGTTTTAAAGAATGATTTAACTTTAGTGAATCTCAACATATGGCATGTATGTGGCATTCTAAATATTAGGAAAGCTTTCAGATGTATGTGTGTGGAGTCAGGGCAAGGGGACATTGCTGAAGAATACATTTTTAATCAGTTCTATCACCAATCATACTCCTATTTCTTCTAATAAATATATTCCAAATTATTAGAAAATTGGATCTCCACTGCTAAAAGAACAATCCATGTCACCATCTTCTATCACCTGGATCACTGCAGTAGAACTACAAATTCATCTCTCTCTTATCCATTGTTGCAAACTTCTGTTTCTTCTTCCAGAGTTTTAAATTATTTTTAATGTTTATTTATTTTTGAAAGAAAGAGAGAAACAGACAGAGTGAGGGAAGGGGGTGCTGAAAGAGAGGGAGATACAGAATCAGAAGCAGGCTCCAGGCTCCAAGCTGTCAGCCCAGAGCCCTATGTGGTACTCAAACTCATGAATGGTGAGATCATGACCTGAACCAAAGTCAGACGCTTAATTGACTGAGCCACCCACACACCCCTATTCTTCCAGCATCTTAAAAAGGCTAAGTCAATTACATCAGTCTCCACTGCAGGTAGAATACAATCCCATGTTCTCAAAATATCGCACTAGGCTCCTCGGGATCTGGCTCTCATCCAGTTGTCCAGCCTCATCACAGGCTACTCATTTGTGTCCCCATCATTATGCAGTCCCTTTGGCCTTCCTTCTTCTAATGTTCCTCTCCTCCTGCCTTGGGTGTCTCTCTCCCTAGAAGGCTTTTCCCCTCCACATGTAACCTGGTCAATGCCTACTTAGTTTTGGTTTTAATTTAAATATCACTTCCAAGAACAGCTTTCATTGACTCCCCACTACCATTATAAGTACTTACAACACTCCCTATTTGAGCATGTATCATATATATAACCATATATTTATTTATTTTTATGTATACATTTGTAGCTTGTTTACTTTCCCTAATAAAATATGAGGGTGGGAATTATGGCATTTGTACATCCAGCTCTATCACAATACCTGGTATACAGTAGATGAAAAAATAAACGAATGAATGAATCAATGTGTACAATTTAACACTGACTAAGGAACACATCTAGCAGCAGATAGCAGTTCTAGGCTAAAAAGGAGAAGGTAATATGGATGGGGGAAGTTTTTAGGGGCTGGCAAGACCCCAGGGGAGCCAATCCCCTACACCTCACACTGTATCTGCACCTATTTCCACCGTCAGTGCACAAGACCATCCCAGCTTCTCCTCCCATTGGATGACACCCCGTCTTTCTCATAGTTATTATCTTCCTTTGAGTACCAGAGAACCCTGCAAGTAAGCATATAGTGAGAGTTTTAGTTCTCATAGTGGGTAGTCCTGCCTTTGTGCCTCTTTGTCTCTATAACAAACCATATGATGTCATGCATCACTCATCTGCTCACACACTTTCAAAAAAAGGCTCTCCTCAATGCCATACATTCTTTAACACTCTGGCTTTATTTATTTGCTTTCTCTTTCTGTGGCATCTTTTTTTCCTAATGTATCACCCACCACCTAATTCCAGATGAATTTCAATTTTATTTCTAGCTGCAATTTACCTTCTAGTCTCTAATCCCAGAGATTCCAGCCACCAGATGCATATGTGAGTAACCCCTGTCCCATACAGTGGGCACCCCAAACTCACTAATGGCACAGCTTACACAATCATTCTCTTTTTCTTACTTCCCCATACTTGTTATTGGAACCTCAATTCCCCAAAATATGTTACGTTGATTTCCTCCAGTCAGGAATAGGGAATCTCCTCCTTCCTTCCAGTGAGGAGTAGGGAAGCCCTTTCTACTTCCTCTCTTTTGCATTTCTTTAATCTGTACAATCCTCTCTGTTAGGATTGCCATCAATCTCCTCTAGATCCTCAATACATTTCCTCTAAATCTAAACAACTGAAACAGTGTTCTAACAAGTCTTCCTATTTGGTCCCTGCTCCCAGTCAATCTTCACCCTGCTTCCTGCAGCCTGAGTAATTGTTATAAACTATAGCTTCCTATAGGCTCCTCCTCTATTCAGAAATCTTCAAAGTCACCTCCACCCCCACACAGCTAATGGAGTAAATAGAAATACTTGAGTCCAGCATTCAAGGCTTCCAAAAACATGGCTCTGCTCTCCCTTTTCAAAGTTTCTCATACTTCAATGTGTGAAAATACCCACATCCTGTGCTGTTCTTTCTTCATACCCCAATGTAGCTGGTTCTTTCTTCATCTGTCAAAATCTCACCCATCCAGTCTACTCAAAGTACTACTCTTGGATTTGCAGGTGCTTATCTTATATTACTTCCTATTACAGTCAGATGCTTGGATTACTGTACTAAGTAATCTCCTTGAGAGTCAAAGATGAATCTCACTTACATATAATTCTCCAAACAGCCTATGTACAGGAAGAATTGTAGGCATTTAGAAAAATAACGTAGGCAGTGAATTCAGACAGATTTGGATATAAATTTTGGCTTTTCCACTGGATATATCATCTTAAACAAAGTCCCTAACTCTGAGAGCCTCAGTTTAATTCATTTAGAATAGGAAAATGAGGCTTACTTTGCAAGTTAGTGTAAAGATATGATATATAACACACCTAACACAATGGCTGGCATGTGAGAAATACCCAGTAAGTGGAAGCTACCATAATAGTAGTATCTATTATTATTTTGTTTTAAGATTTTTAATTTTTAAGTAAACTCTACACCCAACATGGTGCTTGAATTTTCAACCCTGAGATCGAGTCTCATGCCCTACTGACTGAGCTAACCAAGTATCCCTCTTATTACTTTGTAATAGAGAATCAAAACATATTGGTTAAATAACTAAAATTAGCATAATATGTCTATCCTGTCCTCCAGGAAGTTATAATCAAATTGGGGAAAGAAGTCACCACTATATGCTAACATAATTAACCATTATAAACAAAATGTCACATGAATGACTACTAGAGTACAATCCTCTTAGGCTCTAACAGGATGCCTGGAGGCCAGCAAAGAGGAAGTCATGGCCAACTATGAGGAAGTCATGGTAGCACTCCAGAACAAAATCAGAAGAAACTGGATCAAATCAGACATGCCCAAGATGGCTGACAAAATAGGCCAAAGTTCACATTATTTCTTCCTTATAGTACATGAACATACTAAAGTGTTCTCCATAATGGTACCATGATAGGAACCCCTGACCAAAAACAGAAGAAAAAGCACATAACTCTGCTTCCAAGAAATCCTCTTCTCAAGTAAAGAATATACCACTCCTTGTTAACAACTGTAAAAGATAGAAACCCAAACCCCAGGAGGCAAGCTCTCCCTTGAGCTTACCCTCTCTCACATCTTGAAACTATACTTTCACTTTGCAATAAAGCTTCTGCTATACTTTACTCTGACGCATGCTTGAATTCTGTCTCACAACAAAGTCAAGAACCTAGAATGGGCTGGTGGTTGAGGTCTCAGGTCCTAAGAATTCTCCCAGTTTGGTATCATGAGGATATTGCCACTAAGTTCCAAGGTTTTCTGAGGAGAAAGACTTCATTTTTTCCTGGAGTGGAAAGGACATCCCCTTGAAGGCCAGGTAGGCCTTGAACTACCTGTAAACTCTTGAAAGATGGAATAGCCATAGTAACAGGTACAGTCTTAACAGTAAAGGGTTACTCACAATTATTTTTCTTTTTAGAAAAAAAAAAGCTTGTTTTAAATGAGCCATTAATCATTTATTTACTTTACTAATTACTTTACTGATTTATTTTTTAATTAACTTTTTATTAAAAGACATTCTAATATGGGGGGAATACTGGCTTGAAAAGAGACTATAAGATTGGTCTAATAAGCTATATGATTATAAAGGAGTCATTTTACTCTTGGGATCTCTGTGATATCAGCTACAAATAGGAAAAATGCCAGGTATGCTTTCAACAGGCAACTAGAAAGTGAGAGGACAAACCAGCTAGCATTTCCCTCCTCAGAGAGGGAATATGGGGAATTTAGTAGCCTTTCTCATGGCTACGTACTATCATGTAGACCAGTACCAGAGTTTATGCCTACAAAATGATTGGCTGTTCAAGAATAATTTAGAGTTAGGTGAAACAATTGTGAGAGAGGTGGGAGAACCAAGGTTTGAAAACTTCCAATAGTGATGATAAATCTACCTCCAAAACTGGACATGAAAAATGTTAAAAGAATATTTAAAAAGAATATTAAAAACATTTTTAAATAATATTTAAAATATTAAAAGAATATTTTAAAAAATTGATGGTGAGATGTTATTTTGGATTTCTTGTGTGTATTTCAATACAAATTGAAATATGTATATATTTAATTTTGGAATCTTGGCATCACTGAGCATGTTAGTCTGAACAATGGCTCCAAGACATGCATGTGTTAATCATCAGACCCTGTAAGTGTTGCCTTATACGGCAAAAGGGACTTTGCAGATGTGATTAAGGATCTTGAGGTGGGAAGAGTATCTTACCTTACCCAGGTGGGCTCCATATATAATCATAAATGTCTTTACACTTTTGAGGAAGCCAAGGAAGATTGCAGAAGAGGAGACCATAAAGGAGAAATTAAAGCAATGCAGTAACCATGCAAATAGCAAGAGGCAAAATGGATAACAGAAGATTCCAATCACACAGAGGAGGAAATTAAGACCAGTCCCAACTATGAGGCTATAGGGAGAAAAGGATTGGAGAGAAGAAATGCTATAGACGCACCATTCATGCCATGTGGCTCAGTGCTTCTTGGTTAGGGCTCTTAGCTATGAAATTAGAGGAGGTCCCCAGGGCAGGGTAAGTGGTCCAAAATTAGAATCCTGGAAGAGAGAAGGTCTTTCTGTGACTGGGGTGTGTTCCTGCTGATGGAAGGGCCCCTCCCCAGGCCAGTGAAGGAGCCTCACAGGGTCACGTGGTTGGCTTCTCCACATTGATTATTCAGCCACCAATGTGGGAGGGTTAGTGCCTACCCATCTCAAATAGACATTTGGATCTTTTCTAAGCAAGGCTAAACAATTGCTCCTTGTTTTAAAACTTTTTCTGTTTCTGTAGCTATTTTCATGTCCATGGAGACCCAGGTTGAGGTTCAGCAAGTAAACCTTGTGCATTTCAGAAGAAATGTAACTCAGCATGCACTTCAAAGGAATTTCCCACCATGTACTCCCTTATGTCCCTATTCCATTTGGAGAAATAGGAGGAAAAGGGGAAATACAAAGAAAAAGAAGAAAAATAAAACAGAAATATGGGGGCAAGAAAGTCCAGGAAAGAGAGAGAGAGAGAGAGAGAGAGAGAGAGAGAGAGAGAGAGAGAGACCGACCGACCATCGGGTGCTTGTGCGTGACTCTCTTTCATATGGAATTAATGGTGGTTTAATGGGGTATGAAAGAATGTTTTACTGGAAACAATGAGGAACAATTGTCTAGCTCACGTTTCATTTCACAGGTCATTATTGCATTAAGAAGTAAATCGACCAAGTCCGGTAAATAACAGTGTGCGTATTGCCGAGAGCTTCAAACCAACAATTTTAGCCATTGCCAACTAATACCTCTGTCATTTTAACCCTTGTGGGGTAGTGCTAGGGGGCTAAACAATTACAGTCTTCACCCAGCTCTAGCAGGTGAGCATAATTGATTGCCCCTCTAGTCCCTTCTTTTGCAAAACCCAGGAGGCCATATTTTAGCATTGTTGTTTTGTTGATGAGCCAGCTCCAGCCCACAGCAGCTCTGGTGGCCTTGAAAAACAACCCCCATTTTAGTGAGTGCTGCAGGCATCTTTTTAAAGAGACTGCTTTCTCTGCAAAATTAATTGCTGCAAAATGCAGTGCTCCCTCATCTAAGCTTTTGCAAGCTCATACTCAGCTATTTAGGTGGGCCATAGATGTATCTGAGAGAGCCAGGGAAAATGAGCTGCTTTCCTTTATTACAGAAGTTCACACTGGTGTCACCAAGCATCATCAGGCACTGGACATCCAGGACTCTCTAATGCCTAAATTCTGTTTCCCTTGACTTAGGGGCAATTGGCAGAGGAGGCAAATGCTAGCACAGGAAATAAGTATATCAAATGTAGGGAATAGCCAACAGTTATAGTTAAAATCAATGTAATAAAAGATATATTTAAATGCTTTCCAAAATAATATTTTCTTGCTTCAACTTATAACAAAAAATGAGACAAAAACAAGGTTAAGAATCATAATGTTACATAATCATATCAAATAATGAGGTTACACTGATAATTTTTCCATCAAAATTTGATGTTCAACCTGCAGAACAGAAATGGAGTCATCCATATTTGTACAATGCCTATGAAGCAAGATAAACTAGGTCTTACTTTTTACCCCAAAAGAGAAGAAATCTTTCAGAGATAGCAACAGTATTCCCACTTAATATTTCTTATTCTTTCAATGTTTATGTCTAAAACAAACACCTTACAAAGAACTACAAACATGTTCATGCCCTAAATCTGAACATGTGAATACAGCAAAGGGACATTGCCACAATGGTTAAGGTTGTGGATCTTCAAGTGGGGAAATTATCTGGGTGGGCCCGATCTGATCTATAAACCATTTAAAAAGCAAAGAAATCTCTCTGTCTAGAATCAGAGAAATGCAGCAGAAGAGGAGACAGGAGAGATTCAAAGCATGAGAGGAACAGACGTCACCACTGCTGGCTTTGAAGGTGAAGGAGGTCACAAGTCAGCAGATACGGCAGCCTTAGAAGCTAAGCATGCCTTCCAAGCCTACCAGCAAGGAAATGGGGGCCTCAATCCTACAACTGCATAGAACTGAATTTGGCCAAGAACCTGAGTGACACTGGGACAGCACTCAACCCTAGATACTCCGCAAAGGAATACAGTCCTACCAATACCTTAATTTGATCCTTGAAAGACTCAAAGCAGAGAAATCAACCAAGGCTAAGAGACTTCTCACTTGCAGAACTGTGAGACAATACACAGGTGTCATTTTGAGCCACTAAACTTGTAGTAGTTTGTTATGGCAGCAATAGAAAACACTACTAGAGAATCATTAAAATATGATGCCTGAAATGCCATTACCCCAGCCAGAGCCATGATAAATGGTGGTGACAGAACAGTGGTCACTAGTGTTGACTTGGTGCTTATCCCAAGCCAAGCCTGTGTATATAAGTACCTCATATACACTGTGTCTTTTATAGCTCTAAATCTGCTTTTTTTTTTTTTTTTTTTTTTGCCTCTAAAGCATTCAAGCAGAGAGAATATGGCCTAGATGTAGGGATAGGCTGCTTTCCACATGGGCAATGCTCAAGTAGAGTTGTATCCCACCAACTTCACCCAAAAGGGAAGGGATTATTATCCACAGCCACATTAAAAAAAAAAGTCAGCTTCAACTCCCTTTCTCCATAGCAATTACTTTCAGGAACTTACATTCAATTTTTATTAATATTTCTCCTGTGAGGGAGTTAAGCAAATTGGAATTGGGTCCTATAGGGAGTCCCTAAATCCATAGTAGAAAGATTGGCTTCTAGGTCTAGGAAAATTTCTTTTCTTCTGTGTCCCTTTTCTTGACATGCTTTACATAATAACCAACTCATTTTTCAGGATTCCATTTGTTATATAAATGAGTCTTACTATTATTATTCTTATTAAAATAATAAGTAATACATATACATGATTTTAAAAAATGGCATCTTCAGTTGTTCCCTCAGAGCAGTAGTACAGAAGATCAGGAGAGCAGAGGGCGAAGAGGCAGGGAGCGCTTTCTTCCTCACTGCATGTTTTTCTGTTTTGTTTATTCATTCAATGAAAATCTCTAGGATTATGTCTTAAAAATGGAGTTGCTTAGTTAGAACTTTCAGATGATTACCAGATGCCAAGAGCCCACATCAAATGATATTTGAGAACAAAGTCTGAGAACTGTTTTCTCTACACTTTCTCTAACATAGAGATTACCATGCTTTTTAAGCATTGCCAATACAATTGCTAAAACAATAATACTAATAGTAATTATGGGAGCTGTCTTAGTAGTAGTGGTGGACACTTTTGTTGAGCTTTTCTCTTTTAATCCTTACAATAATCCTGACTATATAATATGGATGTCTCCACTTCCTAAATGGGGAAACTGAGGCTCAGAGAGAATAAGAAACTCACTTAGAGTTGCGCATCTAGTAAGTAGACACAATCCAGACAGCATGACTCAGTGTAATAGCTCTTACTTTGTGCTTTGGGGACCCAGTTGGTTGGGCGTCCAACTCTTGATTTTGACACAGATCATGAGCTCATGGTGAGATAGAGCCCCTCATTGGGCTCTGCATTGATAGCATGGAACTTGCTTGGGATTCTCTACCTCTCTCTCTGCTTCTCACATGCTTGCCTGCACATGCATACACTATCTCTTTGTCTCTGTCTTTCTTAAAATAAATAAACATTTAAAAGAAAAAAAAAACTTTTGCTTTATGACTGAAACGGGGCTTTTTATATGTTCATTGGCATTTGTACTTATTTCTCTGTGATACAGATTTTGGAATCCTTTGAATATTTTTCAAATTGGTTTGTTCCTTTTTGCTATTAAATATTAGAAGAATTTTTGGTATTATAAGGCAATTCGCTCTTTATGAGTTGTACACTTTTCCTAGTTGTTTTAGTTTAACTTTTGATATTCTTTGCAGAACTTTTAAATTCTTATACAGTCAAGTTTACCAAATGTTTACCAAAAGTTTCCTGGATTTTGATTTATGGTAAGAAAGACATCCATAACTATAAAAGTATAATCTCACCAATATTTTCTAATAATTCTATATATTCATTTTTATCACCTTTAATCCATATGAAATTCATTTAAAAATTTTTTTAATGTTTTTTATTTATTTTTGAGAGACAGAGAGAGACAGTGTGAGCAGGGGAGGGTCAGAGAGAGAGGGAGACACAGAATCTGAAGCAGGCTCCAGGCTCTGAGCTAGCTGTCAGCACAGAGCCCGACGTGGGGCTCAAACCCACGAACTGTGAGATCATGACCTGAGCCAAAGTCAGACACTTAATCGACTGAGCCATCCAGGTGCCCCTGGAACTCATTTTTATAAAAAGAAAGGTATAAATTCCTCAATTTTTTCCTTAAGTGACTACTCAAATATCTCACTAATTGAATAATTTTTATTTTCTCATGATTTAAAATGTCATCTTTGTTATAAAGTAATTTTTCAAATACATTTGGATCTATTTCTTGCCTTAAAATTTTCTTGTTCCTTTGACCATCTACTTTTAGGATATTTTTAATCATTACATTAAACCATTGCAAAATAGCATTAGTGTTTACATCTAATCAGTGTGAAAATATACGGAGAAAAAAACTGAGAACCAAATCAAAGAAGCTTCCAGGTCCATAATATTGAAATGAGAAGATCTGAGTCATGAACTTTTTTAGTATCTATTGGTAAGGCAGAAGCATTTTATTTACTGATGGGACTGGGCAAGAATCTCCCCTTCCATTAAAATACACATGTGTGCACATGCACACACACACAAATATATAAAGTAATCAAACAAATAGAACAAACAACATCCAGGGGTGCCTGGGTGGCTCAGTTGGTGAGGCGACTGACTTTTGATTTCAGCTCAGGTCATGATCTCATGGTTGGTGAAATTTAGACCCATGTTATGCTCCACACGGACAGCACAGAGCCTGCATGGGATTCTGGGATTCTCTGTCTACCTCTCTCTGCCCCTCCTCCCCCAACATGCACTCTCTTTTTCTCAAAAATAAATAAATAAATAAATACTTTTTAAATGCTTTAAAAAAAAGAAAAGAAAAAGAACAAACAACATCTATCTTAGATATAAAATAAGCTAAAGTTTGAGCTTTTGCCTTTTAAGTCTTTCAATACTATTATACCCAAAGATTGAACTCAGCAATTCAGGATTTTCCCATTATTAAAATTTAAAGATTAGGAACACAGTTGACTATTCAATGAAGCCCTTGAAATAATTCAGGGAGGGGGAGTGAGGGGAAGCAGGGGAAAAGAAAAAGAGAGAAAAAAAAAGAAAATAAAGAGAAAAGAGAGAGCTGGTATATTATCATGGCAAAAAGTCCTGTAATTTCATTTACTTACAGATATTAAAAAATAGTGACTTTTGTAGAATATTGATATTTATTGCTTCTTATATAACAAAGCATAGAAATGTAGATAGACAGCTCAGTAAAGGGTCCTTCCTTAACTTGAGTAGCAAAATTCCCAGTCTCAGAAAATCTTGGTGCTTTACTGGGAGGACTGGATATTTGAATGGTACCTCTCACTTACGGCAAATAATTGAGATAAACTTCTTTCTTTTACTGACTGAGTTATATTCCCAGAACCAAGTAGGTGGTCCCTAGAATGGTTTCTACTACTGAGTTTAGTGTCTAATCCCAAGAAAATCAAGTTATATCTAATGACCTATAAAAATGACTCATAAAAATGAAACTTAATAGAGATTAAAAGAGGCCACTACATAGGTTAAAGAAAACTCAGTTCTCTTTATTTGACCTTCCAGAACTAGGGAAGAAAGATACCCACATGGTGATCATAGCCACATGTAGTCATTCAGCCCTCAAAATATGACTAGTACAACTGATAATTAAATTTTAAGTTGTATATGATTTTAATTATAATTTGAAGTGCATATGTGATTAGAAAATATTCAGATATATTGGGGACAACTCGTATATGTGAATCTAATTTTTCAATCATAACGTTTATGAAATCTAGATACACCTAAATTATTTCTGATGAAAATGTAGTTTCTGAATTGAAATAGGCTGTAACTGTAAAATGCAAACAAAATTTCAAATAATATAAAAAGTAAAGGCAAAATATCAAAAGAGTTTTATAATGATTCATATTAAAATGATGTTTTTGATGTATCAATTAAATAAAAGGTATTATTAAATTTAATTCCATCTATTTCTTTTTACTTTAACCTGCCCACTAAATAATTTAAATCACACTTGGGGTTCGCATTATTATCTCTATTGAACAATGCTAACGAAAAATCATTGACAAATTGAAGAATATCAAAAGTAACCAATTTAGAAAGTGAAGAACTAAACATAGTCCGTCATATGTTGACTAACAGAAGGAATTTGGAATTTCTTTGCTTGAAAGAGGCCTATCAGGTTATTACATGATCACTGTTTTACTGATTTGAGTATGTAGAAGGCTGTAATACAGAAAGAATTAGATCTATACTCTGTCACACCAAAAGGTAAACTAGGTCACAGGTGGTAGAAATCATAGGAAGAATCCTAACAATTAAAATTTTTCCAAATACATTAGGTAGGCCTGTAAGGGAGGAATTTCCATCTGGGAAAGGTAAAGGTAGAGACCATCTATGCATTAATTGGGAAGTGAGACATAGTAACCTTTAAGGAACCATTCAAATTAAACATCCTGTAGTCTTCTTGCATTCCCACTGGCATGTATTCCTATAAACTAATGAATTAAAATGAGCCAATATCCCAAAATATATTCTGAAGTACACTAATTCCAGTGGACACTAATGAGTATTATGAAACTAGTATTCACTAATTTAAAAGTTTGAGAAATCCTGGGTAACACAGAATTAAATGGTATTTTAAAATTTAACTGCAGAACTTTTCCAAATCTTTAATACCTTAATGTACCTGATAAATCTCCAAAATGGGAATAGCCCGTGTTTTCAAAGTTTATTCAGCCATGGGCCACATTTTTCACAATCTCCTGAGATAACTGAATAGGAACATTCTTTCAGAATGCTTAAACAAATTATATACTAAGAAAATCTGTCAGATTTACCTTGTGGAGCCGCTGACTGGCAACCCAAACTTGAATTCTTGACTTTTTCACTCCTTTATTCACCTATTTATTCACCTACTCCCTCCCTCAGCAAACATTTGTTGAGCATATATTACGTTCCAGGGATTCGTACTAAAAATTCAAGGATGTTTGCCTTTAAGGTATTCACAGTCTGGTGAGAGTGCAGCCTTAAAAAATGGTGGCAGTGGAGCGTGAGATGTGTTAAAATAGAATTCAGGGATGGGTACAGCAAGGGCATAAAGAGCCAGACCCCAGCTGCATCTAGAAGCCAGGGAGCATTCCACAGGGGAGCCGCTACATTTCAACACACCATGTCTGCTGCTAAACACCCTCTTTAACTTGCCTCTTTTGTGTATGCTTTTTTTTTTATTCTGTATTTTTTTTTCCATAATATTTTATTTTCAAATTGTTTACCCAATGCTTTAGGCTCATTGGCAAACTCCATTTCCTTCCTAGAGCCTTTGTCTATATCCCCGGGTATACATGGTCTCTCCAGGGTATTTTATGCCAATTTTATATTCACTAATTTTCTCCATCTTAGATCCTGGATCCCCGCACCCACGTACGAGGGCAGGGATGGTTTCTTATCTACCTCAGTGTGTCTTAGAGGATACCCCAACAATACATAGTGCTTTCCTCTCAATGGACTCTCAATAAACATTTGTCTAAGTTGGAAAAAAAAAAACCTAGCTCAATTTATTGGGGGGAAGGGGGAGGCTACAGATAAATTACCATAAGTTTTTGGCCTCATGACCAAAACTTTTACTTCACACTACTCTACTGTTATCACACAGCCTCCAGGAGCTGACAGTGGCAAAATGCTTTTCCTGGATGCAACAGTGTCCACTTACCTTGTACACAGAACATGACTATATATATATACACTCTATATGTATGAAGAAAAGGAACTAAGTGAGGCTTTTTTGTGGTCATTATTACATTGCCTTTCAAAACTGTTACAATAGGGGCACCTAAGTGGCTCAGTTGGCTAAGTGTCTGACTTCGGTTCAAGTCATGATTTTGCAGTTTGTGAGTTTGAGCCATGCATCGAGGGCTCTGAGCTGTCTGCACAGAAACCTTCGGATTCTGTGTTTCCCTCTGTCTCTGCCCCTCCCCTGCTAGCAATATCTCTCTCTCTCACTCTCTCTCCCTTTCTCTCTCTCTCTGTCTGTCTGTCTGTCTGTGTGGGGAAGAGCACTGGGTATTATATGGAAACCAATTTGACAATAAACTATATATAAAAAAATAAATTAAAAAAAAAACATTAAAAAAATGTTTAATGTTGCTACCATGTAAAACATAAATATTTGAACTACTTAGTTAAATACCTCTCTGTGTAGCACCCCACCAGATGATTAAGACCACACAATGATAATTACCTAGAAGTGGTTCCAAGCCCAGGTTTTGGAATCAGACAAATATAGATTTAAATCATGGTTCTGCACATTCTAGCTGCGGAACCATGAAAAATTAGTTAGCATCTCTAAACCTCTATTTCTTCAAATTCTGAAAAGGGATAATAATTCGTACATGTTAAAGTTGTTGAAAGGATAAAAAGGAATGTTGATAACCCCCTTAGCATAAGGCTCAGCACATGGAATATGCTAGATAAATGGCAGCTGTTATTACTGCTGGGTGGGGTGAATAACTGCCGGAATAATGACACAGTCTCAGTTTGCTTTGTTCTGTGTAGACAGGATTCTTTGTTTGAGAACAGCTGATAGGAGCTAACGCTGGAGAAGGTGGAGAAGGAAGAGGGTACCATGTACAGTACTGCATGGTGGTGAAAACACAGGTTCAGTCCTGAAACTTCTATTAATTACCTTATGGATTGGGTAAGTTGTCTAATATCTCTACATTAGTTTCCACATCTATAATGGGCAGAGAGTAAGAATATCTATTTCATAGGATATAGTCTGTTGATGGCATTACATGAGATAATTCAGCCATAGGTCTTAATACAGAGTCAGAAACATGGTGGATACTCCACAAGTACCGGCTGCTCATGGAAGAACAAGATCATCTCAGGAATAAAATGTGTAGATAGAGAGGTAGAAGAAATTATTCATGGCTCATATGCCTTTCTACATCATCCTTTACAAATCACACATAAAACGTGTTCCAGCTCAGAGTCTGGATGATTTCAAAATGCAGTCAAACACTGTTACACCAGCACGGCCTGGAGACTGGGCGAGCCACACGGAGTGAGGAAACCAGGTAAAGGAGAGCTGCTCTCTGGGTCTCACAAAGGATCACTGAAAGCTCTCTCCTCTCCTGCTCGGGATAAAACTCCCTGCAACCACATTCCCAAAGATTCTAATATTTTCTGAGACTCCAATGTGCCTTTATATTTTAATACCCTGACATCTGGAATCCTAGAAGTCTAATGTTTAACCATAAATATCTGCTGAGATTAAAGAGCTATATACCAAGTTTCAATCTTTGGGGCCTATAATTGCTTGGGAAAAGAGAATGGCATTTCCCCCTCTAGCTAGAAGAAAAAGGCCTCCACAGGCACAGATATTGGCAGACAAACCGTTTACTCTCTCCTTTCTGTCCCCTCATTCCCTCCCTCCCTCTCCCTTCTCCCATTTTATAATACCATCTTGCTGTCATTCCCAGGACAAATGGGAAGAAAGAGAAGCCTAGAAAGCTTTCAAAAAGGACACATTTCAAGATCTAGCAACAGAGAGCTGAAAAAACGGCGGCCACTCCGTCTGCGAGCCACTGAGCGTCCGTCTCCCCGTTGCTGGAGCGTTCCCATTATTCAGTCGGAAACCACTTCATCACTCCATGGGCTGACAGTCAAATGCCAGCTTTATTTTCTCTCTTATCAACCTAATCTTTTATTTTTGATTTGGGGCCAGTCACTTTCAAGGTCTCCATAATGGTTTATAACTTTCTTTCGCAAGACGTGATCAAGAAGTAACATCATTTGAAAAATATTTCCTACCCTCTCATGGCACAGAATTGGAAACTCTCACCTGCCCCGGAGGTGGATTTGACAGGAAGTTCTGGTCAGATCACAGTACTTTGCTGGGAATGATGTCAAAGAAAGTGTGGGAAAAGCTTATCATGCGTTTAGATTTTTAACATAATGATTCAATGTAGAATTTGAAAAATAAACTTAGCATTCAACTCATTTTTATCCAGTGTTGTATTATTAAAGGGACATTTTGAGGTCATTCAACTCTAATACTAGGAAAAATAATCACATTGAAAAAAGTTTAGTATGTTCTTATTGTTCAAAGACTTGATTTAGATTGTAAATATGCCTGTATCTTTCTAGTTCATGCTCTTCTCCTTTTCAGAAATATGTCCAGAGTGTATAAAGCATGTGTATTTATGCCTTAGGTATTTGGCACAGAGAGCAAATTCTTGATTTTTTGTGAGACATTGAAAATGCTCACTTTTTAAATTAAAAATGTTGTCTTAACATCCTATTTACTTCAGAGGAAACATAGTGATTCTCAAACCTTAGCACAGCAGAATCACTTGGGGAGGTGTGTGTGTGTGAGTGTGTGTGTGTGTGTGTGTATATTTAAACACAAAGGTCTGAGGCTCACACAGAGCTATTGACTCAAAATCCCTCCAACATGTAAATGAATGTCTCATGTACTAGATAATTCTGATAAGTCAGCTATAGAAGTCACTATCCTAAACATATCAAATTTACCTCAACTAAAAGAAATTGACAGAACAGGATTTTTGTTTTAAAATTTCCAGTCTAGGGGCACCTGGGGGGCTCAGTTGGTTAAGCATCCGGCTTTGGCTCAGGTCAGATCTCACGGTTCGTGGGTTCGAGCCCTGCATCAGGCTCTGTGCTGACAGCTAGCTCAGACCCTAGAGCCTGCTTCGGATTCTGTACCTCCCTCTCTCTCTGACCTTCCCCTGCTCACGCTGTCTCTCTCTGTCTCTCAAAAATAAATAAAAAACATTAAATTTTTTTTTAATTTCCAGTCTATTGAAGACCAATACTTTAAAAAATGTAACATAAATTATCTGACAAATTAGACATACAAAATAAAAGCCTCACATCTTATTTATTAGTTAATAGATATAAAACTACTCTGCCAGTAGCTATGTCTCTAAGTGACACACTCACGGAAGTATCTCACTGCAGTCTGGTCGGAGACTGTGGGCCAGCACAGGTCAGCGGGCCGCGTGTGGGGTAGTGCATCCCTAAGTCGCCCTTGGCTTCAGCATCTTTAACTGCACTGCCTGCTTCCAGTCTGACTCCCACCTCTATCCATTTATTCCATGGCTGCATGATCTTTTCAGAGACCAAATAAAATCTTATCACTGCCTTTCTTAAAACCCTCCAACAAACACCATCTTATCAAATTATCTTGGCCTACAAAGGAGCTGGTTCCTGGCTACCTCCAACTCCTCCCTCTCCCATTAGTTACATACCAGTACTACCTTTACCCACCTTACCCCTCATCCCTCAACACTTGCAGGCCATTCTTGTGTCAGAGGCTCTGTTGTGGCTGGTCTCTGTCCCTAGGAGGCTCCTACCTCTGCCCAGAGCACTGACTCCTTGCTTCTTACTCGGGTCTCACTGGAAATGTAACTCTTCCAAATAGCAACTCCCTTACACACACACACACACACACACACACACACACACGCACACACACACACACCTCTCAGTCTACCTCTCTAACCCTAAACCCTATACTATTTTCTTCATAACTCCCATCACAATTAGAATATTTTTACTTACTTATTTATACATATCTCTTAACCAAAACATAAGCTTGATGAAAGCAGGCACGCTTTCACAACTAGAGCTCCCATTCTTAGAGCCTTGGTAGACTGTAGGTGGCCAAAACGCATTTGCATAATGAATGAAAACGTCAACTCCAGCACCCAACACACCTGCAAAAGCTGTTCAAGGAATGCTACCTTCCGCTTAACCTCCCTTCTACTTTCTACAACATGGCCCAGCAATTGTAGAATGCCAAGGAGAGGAAAGCTCTGATTTCTTGCAGTCTTCTCTCAACCACACAGGTACTCCACACGTACAAACTGGTCTGGGAGGTAAAGCATCCGTTTGGAGTCTGGGACAGACTGGAAATAAATGACTCAGATGCCAGAGTGGAAAGATCTGGCACCTGTCTCATTCCACCTAAACGGGATAATTTCAAGACTTTATTTTTGTCAGTGATTCTGAAACGTCAGATCATCAGCTGCCTCCCTAATGGAACAGTGTCCTTTCCAGAATAAAATGCAAATGGTTCTCAGAGGATCTCCTGCTTGGGATTAGCTGCCTTGCACTTGATTGCCATGCATGTTTCAAAGTTGGCTGCAAATGCAAACTTATAGATAAGTACGAATCAAAATTAACAGCTCACTTTTCCCCTGGCTACACACCCTGCATTACACAGATAGCAAAACCCACTGGCACAGAATTCCTTACAGCTGATCCACATGGATAATTTTTGCTTCTAATGCCAGACTATACGACAATATGCCGGGACCTGTGGATATCTGTCTGGGTTGGTAGGTTTGCTGAGAACTTATATGTGCAAATACAATCTGTATTTTTCAAATGAAAAATAATCCTCTAAGGCAACAGACTCCAAATCATTTATTAATAAAGGTGAGAAAGAACATAAGGGTGCGTCACACTCAATGCCATTTGGAATAAATATAAGAGCTGGTTGCCGTGGCCTCCATTTTCGTCTCTGCTGCATGCCTCTCCCTGTTCTACAGACAATTACAGGTTCTTGTCTTGGAGAGGAAAAATGCAAAATAGACATTCCTTAAGATTAAATTTGTGCTTTTCTCATCTATCAGACTTCGTGCAGGAATCGGAAAGCGGCACAGAGCGGAATGGTTTAAAAAATAAAAAAAGGACTTAGATTAGGGAAAGAAAATCTATTCATATTTTGGAATCCAAAGGAAAACACTACAATCCTGGTAGCACCCAGCAGGCACCATTTATGATGCACTATCTCCTTCATTCCAAGAAGACACACTTTGTATTTCTGGCACAGTAAACATCAGGTTCTATTTCAGGAATCCGTGCAGTTGGTACCTACAGCAACCTCATTTAAAATGTTATAAAGCTTTAAAACATCAGTTTAGAGCAGTCAGTCATATGTACCTTCCTATATACATTCAACCACACACACACACAGACACACAGACACACTCATGCTTCTCCACACACTGATAGTAACCAGTATGTTAAAATGCCTTCTGGAGTTTTACCATTGAATCACATTTCACAACCAGGTGAGAGAGTGAAGAAAAATGAAATATACAATCAGCCACAAGAACGTGTTTGTGCCTAAATAGTTTAACAGTGTATGTATACCACACAGTCAGCAATCATCTGAGTTCATCAGATCACCATATTATTTACACGTGGAGTATTTGATCAACACTTTGGATATCGTGTTCGCACCAGACTTTTTCAATGCCAACCCTTATGTTTTTGGCACTCGTCTTCACACACCAAAGACTGCTAGTGCAAAAACCTACCACTTCCTGCTGAAAAAGGTGTTTTCCTGGCCACAGGAAAGAGCACAACCAGCCTGTGCTCAGGGAAAGCCAACAAGAGGTTGGAGAGTTGATGTCCAGAAACATCCTTTAGCCAATGACAAGCGGGGATTTGAACTATAAATACCTTAGCTTCTTCAGAGCTTAGCAGGGATACATTTGAATCGTGTGCCCAGGGTCTAGTGGAGTCCCACCCCCGGCCCCCCAACCACCAGACGAGCTCCAGGTATCCACAGTGGTCACCAGTTTGATTACACTCCTCCTGGCTTCACCTCTCATCCCCCACATAAACTACTAGATTCTAAGCCTTGTATCAGGGTCTGCTTTGGAGCAGCATGATAAAGGACACTCTTCAGTCCTAATTCATTTCTGAAATGTAATTTTCACGAAATCCTCTTGGACACCTGTCTCTTGTTACTGATTCCACAGAAATGTCCTCACCAAAAAGCACAAGTGTAGAAAAACCTCACACAATTATGCCTGTACTTTATAAAATATAAAGATATTTTCTCAGTGGTATAAATGCCTACAACAGAGGGGAGACACTTAAAACCAATAAAATAACTTATTATGGAAATCTATTTGAATAGTTATAGTGGTAAATGGGAGTACCTATCTTTTACTTCTCCTACTCTGCACATATTTTCTTAATATATATGTACCCTGAATTTTATTCTTCTGTGAAAAAAATGTGCTTGCTGGTTATATTCAACAGATATAACCAACACATCGAAATGAATATTTACTTAGGATGTTCCATGCGCTCAGCACTGACTTTTTAAAACCTATACTGTCATCCCCACAGCTGGTCATTCTGTTGCAAAGATAAGCCTTCAACCTATGAAAATATTTAACAGAAATATGAAAAAGTGTTGAAGCATGAAATAGTATGGTAATTAAAAGACTTATGTAGAAACTTCTCTAAATGCCAAATGCTGAAAGTAGCAGGAGTTCAAATGGAAGAAAGGAGGAAAAAGGTTAAAAAGAGGCCTAGGAAAGTCATGGTTCCAGATTTCATATTATAGATAATTCCCTAACCCAATGACCTATATTTAAGCCTTAGTTTCTTCTGTCTGTGAATGGTTTGAGACAAATAACATTAATATTCTCCTTGGTTATCAATAATTTATTCACTTGATCAACCCATCAATTAATATTTATTGAGCATTTCCCAAATATACACCAACAAACAAGACAAAATTCTTGCCCTATTAAGATTGCATTTTAAAAGAGACAAGGGTGCCTGGTGGCTCAACTGGTTAAGTGTAAACTTCAGCTTAGGTCATGATCTCATGGTTCGCGAGTTCAAGTCCTGTGTCAGGCTCTGGACAGACAGCTCAGAGTCTGCTTCAGATTCTGTGTCTCTCTCTGTCTCTGCCTCTCCATCACATGTGTGCTCACTCTCTCATTCTTACTCTCTCTCTCTCAAATAAATAAACATTAAAAAGAAAAAGAAGTGCAATTTTTAAAAATAAAGGGCAAAGAGCAAATTAGCGAGTAAACAAGTGTACTTATACATTTCAAGTAGGGACGTCTGGGTGGCTCAGTCATCTAACTTTTGGTTTTGGCTCAGGTCATGGTCTCATGGTTTGGTGAGTTCAGGCCCCACTTAAGGTTCTGCGATGATAGAGTGGAACCTGCTTGGAATTTTCTCTCTCTGTCCCTCCCCCATTCATGCTGCTTTATCTCTCTCAAAATAAATAAATAAATAAACCTAATTATACATATATATATATATATATATATATATATACACACACACACACACACACACACACACACACATATACAAGTAATGTAACTGTGACAAAAACAAATGAAGCAGACATAGTAGGGCTAGAGAATACTGGAGGAATAATTATTTTAGACAGGGTGGTCAGGGATGGTTTCTCTGAGGAGCCGTCATTTGAACAGAAGAAGCCAGCTCTGCAAATATTTCAGGCAGAGGAAACAGCCAATGCAAAGGCAACCCCTGGGGTAAGAATAAGCTTAGCATGTTAAAGCACAAGACTACAATAAATAAATAAAAAAGGGTGTCACAGAGACCACATACTACAAGACTTATAGGCCTGAAGTTTGGATTTCATTCTAGGAGAATGGAAAGCAATTGGAAAGTTGAAAAGATCACTCTGGCTACCATGTGCAAAATAGATTATGGGTTAAAAGAAGAGAAGAAAAAAGATTAAGTTAGGAGGCTACTCTATTTCCTTGTTGGATGATGGTTTAGTAGTGAGAGCTTTTATATCCGAAAAAAGGAATAAATGCTTCTAAATTTTTTAATTAAATAATCTCATGAATGATGATACCAAGTACTAAGGTAGGGCCAACTAGGGAACAAGCAGTCTATGGATGCAGACAGGAATCAATAATTCATTTGGGGCATGTTGAGTCAGAAATGCTGATTGTACTTCCCAATGGAGTCAGTTAGATATACCAGACCAAATTTCAAGGCTGGACATATAAACTGGAAGTCATCAGCAGAAGATGGCATGTCAACCTTGGACTTAGATTAGGGAAACAATAAAAGTGATCTGAGAACATTGTCCTGAAACATTCAGTCATTTAGAACTTAAAAAGGAGAAAGGAAACTAGAGGAGAAGTATGGAAACAATCAACCACTGAGACAGAAAGAAAGCCAGGATAATTCTTTCGATTCATGTGCAACAGTTTCCATCTGAACTCAAACAGAAACTCAGAGTCCCATTGTTTGTAGAAAGGACAATGATCTCTCTGGGGGACTGGGGTGGTGTCCAGCTATTAAAACTGATCACTAAATGGGCTCTGGTTGTGGAAGCAAGCAGAAGGAATTCTGATGATAGCCCCCACCCCCACCCCGGGGACAGTGAACCAATGGAAGGCAGAACAACTGCACACCATCTACGCCACCACCCTCTCCAGAATGAGTGCCTTCAAGTCTGGATGGAAGAGAAACTTTGGTTGACTCAGATGGCAGAGGAGCTGATCCCACGGAAGACTGTGAGACACCGAGCAGCAAGAGTGCTGATTCAGGTCCCCGTGAGCATACCAGTGAGATGCTCTCACTTGTGCACAGAGCTACATGTTAGGAATTCATACCTTACACACAGACACACGCCATCTCACAGAGGGAAAAACAATGCTGTAATGAAATTGCTTAATCACTCACCATTCTTGTGATAGCGGACTCCAACTGGAACTCAGTTCCTCTCCTGGAAATTTTGTTCCCAATAGACAACCCAACCAAACCATCTCCTTCACATGCATGGGGGCATCAAGTTCAGATATAACCAACCTGTGTTGAAGAAGGATCCAGTCCATTCAGCCTCCATTTTAGGAAATACAGAAACCGGTGGTGGCAGACCCAGGGCTCTCCCATCCAGATCCTTAAAGAGATATTTTCTTGGGTTTTCACAGTCTGATTCAGGACAGACCAGTATTCCTAACCCTTTCCTGTGAAGACAGACAGAAAGCAACTCTCTTAGTCCATAATAAGCAACACAAAGAAAACCTATATTGGTAGTGCTATGAAAAATAAGTTAGGATTTTTATTATTAATCACGTGTTAGAGAAATACAAAGTAAAACTCTAGAAAATGTTATTTCCCAGTTATATGGGCAAAAAGAAAGACATTCTCATAACCAAATATTCTACATATCTGAATATATAATCTTTGCTTTGATTGCTAATTTTGTAAGAAGCAAGATATAATAAAACGTTCTTAACTCTAATATCTACTGAATACAATGTGATCATTTCTTTATGAAACTTTGGGGCCTTGCAGTATTTTAAGATTATTACTATAAATATCAATTCAATTTGTGCTATATACAAACAAGGTAAAAACAGACATTCTCCTTCAACACCTGTCTATGAATACCTACTATTTACATGTTGGGAATACAATGCTGAAAAAGATAGACATATTCCTATACTTTGAGAATTTAGAGTCAAGCAGGGCATATAAACAAGTTACAGGCAATTACAGCATTGAATTATAGAGAATTTATTTGATTTCCCCTGGCATAATAATTTTAGGTATCATTGGTAATAACATTAAATATTTATTGTATGACAACCATGTGTCTGGTATTAATAATGTAAAGAGTCATATGCTAATATATTTAGCTTTATAACTATTTCATCCCATAAGTAAGGCATGAACATAAGGAAAATTGGGCAAAGAAAAAAATGACAGAATCACACAAATTGCAAATCTCATCATGTTTAGGTATCAAAAAAAATGGATCAGGGGTGGGCATTAAGATTAGTGTTGGGCCAAACACATTAACTTTCTAATCAGGACAATTTTTCTTGATTCTTTTCTTCCAGTTAAAGGAGCTTTGCCCAATATTGAGGGTGGGAGAGAAAGTAACCCATTCTCCCCGCTCCTAACTCTCCCACTCTTTTATGACAAAAAGAATTCCTCAGCTAGTTTTCAGATCCCTGAAAAAAACTCACAGATCATATGTTCAAGGACAGTACTTGCACATAATCTGTGTGCCAAAATCTAAGCCACTTCGTTCAGCTCAGGGATTCTTGGCAACAGACACAGTCTCCTTCTACCTCCTAGTCCCTGCCCGAGGACTCCTGAGCCTCCTTCAGAAAACTAGTGACACCACACTCCACGAAAGAGTCAATAATTGGGGTAAATGTTTTTCCAGTGATTTTGAAAACTCCCCAAAGACATATCTCTAATAAGAATAAACAATGAAACAATATCAATAAAACTTGCACTCTATCACTTTTGCCCCCCCGTTTACCTAGAAAAAATCACAAGGCTCAGCCCAAATGAAAGAGAGAAATAGCCTCTGTCTCTGTCGTGAAAGAGACTGAAAATTCTTGTATCAAAAGTCATGACCATAGCAGGGGTAAAGAATTGATGTCAATCAATCTACCTTATCTTTCCAGAAGAACTTATTTCTGAGGCACCTGGTGGGTCAGTCGCTTAAGCGTCTGACACTGGCTCAGGTCATGATCTCACGGTTTCTGGGTTTGAGCCCCTCATCAGGCCTGGAGACTGTTTCAGAGTCTCTGTCTCCCTCTCTCTCTGCCCCTCCCCCACTCACACTGTGTGTGTGTCTCTCTCAAAAATAAACAAACATTAAAAAAATTAATTTAAAAAAATCATCACGTTGATGATTTTATTTTTTTTCTAAACATGGTTAAGGATTTGAGGAATTGCCAAATACTTCACAAACATGGCTCATTAGAAATACTAAAACTGGCACCTGGTCTGCAAAGGAGGAAAGTAGAACTTGTTTTTATCTTTGATATTTAGCATCCTGGTCCTCTCTGCTGTTATTGGATGCACGATTCCAGTGTTCTCTACATTGGGCAGGATGCAGACATCTAAGTCATCACTATAGCAACTCTTCACAAAACTAGAAAAGGTGACATCTGAAAAAATAAAAAGATAAGATATCATAATATTGGATCATATAAATTATTTACCATAAATATAGACTGCACAACTAAATATTCTTATACTAATGCAGAGTAAGTTTAAGCTATCCTGGGTAGTTCCAGGAGTTAATATAAATCGTGACTTAAAATATCTGTAGTTCTGGGACACCTGGGTGGCTCTGTAGGTTCAGTGTTGAACTTTGGCTCAGGTCATGATCGCATGGTTTGTGAGTTGAATTCAAGCCCCGTGTTGGGCTCTGTGCTGACAGCTTAGAGCCTGGGGCCTGTTTTGAATTCTGTGTCTCCGTGTCTTGCTGTCCCTCCCCTGCTTTCTCTCTCTTTCTCTCTCAATCTCTCACTCTCTCACTCTCTCTCAAATATAAATAAACAAAAAATATAAAATATCTGTAGTTCTTCAAGATATGGACACTGTATGCAACAGGGAAGAGTATTCCAACACTTTAAGTCTCAGGAATAATACTTTTCATCAAAGTTTTCATCACAATCCAGTGGGGACTGAGGACAAAGGAGATGTGATGGAAGGGTAACATCGTGGGTTCTGGCCTAACTGGTTCTAACCCAGCCCGCCTCACCAACTTTACTCAACTTTAGTGAGGCGCAATTTCTCCATCTGTTTCATCCTTTGTATAGTAGAAAAAATAACACCTACCTAAGGAACGGTCATGTAATCAAATTCAATAATCAAATTAAATAATTAAACTTCTTCGATATGAATAAAGCAATAATTTGTATTTTATTTTTAATTTTTTTCTTTATTTTGAGAGAAAGAGAGTGAGGTAAGGGCAGAGAGAGAAGGAGAGAGAGAATCCCAAGAGGCTTTGTGCTTTTAGGGCAGATCTTGACTCAGGGCCATGAGATTATGACCAGAATAGAAAAAGGGTTGGGCGCTTAAGGGACAGAGACACTCAGGTGCCCCAAGCAGAGATGTTTAAAAGGAACCACTCACTGTCATTATCACCAACTGAGGTTATCAATAGCCAGCAGTTTATCAATTGAACAGCAAGCTCTAGACTACATTTTGCCCTCTTGTTGATATAATTTCAGAGTACTATCAAAGATTCTAGGCACAGATACATGAAACTACATTGCTTGCAAGCCCAAACATCCTACCTTGAATTTTCATAACTCCTGAAATTGAATGGCCATTCCTCAGTCTGTGCCAGGGCTCCTGAGGCCACTGATTTGGTTCTGAGGTGAATACAGGCCACAAAATACCAACTCGACCCCCTCGTGGATTGGAAGGAGCTCGATCTGTTGATGTCACATTGGCAGAACGAGGTTCAACTCTGTCCTGAATGCAGTCAAAAGAGGAGCTAGTGGCTACAATGACTGAATTCCTAAGTACAATCTGTAAATTTTCGATGGGACTCTGAGGAGCAGAAGACATATATACTGTTGCCAAAAGACCAATAGCATTATCTACCAGAGTGATGTTCTCCATCTCCACACTGTTCTCCACATGTAGCATGGCACCATAGTCAAAGTTCTTGAAAGCTAAGAAGCCAGAGATACCGGTACAGTTGCCTAGTCCATTTTCCTTATAGAGATGAAGGCCATGGAGGCTTGAGTGGGCCGCATTGTCAGACCAGTGACCTTCAGAAGAGGAGCACCTGTAGCCTCGGATATGAAAGCCCAGTCTCTCCGATCCTGCCACAACATTGCCGTAGAGGTTGATGTCCTTTGCCTGATTCACTTTGATTCCTGCCACCCAAACAGTGGACCATGCTGGCTGTGTCATCAGAACCACAAGGTTATTCGAGAGAGAAAAGTTCTGACCCTCCAAATTTATGCCGTGGCCAACTGTGTCGAACACTATATTGTCATTTAGAATGATCCCATGGCTGGCTGTGGCATGAATGCCCCCACCACAGCTCTGGTGCAGAGCAGAAGAAATTATCCAGGATCCTACTGATGCATTAGCAAGTTCAACGGATGAATACAATGGCGACCCAAAGTTGTGAATTTCCACATTTGAAAGTTGAAGGACACCTGCAAACAAAATACATATTATCAGGTACTTTCTCCTTCCCTACAGACAGCAGAAAGCTGACCCATTTATGGGCATCAAGAGATGCAAATTTTTTAATATAATAGTTTATTCTCACCAGCAGCACTACATTTCCCACTATGAATCCCACTAACAAAATATGGATCATTAGATATATCACATTAATACATGGAGAGGTTTTATGTGCCAACTGAAAAATGTGGCCATAGGATGGGTGGACAGGAAGGTCAGAGAGGGAAGACAGACAGGCTTGGAGATAAGCCCAGCTGGCCAGTCGATTCTGGGTATGTACCTGCAGGATTGGTCAAAGACCTGGATGACAGCGAAGGGAGTGCGGGTGCCAGGTTTCCTCTCGGTGACCCCATGTGAAAAGGTTATCACCATCCCCGTAAGATATCGCATGAAGAAATATCATGGTCACTAATATAAAATGTACTTTTAAATCATCTTAAAGACCCTGTAAAATCTTTCCTGTGTTTTTATCCTAGCCACACTGTAGTTCCTGCTTCATTCTGACAATAATAAGATTCTCTACATCTTTTATGTCAGGAGAAGATAGTGAATTATTTAGTTGTACTGGGAAATTTATCTGTACTAATTTAAGTAGATATTGTAAAAACACAGTACGAACTATAGCTACTTGGTTGATTTTAAAAATACAATGAGCACTAATATGTCATTGTATATACTCTCGGTAAAATAGATTAAAGAAAAAAATGAGGCTAATTAATAACTGTAACACCTAACTCTCATATAGCCCTCATTAGGTACCAGGCACTGGTTTAAGTCATGTATCAATACAGTGTTTGTGTTTGTGTATATATGTGTTTGCATGTATGTGGGTAGGTATGTGTGTGTGTATACACATACATACATTTTTAACTCTTACCTTCACAAAAATTCTATGAAGTAGGTGCAATTATTATCTGCATTTCACAGATAAGGGAACCGAAGAGAGTGGGAGACATGGTAGAATAAAAGAAACAGCTATGCAATGGGATTTGGGCAACTGGGCTATAGCTAATGTGCTAGGTATTAGTCATGTGCCCTTAGCTACCTAGATCACAACTTTATCCATCACTTTTTTTTTTAAAGAAACTGCTTTTTTTAATTTTTAAAATATTTATTTATTTTTGAGAGACAGATAATGAGCAGGGGATGGGCAAAGAGAGAGGAACACACAGAATCAGCAGGCTCCAGGCTCTGAGCTGTCAGCACAGAGCCTAATGTGGGAACTCTGAGATCATGACCTGAGCCAAAGTCAGGTGCTTAACGAACTGAGCCACCCAGGCACCCCAATATATCAGTATTATTTTAATTAGCGTTTTTTAAGGCCTTATATTTACATGGCTATAATTCAGTTTTAAATTACACAACATCTTTTTACTTGTATGCATATTAACTAATGGCTGAAAGCTAATCAGTTGTAAATACTTAAAATGTCATGAGCATTTAAGTGTAGAATTATGTAATGATTTTTCCCATATTTCCTTTAGAAAATAACAATTTTAAGTACAGATCGCTGAATGTTATTGGTCTGAAAAAAGGATGATGGGGCACCTGGGTGCCTCAGTCAATTAAGTGTTCAACTTCAACTCCGGTCATGATCTCATGATTTGTGAGTTTGATCCCTGCATCGGGATCTGTGCTGACAGCTTAGAGCCTGGAGCCTGCTTCGGATTGTGTCTCCCTTTCTCTCTGCCCCTCCCCTGCTCATGCTCTGTCTCTCTCTCTCTCAAAAATAAATAAACATTAAAATAAAAAAAAAAGAATGATGAAGGCCTCGAATTTAAAAGGAGGAATTAGAACTCCTGACCTCATTTTCTACCCTATAATAATACTTCCACACCCATAGCTGGCATCCTTGACCTATACCTGCAGATTCCACCTCATCCAGGCTCTGGAGTACATTACAGAAAAATGCAAGGCTTCCTAATTTAGTGTGGGAAACTGGATTGGGTTCTAGAATAGAAAAGGGACATGAGTGGAAAAACCGGTGGAATCTGAATAACGTCTTGAATTCAGTTGATAGTAATGCACCAGTGTTCACTTTCTGGTTTTGACAAATGTCCCAGAGATATGTCAGATGTTAACAAGAAAGGAGACTGGGCAAAAGGTACCCAGGAACTCTCTATACCACTGTTGCAACTTTTCTATAAATCAAAACTGATTACAAAATTAAATTAAAAGTTTATTTAACAAGAACTTCAAAATTCAGGCTTGAATTTGAATGTGACCTCGGCCACTTTCTAGATGGATGGCTTTCTTTTCTTCTTCTTCTTTTTTTTTTTTTACTCTTCACTTTCCTTAATCCCATTTATGGAGCACTTAATACATAACAGAATCATTACTATGTAAACAGGAATGAAAGACCCAACCTTAACCTCAAGTTGTTCGCAAGCTTGTAAGTAAGTTTTACAAACAAGCAGGTATTATTTTTTAAAATTTATTTTTTTAATGTTTTATTTATTTTTGATACAGAGAGAGACAGAGCATGAGCAGGGGAGGGGCAGAGAAAGAAGGAGACACAGAACTGGAAGCAGGCTCCAGGCTCTGAGCTAGCGGTCAGCACAGAGCCTGACGCAGGGCTCGAACCCACGAACGTGAGATCTGACCTGAGCCGAAGTCGGAGGCTTAATCCACTGAGCCACCCAGGCGCCCCACAAGCAGGTATTATAATAAGCAGAGTATTGCCAACTCTGTTTCCTCATCTGTAAAAATGTCTCTCTCACAAAGATACTAAGAATAGATGAGGGGCACCTGAGTGGCTCAGTCGGTTAAGCGTCTGACTTCAGCTCAGGTCATGATCTTACAGCTAATGATATCAAGCCCTATTTAGGGCTCTGTGCTGACAGCTCAGAGCCTGGAGCCTGCCTCAGATTCACTGTCTCCCTCTCTCTGTGCCCCTCCTCCACTCACTCTCTGACTCTGTCTCTCTCTCTCTCTCTCAAAAATAAACATTAACATTTTTTTAAAGATTGAATGAGACATAACAGGCATGGAAAGCAGCATTAATCCCAGTCTGTAACACCTCTACCTGCTTGGGGATGATTTAAGAAACCCTGGATCACGATGCCAGAGGTCTAGGACCACATCAGTCCTGAGGCTCATTCAGCTCTGGCTTGGTGAACCATCAGAACTGGCCTTCTCCCATGTTCCTGGGAGCATATTCCGGCTCGGCCTGCAGATTCAGGGAAAGGAGGCTCTGCGTCACCACTAGAAGACCAGGACGCAGCCTGTGTGTCAGTCTTCCAAGGCCTGGTTTCTCAATCTCAACACTAGTAATGGTTTGGACTAGAGAATCCTTTCTTGTGGGAGGCTGTGCTTGCATTTTGTAGGACTGAAGGACACTTTGTGGGATGGTTAATGTCCACCTACTCGGTACCAGAAACCCCCCCCAAGGTAACAAGCAAAATGTCTCCAGATATCGCCAAATGTCCTTTGAGGGGGGTGAGGAGAAGCGTCACTTCCATTAGAACTCATGGAGGCACAACCTACAGAGAGAGAGAGGATGTTCTATGATCCAAGAACCCTGAATTGTTGATTTAAGGTATAAACACTGTCCTTTACCTTATTGGTGGAACAGGTGCCAACAGTGTTTCTTTCATGCTTGATATAGTTGGGAAGTAGTTAGATCCTTTATTCCAGGCCTGATTAGAGCCTTTTTTTAAAAAAATATTCATGTACTCAGTGACTGTCTAAGATGGAGCCACAGTGACAGTGTTCCCCAAATGTACTTGACCAAGAAACAATTATGGAATAATGTTTAAGGAACACAAGTTTTAAGAACAAGGCCCTCATGAAATAATTTTGCAGCATTCAAAAAGAGTTCAAACTAGAAAGAAATGAGAAAGATTGAACTGATCCTTGAAGCAGTCTAGAATATGGAAATCATTTTTATTTAAATTTACGCTATTAATTTATAGCATGAACTGAAGCCTGCCATCAGATATAGCATGCTACTGGGAAAGAGTAATAGAAATTCAGGAAAGAGATAAAATTCAAGTGGTCATTAAATCATCTATAATTTCAAAGCAGAGGAAATTTCACATCTGCTGAAGATGTTTTCTTTGAGGTAAAAATGTGCATATGTGCTGATCGCTAGTATATTATTTTAACGTCACACTGATAATTAAGCACAGATTAGAACTGAAAATTCATAGCTTCTTAGAGCACAAAGCAGCCATCTAATTTGAACATTTTGTTTTATAAATGAAAATTCTCACAGCTGGAATTTCTAAGAGTCCCAGATGAATAGGCTCCAATCGGTAATGCTTAATAATTTAAAATTCCATTTACCTGAAAATTCCTCACTGCTGGACTTTCTGAAGGACCCCACAAGTAGTCTCGCCCTGCATGACATATCAGGCTGGATTTGTATATTTCGGGTCAGAAGTCCAACCTCTGCAGCCAAACGAACATATCGGCCATTCGCCATGACATGGACACTTCCTGGGGCAATAGGAAGTGGGCAAGAAAAAAAACTTTAAAAACCCATTTCGGAGATTGCCAGCTGGGGACCCAGAGAACCTGACAAATGAAAACACTCCTTTCCCCTCAGAAGTCCTACCAACATTAAGGTTGCTTTTCCTCGGGCATTCTCCACAAATGTCAGCTGAGAAATGAAAAGCTCGTTCACACCTCTCTCTTTGGGATCAGAGTGAGAGTGTTCGAGCAAGAATTCATTTCTCCTTAATAACTGTGGGTACTGGGACAAGGAAGTCAAGGCACACCTGTCCAATTAGTGGGGTCCCCAACCTCCTTCCTTACATTCATAGGCGTGTGACTTGAGTGTTGGGTTGTACATTGTCCGTGGATCGCTTTCATGAGAGTGAAGAATTCCAGACTGACTGAGGTGGTGACAGAGCTAAAGCAGCAATGTATAGGAGTAAAGGGACAAACAGCAGGGGCGGCATCCTCTCACGCTGGGTCATAAGCTCAGCACCGCCTGAAGGAGTCTCCTCAGGGACAGGAACGGAGCCTCTTTCTGGTTTGTTCCACTGCCCTCCATTTACAACGCACCTTGCATCCTACTGGCAAAGACTGCTGAAGATGTCTCCCTTCTCTTCCACTTTAAAAAAAAATCCGCCTTGGAACTATAATTTAGAAATAGCTTTAGACAGAATCCTGTTGAATACATGTATTTTCCTCTCCCATATCGGAGACAAAAAGATATTCCCTAACCCCTCTGTTTCAATGCTTTATTACTTATCAGAGCTCTTGAATTAAATGTATTTATGAGACTGAGCCAGGAAATTCATGGTTATCACTTATGTGCAAAGTGTTTTAACTGTATATAGTGTATAAAAATTTTCACATTTTAAAAAAAAAGGTGTTTGGCTGTTTGTCTTTCTTTTTGTTATCAGTATTAGTAGTCAGTGCATAAAGTATCTGGAAGGACACATTTCTGAGCATGGAAAAAGAAGTCATTATTTATAATAACTACTATATTCTAAGTGATGGCGTGATTCAGTGTGCCAGGAAATGAACTGGAAATTCAGCTCCCATGAGGTTTACTCTAAGGCATGAAAATAACCAGTGACCTTGAACAAGATGCTTAACTCTTCTACTTACTTCTAGACTTGCCATTATAAATAAATTTTTAAAAATCCTTCATATCTAAGTGTTCTTTAAAAGTTAGGCAATTAAATGGATGAAGAAACAGAGGTAAAGCCTTTTCGGACATGCCTCGGGAGCAGCAAGGTATTCTCCATCCCCCTGATTGGTCACTGGACACAAGACCCCCAGTCAGGTTGCTGAACACATTCTTTCTGCCTCATCCACTTTCCTGAACCAACAAACCAAAGCCTTACCAATGTGCCGGTGTTTGAGCCGCTCATGGATCCTAATATGGTGAGCCTTGACTTCCTTCACAGTGAGGACCTCTGCTTCATGAGGCTCATAAGAAGAGGAGCTAAGGACGATTTTGTCATGGGGTCGCCAAGCCACTGAGTCCTCTACTATAATTCTGTAATGGTAATAAAAATGGCATCAAGTATACTGAGAGTGCCACACAGATCACCAACTAACTCCAAAGAGAAAAGGAAATCCACTACAACCACAAATTCTCACCAGGGAGATTGGGTTCGAAATAACAAGACAGAGAAAAACGGCTTTTGTGAGAAGTTCAATGCTCATGAAATCAATGGTCTGGCTATGCGTACATGTTACAAGGATAGCAAAGATATTCTGTAGCCATGAAATACTAGACAAACAAACAAGAAAGAGTACAAGTTCCAGTTTAATATATGCCAACTACACATGGTTTCTTAGGACAGACGTCTTCCTCCCTGATGGGGAAACAGTTTGGATAATAAAGTTTGTTTACAAAAAAATCCGTCCTCAAATTTTCTGAAGAACTGTTATGCCGTTTTTGACCAACGTGTCATCATGCATTAAGTCTCATACCTTCATGGTCAGACAGATACAGTGTCTATCCTAAATGCGCCACTTATTAGCTCTGTGACCTTAAGAAGTCACTTAACTTTTCTGAGTTTCCTATCTTCACGTGCAAAATGACAATAGTGAAAAGCTTCCCTCTGACATCCCAGTGTCATTGGAGGAACTAAAGGTATGTGCTTCCTGGGTGCGCTATGTTCTAAGTGCTGTGCTCTCGCCACAATATGAAACACTAATGGTTCTGCTCATTTTTGTTTTTTGAACTCCCACTTACTAAAACTTTGCTCAGTCGTTCACTGCCGCCTAGCTTTTCCTAGTGAACATGTCTGCTTTATTCTTCATTCACAGTCATTACCATCTTCAATAACATGTTTATTTTAATAACCTGCCTCTTTTGTTAGCACACACATTTTAGCCCCTTCAACAATAGATTCTCCTCTACCTTTTAATGTTCATCCAGGCAATGGGTCCATAAAACATTTATTGGTTGAACAACTGGTATGTACCAGACAGTATAGTAGGGGATAGGGGCATGATGGTAAATAAAACACATGTTATTTGTATTTTTAAAAACAACAACTTAGGTTTTGACTAGTAGATGTTATTAAAGAGTTTACTGCAAGGGAGGAAAAATATACACATTTCTATATAATATGAACACCAAAAAAGAAAAACCCCACAAACACATTACAGGGGATCATCTGTGGGCCAATGGTAAGAATCTGCCATAAACCAAAGATTGTAACTAATTCACATCTGTGCACCTGAGGTTAGAGAGTCAGGGAGAGAGTCACAGAGAGAAAAAAATATTACTGTCCATTGTAGCAGTTTTAATAAAAGAATTTAATCTTATCTTTGTTCCTGATTTTTTGGGGGATATCTTAGTCACAGAATATTAAAGCAACTGCTGGTTTTTAAAGGCAAAGTAACTAAAATCTGAAAGATATGAGGTGCCTGGTTTCCTCAGACAGTTAAGTGTCCAACTTTGGTTCAGGTCATGATCTCATGACTCTTGAGTTCGAGCCCCACATTGGGTTCTGTGCTGACGGCTCAGAGCCTGGAGCCTGCTTCAGATTCTCTCTCTGACCCTCCCCTGCTCACTTTCCCTCTCTCTCTCCATTTCAAAAATAAATAAATATTACAAACTAAACTCCAAGATATAAAAAAACAAACAAAAAACTCAAGACTAGTTTGAAGGGTGCCTGGGTGGCTCAGTCAGTTAAGCATCAGCTTCGGCTCAGGTATGATCCCATGGTTTGTGATTTTGGGCCCCACATCAGGCTCTGTGCTGCCAGCTCAGAGACTGGAGCCTGCTTCAGATTCTGTATCTCCCTCTCTCTCTGACCCTCTGCTGCTTGTGCTGTCTCTCTCTCTGTATCTCAAAAATAAATAAAAAACAGAAAAAAAAATTTTTTAAAGACCAGTTTGCATTAGGACAAGGGAAGACTCTTGATTAAGTCAAGATTCTTTCCACTAAATAACACTGCCTCACCTAAGTGATAGTTCTTCCCTGGCCAAATGGTAATAAAAAGCAATACCCCCACATCTCAGAAGGATATCAAGAAAATCTATGAAATTATGAAAAGTCTGTGACTTATACAATGGAATGCTATGCCACCATTTAAAAGGTACATCATCACACAGCATGAATTATAAGACATTTTGTTCATGATGTACAGAGTAAAAAAGTCAGAATATAAAACAATATGCCCAGGTTGTCTTTTAAATAAAAAATAACACACATACACAGGAAACAGAATGCAGGAAAGATGCACTATAAAATGTCAGCCCACCTAGAGATGGTGGGTTTATTAGTGATTTTTCACTTAAACCTAAATTTTCTAATTAATGGGTAAGAAAAAAAAACACTTTTTTAAAAAGAAAACAACGCTATGGATATAAAGTCACACAAAAGTCAATTAGCAGTACAATTGAAACGAATCCTTTCCTTCATAGTCAGTATTACCTGGATAATCTTTTTATTATTATCTATATTTCTGAAAAAAAGTTCTTTAGACAATAGGTATTATAATGTTCTGAAGACTTCCTTGTGAAAAGAGTTGAAACTCACTTCTTGCGTTCGTAGGGGGTTTTTCGGGCCGGGACAGTGAGATCTAAGGTGACCCCCAGACCACTGGCCACAGTGTGGCCACAGCAACAGGACACAGCACAGCGATACCATGAGATCTTTCTCCCAGAGGCCCATGAGGAAAGAGGAGGGCTCACGCCGCTCCTAGGGACTTCCAGAGAGCCCACCCAGGCCTTACAGAGAGCCCCCAACCCTGGAACTGGGGGAGGTGCAGGGCCCCTCTGCCTTTCTCTCAGGATGCCTGCCTGCAAGGACCACCTTTTTGGGCCAGGATCTGCGTAGACAAACATCCCCAGACAGTCAGCTCCTGCTGGGACAGACTCTACCCTTCACTCCGACAGCCCTTGCTACAGCTCTGTACTTTCTAGGTCACCAGTCGGTGCTGAGATGTTGGTAGGAGAGAGCCCGCACTGCTTGTCTGCCCCAGAATTTCTTCTCTTTTTTTCAGAAAGTAGTCCATGTTCTTTCATATACAAAAAAGACCGAATAGAGCCAAAAGTAAATAAAATATCATCACGTTTATTTACACCACTATCTAGTTCTACGTATTAACTTTAAGTAGGTAGCAATTTAGGGATTGAGAAAGAAAGAAAAACCAAAATATTCTTTTCTACCATGTCTATTCTACATTGTGTCTACACTGTGTGGTCACAAAACAGCTTCTTTTACTTCACTATGCAGGAATTCAGTTTATATAAAAGTGAACCTCTCTGAAGCGGAGGGAGACTAGAACTGATGGGTCCATATTCTGGTGCACTATCCTAGAATTCAAACAGTAATGCAGCTACCTGCTCGTAATTTTTAGGGACCAACAATCAAGGCAGTGTAAGGGGTAAGGATGGATACATGTCATCATACATTTATCATAACCCACAGAATGTAGTACTCAAAGAGTGAACCCTAATGTAAACTAAAATGAATAAAACCTCATTCCTTCACATTCCTTCACTTCCTTAAATGAGGCTTCTGCTCCAGCCAGATGAATTTGCTCACTCTCCCAGGAAATAGTTATGTGCTTCTCACCTGTCACTTAAAATATTACTATCCTTACTCTGCCTTCAGCCCACTCGTTCTTAAAAATTGACTAACGTTCCTTTGCATTCAAGAAGTATTCCCATGGGAGTCTTTTCTATGAACACCCAACCCCTGCTTCTGTTCCACCACAATCTTGACACAATAGATACTGCTGCCTTGCAGTTGGTTTGGGTTTCTTGCCTTTTGTGGCTATTCAACTTCAATACTTTAAGGTAATATTCAGTGACCGTATGACTACCTGGTTATATAAATCCTAAAGCACATTAACAATGTTCTCAACAAAAGAAGACTTATTGAAGTTAATAGCCCAAATTTTATATTAAACATATAAATAAACTTAAGCTGATCTTTTCCATTAAGGCTTCTTAAACCTTGTAGGTTCATGAAAATGAATCTCTCCTCTATACTCTGGAAACCTTGGGAATCCATATTTCGTAAGAACCATTCACATATGGCAAAGGGATATGGCCCCTTCCACTTTTGTGTCCACGTAGCAACAATGGTAACTTTAAAGAAAATGGTGGTCCCCATTATCAATCACTTAAATAGTTCTGTTGGTCTGGGTGAGTATCAGTTTTCCTTGAATTTCAACAGCCATACATCCCACTCATGGTCTTCCAATATTTGGTGACCCTTCAACCAGCCCAGCTGCCTGATTAATACTAATAAGAGTCCTATAGAAGAGAGGATATAGACCTTTCTGTTCTGAACAAAACACACCTAAAACAAGAAATAAACAAAAAAATTAAAAGACCTGTTTGCAACATGACTGGACCTAAATGAAAACCACATGGAAAGATAGAGGAAACTATGAATAATCACTGCAGAAGTCTCCCAAAAGAAAATCTTTAAAAATGTATAAACAAGATGTCAGCACAGTTTTCTTTATTTGGGCACTAACATTTTATCTAGTTTGGAGAAAATATCATACTTTTGCTCAAAAGAACATAATTACAAAAAAGGGGGGGAAGTGGATGCTTTCAAATATGACTGAAAAAGTTTTTACAACCATGCATAAGGCATTCATATATAAACACCTACAACTTAAATGGATTTGTTAACTAAACATCGGGGAGGCCTTGATGATGATGGCTGCATTTGACCACAGTCTCAGAGTGTCCCAGATGCCAAGATGTTTCCCTCCCAGGAACAGGGATAGCCATACATTTCTGAAATCTATGAACACTAAAGGCTTGTTTTTACATTTCTGCTTAAAAAATTTTTTTCCATCTTTTTCACTGAAATGTACTGCGGGTCCTCAGCCTGTATTGGACTGTGTGAGGAACTGAAGAAACGGAATTCTGCCACGATATGGACACTGATGATAATAGGAAAAGCTATCGTAGATGTCAACTATTTGTCTACCTGGCCTCTTTTCTCCTTCAATACACAAAATCCACACAATTTTTCTGAGATCTGCTCTCCTTAACTGCCAACCTAATTAAATGTCCTAGTGAGCACTGCTGATTATAGTCCCAAAACCGTTTGCTGTAGGGTGAGCAAGGGACCCAATCTGCCTTTGTTTGGCAAAGTTCATCCCTTGGACTTCATTGGACCAGCTTTATTGAGGCATAGTTGGCAAACAAAATGTAAGATATTTAAAGTGCATGATGTAATGATTTGATATACGTATACACTGTGAAAAGATTACCCTCATCAAGTTAATGAACACATTCAACACCTAATCTACTTACTTTTCTGTGTGTGAGAATATGTAAGTTCTACTCTCTTAGCAAATTTCAATTATATAATACGGTGCTATCAACCACAGTCACCAGGACTTTTGAACGGAAACTAAGGGGGAGACAAATTCACTCTCTGGTGGTAAAGCTAGGAAAAGCCTGACAGGACTGGGTTCACTGGTACGTACGCTGCAGAATGTCGAAACCTTTTCTGCAACAGAAGCAGAAATTAGAGAGGTTGTGGGAGGGGTCATCACAATCTCCCAAATGTACTAGAAAGGCTACTTTAACTTATTTTTACCATTACCACAATAACTAGCATGTCCTGAGACTCATTATGTTCCAGAAACTGGGCGAAGAATTTTACATAAAAAATTGACTTATTCCTTATAATTACTCTATTAGCCAGGCATTTTATTCTTGTATCATAGAATAAGAACTGCGGGTCAGAAAGAACAGTTTGCTCAAAAATGACACATATAGTTTGCCACACAATTAGAATGATTACAGTCTTCCTTCCCCCAAAGTTCAAGCCTGTTTTCATTGTAGTATACAATTTCCATCCTACATTCCTAACTTATGTGACTTTTCCCAGCATAGAGATAATAGCCAATTGGGACCCACTGGACCAGACAGAATCAACATCTTTTGTTGTTTTGTTTTGTTTTTGAAAAAGAGAGAGACAGAGTGTGAGCAGGCAAGGGGCAGAGAGAGAGGGAGACAAAAAATCCAAAGCAGGCTCGAACCCACAAACC
>NC_043706.1:47692263-47761444 GCF_006229205.1 Suricata suricatta
CAGTTTCCTCTTCCCAGTAAACCAGAGCCATCCTCATTCAGTTGCTCATGTCAAAACTTTTATGGAAATCTTGGGACTTTTCTTTTTTTTACCCAATCCATCAGCAAATCATGTTTCCTTTGTCCTCAGTGCATATTTCACCATCCCGTCCTCCTCCTTCACGGCCACTCAAATCTAAGCCACCAGATCATGTCACTTGCAAGACTGCGATGTCACTGTAGCGTCCTAACAGTTATCTCCCTGGTTCCACCCTTGATCCCACAACACTCAGTCTCCACACAGCATGAACCAGATGAAAACCTAAACTGGACTCTGTCCTTGTCCTGCTCAAACCCCTGCCATGACGAGGATAAAATCTAAAACCTTCATCATAGGATTGATTACAAAACCATTTAATTTCAAAAAACACAGGGTCACCCTTAAATGACTCACAGTACAACATCTACCTAATACTTTTATTGGGTAAAAAAAAAATAATTTCTTTAAATCTAAGGATAATTCTAACTTCTCTTGACTGATCTGAAATCCCAAAAATCCAACGTGTTGTTCATCAGTCTCCCCCACAGTCAACTGAAGCAAGCAACTATAAAGAGTAACTTAATTTAGAGATTAATTTGTATAATATATAACAAAAGAAAATAATATTGTTTCAAATATTTTACTAAGCCTATTGTCATTGATGGTGTAAGAATGAAGTCTAAGTTGACAAAGTTAACATGAAATTTGTCTTCTGGAGATTTCACTTTAACATTCTTCATAAAATAAATCAATTATACACAAATAAATTCAGATTTGCAGTTCTGTTTCCAAAAGTCCATAAAGAGATCTTAGTAAAATCTATCCCCATAGCAATGTATTGGAAAGACTTCTTAAACTGAAGTTTTAAGATATTTCTTAAAGTTTCTTAATTTATTTTGAGTGAGAGAGCACGCACACACAGAAATTGAGCAGGGGAGTAATAGAGAAGGAGAGAGAGAGAGAATCCCAAGCAGGCTCTGCACTGTCACCACAGAGCCCAATGTGGGGCTCAAATTCATGAATCCTGAAATCACGACCTGAACCAAAACCAAAGGTCCGACAGATGCTTAATTGACTGAGCCACTCAGGTGCTCCATAAACTGACTTTTAATATAATGGAGGCCATAGATAAATGTTTAAAGAAATAATTTGCATAAGGTCTGTGTAGTTTAATTAATACTAACATCAACTTGCTGGATTTTATAATGTTTAGGTTATGAAATATATCAACAGAGAATGCTGAGTGAAGAGTACATAAGAATTCTGTACTATTTTTGCAACTTCGTGTGAGACTTTAGTTTACATTTTTAAAAGGTTAAAAAAGGAAGGCTCTCCATAAAATGAATGCACTATGATAATTACATATCATTCATTAAACCTCATTAAAAACTTATCATGACTCATACTAACAAGCTTGGCTTTTAATATTTGTATCATGCAGAATACTAGGACATAAGCAATGGAATCAAACAAACCATGTTAAAAAAAAAAAAGTCCCAGGAACTCCTAGCTTTATAAGCTTGGAAATTTGACTTAACTTGGCTATCCTCAGTTTTTGTATCTGTAAATGCAGATAACAATATCTGGCATAGCACTGAGAGGTTTAAATGAGATAATGTACTTAAAATGTTTGGTAGATGCCTGACATAGAGTAAACCCACATTAGAGGAACTTAGTAGATGGTAGCTAGTTCCTATAGATAGTTTTCATTAATAAAATTGAATTTCTTTTAAAATAGCCTGCAGCTGACTCAGAATTACATTTATAACACAATATCTAAAGAAAAATTCATTCATATGGCTCTTGCCAAATTCCAGCTTGCTAACCTTATAATTAAAGTTTCCTATTTATCCCTGCTTGAAATGCCTACTTCATGGATCCTTTTGGGTATCAGGCACTTCAAAGTCAACATGACCAAATCTGAACTCATAAATGGTTTCCCCAAAATTTAATCCTCTTTTTGTGAAAGGCACCACCATCCATCTCGGCAGCCCAGAAACCAAGCGAGCATCTGACATCCCATACATTTTATAAATTTTTTCTCCTGTCTCTAAATCTGCCCACTTCTTTCCACTGGGACATCAGCTCCTGACTGTATAGTCTCTCTTGCTTGGACCTCCTAAGTGGTATCCCTAGATCCATTCTGGATTCCTCCTGTTGTCTGCATTGAACCTAGAATGATGTTTTGTTGCGGTGTTTTTTGTTTGTTTTTTTGTTTTAGATATAGAAATGTGATTATAGGCACTGCCTCCTATCCTTACTATCCTCTTAGAAACTTCAGAGTTGTACAATGCTCTTGGAGGGTAAAAACTAAAACTGATATTGCCAGTAAATATGTCCTGACCCCTAACTACTCTTTGGAACTATATTGTGCTCATCCACGTCAGCCAACCTGGCCTTCCTCCAAGTCCTTTGTGTTGTCCATTCTTCCTCCCATGACAAAATCACCTCTTGGGCCTCTGCTGCTCAGCCATCTATTTGTGCTGACTCTATCAACTTTTTCTTTTTTTAAAGAGAGCGAGAGGGGAGAGAGGTAGAGGGAAAGAGACAGAATCCCAAGCTGGCTCCATACTCAGTGTGGAGCCTGACATGGGACTTGATCCCATGGCATCAAGACCAAGAGTCAGACATCCAACCAACTGAGCCACCCAGGTGTCCCTTTCTCTACCAACTTTTAAAGATTTAGAATGGTCCAGGCTCATTTCCAGACTCCAGTTTTGTTTCCATCTCGGAAATCACTCTCCAGGGAAGCCTTCTCCAACCTCCATTACTGCCTCAAGATCCCATATTCATGTTTTCAGACTCCTATAAAGCCCTCCATTTTCCCCTTTGGTAATGAAGTATTTTTAAATAGTGCTTAATTTTGTTTTAATTAACATTTGTTTCAGCTCTACTAAGGAAGAACATTTTTCCATATGCCTTTTAGTCAAATATATGTCTTCTTTAGTGGCTTGTGTATTCAAACTCTTTAATGATTACTCTTCTAGTATGTTCATACTCTTTTCCTTTTATTCCTAAGTATTCTTTATATAAAAAATATTAGCCTTCCATCTGTACTATTATAAATTGCAAATATTTTCTGGTTTATCCTCTACCTTTACATTTTGTAATTGGCATACAAAAATATTGATTTTTTTTATGTTGTCAAATCTGTGCTTCTTGCTGTTACTGTTGTTGCATTTCTTATAAGAAAGGTCTCCCCTAGTTTAATATTACATAATGTTTACTTAAATGTTCTTCAAATAATATTATGGGTGTTTTTATATTTAATTCTTTAACCCATCTATAATTTTTTAAGTGAAGCATAATTTGAGAATTTAATTTTATAGTTTTCCAAAGTGTTTACCAATTACTCTAGCACAAGTCTGCAACTAAATTGAAATGCCAATTTATTAAAATTCTAAGTAGTAACACATATCTGAGCCTATTGCTAGGCATTCTCCTGTTTTGGTGCCAAAAGCAATAAGGTAATTATTCATATTAAAGGTATATACTTTTTCTAAAAACAACTGGTAATGTTGGCTATCTTGAAGTGTTTATTATTCCAAAAGACTTACAATTATTAAATTAAATTAGATTTCTAATGCATATACTTGGCTTGTGATTAAAATTGCATTAGATTTGGGGCAGTTGGGTGGATCAGTTGGTTAAATGTTTGACTCTTGATTTCAGTTCAGGTCATGATCTCATGGTCCATGAGTTTGCACCCTGCATTGGGTTCTGCTCTAACAGTGTGGAGTTCACTTGAGATTCTCTCTCTCTCCCTCTCTCTGACCCTCCATAGCTCCCACTTTCTCTCTCAAAAATAAATAGATAATTTTTCAAAGTTGCATTAGATTTTAAAATACTGAGTCTTTCCATTAATATTATGTACCAGCATTTATTTTAATCTCCTTTTATGCCTCTTACTAGTGCTTCATAGCTTTGTTTCCATTGATTTTGTTCCCATTTTCCTATGATTTTTCTAAAGTTTATTTCTAGATAATTTAAATTGAAATTTAAAATAGGATTTACATTATAATATTCAAAAGCTATTGATGGGTGCATTTACTGAATGCAACTGGTAGTTTTTCAGAGTCTCTGGTGTTCTAGGATAAATATATATAATGTACAAATCTGACAATCTACAGACTAATAATTTAGATTTCTTTTAATAGTAACAACTAATGCATTTTTTTCTTAACTCTATACATTGGCTAAAACTCTTACAATAATATTAAATGACTGTTATAATACACAGTAATTTTTAATGTTAGTGTTCCTATAGAACAGAAAGCTGCTTGAGACAGATTTTTAATTATTTGTTTTACATCAGTATTTAGAGCAGGGAATCTCGACTAATGGCTAAACCACTCTATTGACAATTGATTTAAAGGAATATCCTTGTAGTCTGAATTTACTGTTTTTTCCAAGAATGCAAGCTGAATTTTACTAAATGTGTTTCAGTTTTGCACCAAATTAATTGATCAGGTTCTTAGTCTTTATATATTGCTTCAATAAATTATACCAAGAAATTATTTCATTTTAAACCATTCTGCTTTACTTGAATAAATCACACTCAATCGTGTTTTTCCCCTTTGAGCTGTTGGATTTCATTTGTTGCTGTTTTATTGAGGATTATGTCATTTTATTTATACTTCAGTGTTACCCCAGCTTTCTTTTTTCTTTTTTAGTTTTTAGCAGCTATTTAAAAAATTATTTTATGCTTACTTTCTAATTAATTGAAAAATTTCAGATAATATCCTATTCTATGGAATAGATCACACAACATAAAAAGTGTCTAATGTTTGAATAAGAGAAAGAATATGCCATAAATTTATTTAAGTCAAATGTATACTTGGGAATAAATCTTTGGTGACTTCAGGTCTTTTGCTTTTATTTTCCTCCACTATAATCTTCTTTAGCCAATTATGATAATTTATATTCCTGCATATAATTTATATTTTTCAATTTCAGAATGGTACTCTATAATACATACATTTTATATTACAATTGTAATCTCTTTGTTATATTTGAGTTATCATTTCTGATTTTACATACTGCTCTCTTTGTATAGTTAGGATTATTAAAGAATAAACTATTATCTCTAAAAAAATTTTTCAAGTCTACTAATTTCCTACTTTCTAATTCACCAATTTTTGCCTTTATCTTACATAAATTAATTTCACTAGACTTAGTTATTCTAGTTATGGTTTCTCATATTAACAGCTTACTTTATTTTGGTACTTTATTATTCAAAATGAAAGTAATATGAAGGCATGTTGGCCATGTTTCATGTAATAATGTCATTATTGCTATTTCCCTAGCATTCTGCTGCTGAAGTTTTCAACTCTTTGATACAAAAGCTATTTAGGAGAAGGTTTATTCTTTCTTTTCTGCTTTTACCTTGCAAGCGATTAAGATTGTTGGTTAAGGTGTTTGTACCTTTACATTTATTTTATTGTGATCATATTCTATATCATTTCTGTCTACTGAAATTTATTTAGGTTTAAATTATATTTATATTCTGGGATAAATTCTATTTATATTCTTTGTATATATAAATTTCCTTTATTATATCCAAATTTCTTCATGCTTTGCTTATAATTTTTAACCTAGTTTAAAGGTTAAAAACTGAAAGAGTAAGTAAATGTCTTTCATTACCATCTTTTTCTGTCAATTTCTTTATTTTTTTAAAGATCTACTTTATATATTTCTATATTATGTTATGTGGGATAAAACTTTCTTGACTATTAAGACCTCCCGGGAGACTGAAGTCTTATTATTAATATGAAATGTATTTGTTTTGTACATTTAATTTTTTCTTATAATTTTGAGTCTTTTGCTTTTATTTCAATGATTCATTTTATCCAATGGATTCTGGATACTTAAATATTTAATATTTCTTCTATAGTGGTTTTGTTCTCCTATAGTAAAAAATGTTGTGATTACATGTTGATATATTATCTAATTTTTTTCTATATAGGGTCATTTTTAACAATCATATTTTCCTTTTATAACTGGAAAATTTATTTCTTCTTACTTCTATTGTTTTTTTACAACTTTATTTTTTTAATTCTCTTACTAGTTAATGTTCTTGTGTTTTGGAATTTATTTTATGGTTTTTCATTATCCTATCTCTCTGGTGATTTGGAAGATATATACCCTGGTTTAAATTCTGCTAGAACAGGACAATAGTGAGGCAAGATGGCGGAGAAATAGGAAGCTCTATACTTTTGCCTGTCGGCGTCTATCAATCTAAAGACTGAAGCCACAAAACTCTTATCCACAAGAGGCTGGAAGAAAAAGGGACAGAGTCCATTAATAAGACAGCCTGATAGGTGCATGAGTATGAACTGGGGCGGGATAAAAATGGGGCGGGACGTGGAGGCTCAGAGGGGAAGGAGTGTGCAGAGTTGCAGAGAGATGAGGGGAAGGGAAAGAGAGGCTGAAAACGCTCATTGAGCTGTCTCTAGATAAGAGAAAAACCTTGGCCTGGGACAGAGAGGGATCCTATCATCCCATACATAACCACAGAGCATGAGGAGAGAGATCCTTTTTTTCTAGTTGGGGCGGTTCCTTGGGCTCAGAGACCCAATCCCAGGCAGCGCCAGAGAAACTGCTCCCCGACTCTCCCGACTAGATCCTCAGCAAAAAAGCTGCCCACCTGCAGGAGTACATCTCATCTCAGGTGGTAGCATTCAAGTGCATGGACTAATCTGGAAATGAGATGAGGCTTGGAAAATACACCTTGGCCCGCCTGAGGCACAGGGAGATCGAACCCAAAAGAGTGGGTAGCAACACTTGATTTGAGAAGGGGCTGGGGCACTGCCATTCTTCTCCCCACAACCAAGGTGGGGCCTCGGGAAGCAGCCCACGGGACCCTCAGTGGAGGCGAGACCTGCCTACACCAAACCACTCCCCTCTGCACTGAAGAGCTGACTTCCCCCGGCCCCCCGCACCCACTCCCTCAGAACCCAGGCAAGACCAACATTGACACATTGTCATGATTAGATCAGTTCTTACGATTCAGATCTCTTTTCCCTTACCCCATTCTTATCTCTCCCCTCCGCAAGACTGGGAATGCGGGACATTGGTTTGCCTAAACAGTTATACTTAATCCATTCTCTTGATACTACCTTCCTTTCTCTCTATCTCTGGAATAATCAGACTATATAGTTCTTTGGGTAACATTATCTTCATTTTTTTCTCCTCACCTCCTACCATATTCTCCTATTTCTTTCTCTGAATTAAACCTTTTAGTCTCTCTGCCTGGTCACCATTCAATCACAATTTCTCCACACCCTTGTAACCTCTCTCTCTGTATATGCTATTCCAAAAGCACTGCCTCCACCCTACTCTTTATTTGTAGCTGGGATTTCTGGCTTTATGCTTTTAGACTGTCCTTTGTCTTTTGTTGTCTTTGTCCCCACCCCCCTTTAAACTTCTTTTTTCTTTCTCCTTTTGGTTGGCTTCTTTTATTTGTCTCCATTTGGCGCTTTTGTTCCCTGTGTGTTTGTCTGCCTGGTTTCCTTTTCAGGGCTACCTCAAGAAACAAGCCAAAGAACACATGGTGGAGAGATCCAAATATTACTGAGTAGGGAAATAAAATAAGCAAAGGCACAACAAGAGAAACCGAGAGATACCATTAAAGGAACACTTCCTGAATAGACAGGCCCTGGACAGTCAATGAGCCTCCTTTAATATAGCAATACACACAGGTGCAGAGTTCATAACAAGCTTTTAAAACTGACAAGAGACAGAAAGCTAGCCAAAATGTCAAAATGGAAGAATTCTGCGCTAATGAAATTCCAGGAAGAAGTCACAGCTATAGAATTGCTTAAAACAGATATAAGCAAGATAAGGGAACAAGGATTTAGAATAATTGTCATATAATTAATCGCTAGGCTTGAAAAAAGAGAAGCTATTGATACAAAGACTAGGGACCTTAAAGATAGCTGTGATGAGTTAAAAAAAATGCTATAAATGAGGTGCATAATAAAATGGAGGCTACCACTACATGAACTGAAGAGGCAGAGAGGAGAATAGGTGAATCAGAAGATACCATTATAGAAAAAGAGGAAGTCAAGAAAAAGAGAGATAAATTGATCCAGGGGCACAAAAGGAGAATTAGAGAAATGAATAATACTTTCAAATGGAATGTATCATAGAAATTCCTGAAGAAGAAGAAAGAGAAAAAGATCCTGAGGGGATACATGATCAAGTTATAGCTGAGAATTTCCCCAATTTGGGGAAGGAAATAGACATTGAAATCCAAGAGGCACTGGGAACTCCCCTCAGATGTAACTTGAATTGACCTTCAGCATGACACATCATAATAAAACTGGCAAAATATAAGGATAAAGAGAGAATTCGGAAAGCAGCTAAGGATAAAAGGGCCTTAATATAAAAAGAGAAACCTATCAGAGTGGTTACAGACCTATCTACTGAAACTTGGCAGGCCAGAAAGGAATGGCAGGAAGTCTTCAATGTGATGAAGAGGAAAAATATGCAGCTAAGAATCTTTTATCCAGCAAGGCTGTCATTCAGAATAGAAAGAGAGATAAAGGTTTTTCCCAAATAAACAAAAATTGAGAGAATTTATCACCACCAAACCAAACCTACAAGAAATCCTGAGGGACTCTATGAGGGAAATGTTGCAAGGAACACAAAGTACCAGAGACACCACTACAAGCATGAACCCTACAGAGAACGCAATGAATCTAAACCCATATTTTAAAATAATAACACTGAATGTAAATGGACTAAATGCTCCAATCCAATGACACAGGGTAGCAGAATGGATAAAAAAACAAAATCCATCTATTTGCTGTCTACAAGAGACTCATTTTAGACCTGAAGACACCTTCACATTGAAAGTAAGGGGATGGGAAAATATCTCTCATGCGACTGAAGTCAAAAGAAAGATGAAGTAGCCATACTTACATCAGAAAAATTGGACTTTAAAGTAAAGGCAGTAACAAAAGATGAAGGACATTATGTAATAATTACAGGTTCTCTCCAAGACGAAGAGCTAACAATTATAAACATCTACACACCAAACTTGGGAGCACCCAAATACATAAAACAGTTAATCACAAACAGAAACAATCTTGTTGATAAGAATGTGCTAATTGCAGGAGATTTTAATACTCCACTTACAGCAATGAATAGATCAACTAAACAGAAAATAACTAAAGAAACAATGGACCTGAAGGACACATTGGAACAGATGGATTTGACAGATATATTTAGAACTCTACATCTCGAGGCCAGGGAATTCACTTTCTTCTTGAGTGCACAAGGCACATTCTCCAATATAGACCACATACTGGGGCATAAGGCAGTCCTCCATAAATATAAACGATTGAGATCATACCATGCATACTTTCAGATCACAATGCTATGACACTTGAAATCAATCACAGGAAAAAGTCTGGAAAACCTCCAAAAACATGGAGGTTAAATAACACCCTACTAAAGAATGATTGGGTCAATCAGGCAATTAGAGAAGAAATTTAAAAATACATGGAAACAAATGAAAAAGAAAATACAACAATCCAAACTCTCTGGGATGCAGCAATGGCAGTCCTAAGAGGAAAGTATATTGGAATCCAGGCCTATTTCAAGAAACTAGAAAAAGCACAAAATCAAAATCTAACAGAGCACCTAAAGGAACTAGAAGGGGAGCAACAAGAGCACCCCAAACCCAGCAGAAGAAGAGAAATAATAAAGATCAAGGCAGAAATAAACAATATAGAATCCAAAAAAACAGTGGAATGGATCAATGAAATCAAGAGTTGGCTTTTTGAAAAAATAAACAAAATTGATAAACCTCTAGCCAGCCTTCTCAAAAAGAAAAGAGACAGCACCCAAATAGACAATCATGAATGAAAATGGATCTATTACAACTAATCCCTCAGAAATACAAGCAATCATCAGGAATACTATGAAAAATTATATGCCAACAAACTGGACAACCTAGAAGAAATAGACAAATTCCTAAACACACATGCACTACCAAAATTCAAATAGGAAGCGATAGAAAATCTGAACAGACCCATAAGTAGTGAAGAAATCTAATCAGTTATCAAAAGCTCCCAACAAATAAGAGCCTGGAGCCAGATGGCTTCCCTGGGGAATTCTACCAGACATTTAAAGCAAAGTAAATACCCATTCTTCTCAAGCTATTCAAAGAAATAGAAGTAGCAGGAAAACTTCTGGACTCATTCTACAAAGCCAGCATCACTTGGATTTCCAAACCAGACAGAGACCCAGGAAAAAAATGGAACTACAGGCCAATATCCTTGATGAATACAGATGCAAAAATACTCAACAAATAGCAAATCAAACTCAACAGCATATAAAAAAAAATTATTCACCATGATCAAGTGGGTTTCATTCCTGGGTTATAGGACTGGTTTAATATTCACAAATCCATCAATGTGATACATCATGTTAACAGAAGAAAAGATAAAAACCATATGATTCTGTTGATAGATACAGAAAAAGCATTTGACAAAATACAGCATCTTTTCTTAACAAAAACCCTTGAGAAAATCGGGATCGAAAGAAATTACTTAAACATCATAAAAAGCCATTTATGAAAAGCTCATAGCTAATATCATCCTCAATGGGAAAAGACTGAGAGCTTTCACCATGAGATCAGGAATATGACAGGGATGTCCACTCTCATCACTGTTGTTTAACATAGTGCTGGAAGTCCTAGCATCAGCACCAGACAATAAAAGAAAATAAAAAGCATCAGAATTGGCAAAGATGAAGTCAAACTTTCCCCACACAACATGATACTCTACATGGAAAACCTGACCAACGCCACCAGAAGCCTACTAGAACTGACCCATGAATTCAGCAAAGTCGCAGGGTACAAAATCAACGTACAGAAATCAGTTGCATTTTTATAAACCAATAATGAAGCAACATAAAGAGAAATCAAGAAACTGATCCCATTCACAATTGCACAAAAAACCATAAAATACCTAGGAATGGACCTAGCCAAAGATGTAAAAGATCTGTATGAAGAAAACTATGGAAAACTTATGAAGAAATTGAAAAAGACACAAAGAAATGGAACAACATTCCATGCTCATGGATCAGAAGAATAAACACGGTTAAAATGTCATTATTACCCAAAGCAATCTACACATTCAATGCAATCCCAATCAAAATTGCACCAGCATTCTTCACAAAGCTAGAACAAACTATCCTAAAATTTGTATGGAACCACAAAAAACTCTGAATAGACAAAGTAATATTGAAGAAGAAAACCAAAATGGGAGGCACCACAATCCCAGACTTTAGCCTCTACTACAAAGCTATCATCATCAAGACACATACACCAATAGAACAGAATAGAGAACTCAAAATTAGACATACAAATGTATGGCCAATTAATCTTTGACAATGCAGGAAAGAGTGTCCAATGGAATAAAAACAGCCTCTTTGACAGGTGGTGCTGGGAGAACTGGACAGCACATGCCAAAGAATGAAACTAGACCACTTTCATACACCATACACAAACATAAAGTCAAAATGGATGAAGGATCTGAATGTGAGACAGGAAACCATCAAAACCCTAGAGGAGAATGCAAGAAACAGCCTCCTTGACCTCAACTGCAGCAATTTCCCCAAAGGCAAGGGAATCAAGAGCAAAAATGAACTACTGGGACCTCATCAAGATAAAAAACTTCTGCACTGCAAAGGAAACAATCCAGAAAACTAACAGGCAACTGATGGAATGGGAAAAGATAGTTGAAAATGACATATTGGATAAAGGGCTAGCATCCAATATCTATAAGGAACTCACCTAACTCCACACCTGAAAAACAAATAATCCAGTGAAGAGATGGGCAGAAAACATGAGTAGACACTTCTCCAAAGAGGACATCCAGATGGCCAACAGACACATGAAATGATGCTCAGCATCACCCATCATCAGGGAAATACAAATCAAAACCACACTGAGGGGCGCCTGGGTGGCTCAGTCGGTTAAGCCTCCGGCTTTGGCTCAGGTCAGATCTCACAGTCGTGGGTTCGAGCCCCGCATCGGGCTCTCTGCTGACAGCTAGCTCAGAGCCTGGAGCCTGCTTCCAGTTCTGTGTCTCCTTCTCTCTCTGCCCCTCCCCCTCTCATGCTCTGTCTCTCTCCGTATCAAAAATAAATAAAACAAAAAAAAATTAAAAAAAAAACACACTGAGATACTACCTCACACTGATCAAAGTGGCTAAAATGAACAAATCAGGAGACTATAGATGCTGGCGAGGATGTGGAGAAACGGGCACCCTCCTGCATTGCTGGTGGGAATGTAAACTGGTACAGCCACTCTGGAAAACAGTGTGGAGGTTCCTCAAAAAATTAACAATATTACTCCCCTATGAACCAGCAATAGGATTTACCCAAGGGATACAGAAGTGCTGAGGCATAGGGGCACACGTACCCCAATGTTCATAGCAGCACTTTCGACAATAGCCAAATCATGGAAAGAGCCTAAATGTCCATCACCTGATGAATGGATCAAGAAGATGTCAGGGGTGCCTGAGTTGCTCAGTCAGTTGAGCATCCGGCTTCATCTCAGGTCATGCTCTCGCTGTTCCCAAGTTTGAACCCCGTTGTATGGCTCTGTGCTGACAGCTCGGGGCCTGGAGCCTGTTTCAGATTCTGTGTCTCCCTCTCTGTCTCTGCCCCTCTCCCATTCGTGCTCTGTCTCTCTCTCTCAAAAATAAAGAAGATGTGGTTTATCTATCAATGGAATACTACATGGCAATGAGAAAGAATGAAATCTGGCCATTCGTGGCAACATGGATGGAACTCGAGGGAGTCATGCTAAGTGAAATAAGTCAAGCAGAGAAGGACAGATACCATATGTTTTCACTCATAAGTGTAATTAGAGAAACTCAACAGAGGACTATGGAGGTGGGGAAGGGGGGAATAGTTAGGGAGAGAGAAGGAGGCAAACATAAGAGACTCGAATACTGAAAACAAACTGAGGGCTGAAGGGGGAGGGGGAAGTGAGTTGGTGAGCATGGGGGAGGGCAGTTGTGAGGATGAGCACTGGGTATTTTATGGAAACCAACTTGACATAAACTATAAAAAAATAAATAAATAAAATAAATTTTGCTAGAACAAATTGACTGATTTACTTCATCTGGCACTCATGCTGCATTGCCAGTTTCCTATGGCCATAGTCCCAGGTTGTAAACCTAGAGTTTTATCTGATAATTATGATCTGTGATGATTAGTTTATGTGTCACTGAGGCCAAGCTACAGTATTCAGTTATTCTATCAAACACTAATGCAGGTGTTGCTTTGAAAGTGTTCTGTAAATATGGCTGACATCTACAATGAATTGAGTTTAAGTAAAGATTACCCTCAATAATGTGAATGGGCCTTATCAATCAGTTAGAAGGCCTTACAAGCAAAATTGAAGTTTCCATGAGGAGGAAGAAATTATGCCTCAAGACAGAGCTTAAGAGTTTTCAGCTTACCAACCTGCCTACAAATTTTGAACTCACGAGTCCTCATTAGCATGTGAGCCAATTCGTTGAAATATATCTCTTTATATATACTACTATATATATACTATATATTATACATACACACACATAACCTACAGGTTATACATATTTATATAAACAGAACCCTGACTAATACTGTAACTTTTCAAAATTTATGTAGTTTCTTTCATAAGAACAATTACACTTTGTCTTACTTTAATAACCATATTTACAGTATTATATTTAACTTATTTCAATGTTTGCCCTTAAAATATATTTTTATATACTTTTATAGTATTCCTGAATTTTCTTTTTATTCATGAACTTTAAATCAGTTTAATCTCTTTATCAGAATACTTTTTGGGGGGCATCTGGGTGGCTCAGTCACTTGCAAGAATCCAACTTCTGATTTGGGCTCAGATAGCAATCCCAGGGCAGTGGGATCAAGCCCCATGAGCTCTTGCACTGAGCATGGAGCCTGCCTAAAATTCTCTCTCTCTCCCTCTATCCTTCCCCTTCTCATGCACACACACTCTCTCCAAAACAGTTTTAAAAATTGAAAAAAAATTGAATACTTTTTTGCATTTTTTTCAGTTCCTAAAAAGCAAAAAAAAAAAAAACAAAACTTTTTTTTTCTATTACATGTAAATAACATTGAAGCAGAGTGTCCAATTCTTTGTTCATAATCTTTTTCCCCCCCAAACATGTATATATTTTACACCACTGTCTTCCTATATTTAATGGTATAAAGAATTCTAAGGTTAACAAGCTTTATGTTCCCTTCTGTTTTACTTTATTCACTGCTTTTTCTTGCAGCTGTGAATATGTATAGCAATCATTATTATTGATGTTGATTCAAATTAAATGTAAGTACTCCCAGATTTGCTATGTATATTTTAGGTAGAGTTTTCCTTATTCTTTCTGCTATAATTACTCTGGGCTCCTATTAAAAAGAACAATTACTATGTGTGCTTGCATATCTTCTCTTTTAGGATTTTTATCTCTTGAACTTGTCCTCTGCATTCAGGTAGATTCCATCAGTGTGCTCTTCATAGTGCCTATGCACTTTGAGCAGTGGTGATTTCATTCTTCACCACTTCCAGTGCATTATTAAGTTCTGTTATTGCATTTTTAATTCTATAAGATTCTGGGCCCTGGATGGCTCAGTCAGTTAAGCATCTGACTTCAGCGCAGGTCATAATCTCACAGATTGTGAGTTGGATGGAGTCCCCCATCGGGCTTTCTGCTGTTAAGTGCAGAGCCCACTCAGATCCTCTGTCTCCCGCTCTCTGCCCCTCACTTGCTCGCTCTCTCTCTCAAAAATAAGTAAATATAAAATAAAGTCCGTAAGATTTTTCATATGCTTCATCTCAATCCTTTTTTATTTTTCTATCTCTTAGCCAGCTATCATCTCAACTCAGACTATTATGTCACCTTTCACTTCATCTAGGATCTCATACTCTTCGTATTTCTGAAGATTCATTGATAGCAGTAAACATGTATTATCTAAACTTACCTCCTTAAATAAACTATAATCCCCTCTGCCTTTGCTTGTTTTATTTTACTCAATTATGTTAGAGATTTTTTTTTACTCTGTCCTTTATTTTACCATTTATTCATCCTTGAGTTTTGACTCATAATCTAAAATTTAACTTCATGTTGTAACAAAAGACGAAACAGGAGCAAACTAATAAAACAAGTACATCCTGAAGTATTCTCATGTCTTACCTTTCATTGCCTGGGGCGATGTCGGCTGCAAGCCGGGTCCAGGATTTCTTAGGATGAGCACCGTGAAGCTGGACCTTCCCATATACCCCTGAAAGTAAAAGGAGGAACCACCGGACAAGACATTTCAGAGGAATGAAGGCCACCTAAGGAAGGCTCATTAAAGAAGTCATTGTGCACCATATGTTGTATAGAATCTATATATGAAGATGTCCATCTTATCAGACAAAGAATATTTAAATTCTTCAAAACTTATTCTTATCCTCTCAAAAGCTACAGAGATATAAATGCTACACCACATTTAGTAATCTAAAAGTTAGGAAATAGACTACTCCAATGGCTAACTGGTTACATTCCACCATTAAGTGACTCCAAACCATTTGCATTTCTGTTGGAAGTTAACCGGGTTTGATATTTTATGTTATAAGCTTCATTTTCCAAAAGGCAAGGGTAATTTTATTCCCCGAGGAAAGGGATTTGCTGCTATTAGCTTTGTTTTCAGTGGTTGGATCTCATATTTTTTTGTATTACAGATATCAAAGGATAGATCTCTAGCTCCTTTGTTTCAAAATATAACTTATTTTAGACTCATAAATTAAAGTCATGCCAGGGACATGCTTGATGCAGTCCAGTTTTATTCCTTCAGGTCTTTCCTCTTACGTGTTTTATTGCCATTTAAGATCACGTGAAGCACAATTCCTCATATTCCAGTGGTCTCAAAATGTTTTGAGCTTGAACCCAAGCAGTAACAAAATTATGATTATGTACTCCTAATGCATGTGTATTTACTCATTTTTAGATAAACATACACATATATGAATATCTTCACACATTTGAAAAGAAGTTCTAATATTTTCTTCCTGTATCCAAATGTACTGTCTGTATATGCCTGGATTGGTACATAATATATTATTGCAAATCACTAATCATGGTATCCAAAGATTTCACAATTTTTAGCATAAAACATATGAATAAAAGAACCAATTACCATAAGGTACAACACTATGCCTTGTGTTTTAATCCAATATAACAAAAAAATATCTCAATCAATTAGGAGCTAAACAACTGTTTATGTCATTACCTATATTTTTTTCTGTACTCTAATTCAGAAAAAGTCATAAAACAAAAAATCAGGATTAATATAAATGTAAGAAATATTCCAACTTTCAGGGCATGTCCTGGAATAACCAATCTTTCATAATGATAGTCACATATATCATACATATATGATATATATGACTATCTGTAAAAATTTCATATGATATCATCATCATCATCTTTTAAAAATTCTAACTTTTTCACTATTGGCTAAGTAAACTAGGAAGGGGAGGAATGTGACGTAATTTAAAGAAATGTCTGACAACAAAGATTTTGGTGAAACCCAGTTAATTTCCTTAAATTTGAGTTATGCAGAAAACTGGATTGATCAGACAAGTAGATTTCTTGATTATTTCTAATCAAATATTTACTATAAAATGACAACATTCCTTAGTTGTTTTAAGATTATACTTTTTAAAAATTAAAATCTGTCATTTATGTATGGTATCATAAGATTTTAAGCATACAGTACAATATTTCATTCCTTATTCAGTTTAGTATCAGAGAGAATTTCAAACACACTAGCTTGGCCATATGGGTGGAGTCAAGGAGTAAGACAGGAATCCTTTAATACTAAAGCAAAGTTTAATCCAATGAGGTGTTGGACAGAACAGAGTGGACACCACAGGCAACAAAAAATGAAATGTTCCTGTTATCCTTCTAGTAAAAAAGTAAAGTAATTCTTGAACTTCTTATTTATTGTTGTTGTTTGTTTATTTACAAGAGACAGAGACAGAGTGTGACACAGGAGGGGCAGAGAGTGAGGGAGACACAGAATCCAAAGCAGGCGCCAGGCTCTGAGTTGTCAGCACAGAGCCCAATGGGGGCTCAAACCTATGAACTGCGAGATCATAACCTGAACCGAAGTAAGACGCTTAACTGAGTGAGCCACCCAGGCACCCAGAACCTCATATTCTTAAAAAGATAAAAGCATGTATGAAAACTCCTTGGTAAACAATAAAGCCCTATCAAAGTACAGTATTATCTGGCAATGGTTATACATTGTGAAACTAGCTTATCAAACTTCATACTATCCTAACCTGATTGCTTCCATTTTACTGCATTAAGATCTTAGAAAATTAATAATGCCATAAAAAGAAAGTGAGAAAATGCTAGAATAAGCGGCCTCTTGTACCTATTCCTTAAAATGGAGTTACTGTGAGGCTTCACATCCAAGTTGTATAAGCTCGGTCCCAGTTTCTATGCTTTTACATAGGTCAGTTTTCAAATAGGATTTGGTGCTGTAGCAGTATCAAATAAAGAAACGGTCAACAGTGTTTCTTAGTAGGCTATATATCTATCAGTTAAAAAATATATCAACAACCACACAATATTTATAGTTGACAAAAGACTTTTAGCCCAGGCTTTGGTGTCTGACCAAACTGGATATAAGTCTAAGCTTTGGCACTATAAAACTGTGTGGCCTTCTGTATATTGTTAATCATCTCTGAGTCCTATTTTTGACATCTGTATAATGTACACTGTTACAGAAGATCTGGTAAGTGAAATAATAAATATAAATTATCTAGAAGAGTGCCTGGAATTTAGTAGGTGTTCTATGAATGGTACTTCTCTATCAGAAACATATACATTTCATTTCATTTTTAATAAAAAATTATACTCTTACCAATTGTTCCTGGATCAACAGGAACCGTTCCATTGAAACGGTCACAGAAAACTCCCTCTGAGGCTCTAAGGAGAATCTGAAGCTTTTGTTCTTTTCCTAAGGGATTTTCCAAAGTACCTGTTTACAAAGAAAAGTCATTTAAATCAATCTGAAATTAAGAGAGAGAGGGGGAAATTGTGATGTAATTCAGAGAATGAAAAGTAGATGCAAGCATGTAGACTATATACAGAAGAGCCAATGGTCACATGATGAAATGATAAAAAAGGGGGAAATGAGATGCAGTAACCTTCTTTGAGGTAGAATGGACTGCTGTTCAGCAAATATTCACTCTTCTTTCTTCATTCGGGAAGGGTATACTTTCCTGAACTATGAAAATTTAGCCTGGTCATGTGACCTGTTTTGGCCAGTGAAATTTAGGTAGAAGTCATAGGAATACCAATTCTGAGTTGATGCTTTAAAATACTTGGCAAGTTTTCACCAGGTCATTTGCTATTTTGTTCCCTGTCAGGAAAGAAGAATTCCTCAATAACACCTAGTGCCTCAGTGAAGAGACATAGGCCATGGACCTGAATAGAACACAGAAGCTGCAGCTAATTCTAGTATAAATATGTTATTATAAGCCACTGAGATTTGGGAGCACTGTCTATGGCTGGATCCCCAAATTGCTTTACATACACTTTAGCATTTAATCCTCACGGCAACCCTGAGAAGTTATGATTGTTTTTTTAAGTTTATTTATTTTGAGAGAGAGCAAAGGGGAGGGGCAGAGAGGGAGAGAGAATCTCAAACAGGTTCCACGCTACCAGTGCAGAGCCCAACATGGGGCTTGATTTCACGAACCATGAGGTCCTGACTTGAGCTAAAATCAAGAGTCACACTTAACTGACTGAGCCACCCAGGCGCCTTGACAGAAAGAAGCACGATTCTTATGTCAATTTTAAATATCCATACGTAACAAGGCTAATAGGTTAAAGGGCTTGTCCACATTTATCCAACTAGTAAGAATCTGGATTTGAATAATGGTGAATTTAAACAGTATATGCCCAGTGATTTATTAAACATGTACTGGGTCTTTTTTTAAACCTAAATTATTGTAGTAGTTCAAGGAGAAAATCCATTCAGGCTATGAAAGTCAGCATTACTTCTGGCCTTATCCCATTAATGCAAACAGAGGAATTTGGTCACTTTTACAGCATACAAATTGTTTGGGGAATTTTGCTGGAATAGTCTGAGTATTGACCTAACAAAGGTTATTTACTTTAGAAAATACATCTTAAGATTCACAAAGTATTACAAAGAATTAGTTTTTCAAGCATCACCTGGTGAGAAGATAGTCCACAAACTGTATACTGAATAAAACGGGTTGACAAAGAGTATCTGTTACCAAATGAGACTTTCCAGTTTAGAAATTCCTGAAAACAACCCAAAGTGAGGTTGCTGAATACAGTATGAAGTAACTCGTGAACTGAAAGTTGCCTGGTAAGTGGTCTTTCAGGGGGCATACAATCATTCTCCTCCCTTGGCATTCCATATATATGTATACCTGGTTAGCCAAAAGGTTCCAATGTGAGTTGTGACTTTGCAGTTTGCTACGTCTTTATAGTCCAGCCTTCCCAGTCATTAGTCTAGAAGGCACTGCTGAAAGTAAGCCTCAGAGAGGTAAGGAAATCTGCCTGGAGGCAGGCAGTGGGTTAGTGGGCAAGGATCAGACCCCTCAGCCTGTGTTTTCCCAATGAATTGCCGGAGTAAACTGCTGTTGCACGTAGGATTGCCTATCCTCAGCTGAGTGACTAATGTAGCCTCTCGGCCCAAACAAAGATGTGCTAGAGCAGAAAGAAGGAAAGCAGGAGAGGAGGAGAATGTTAAGAAAACGTGTGTGGTGTAGCTCTTATCTGGCAGTTTTAAGTCTGTCCAGTAAGCCGTTTTCCAACTGTGATTTCATTTATTTCACGGAGGGTAGTTTAGATTCTTGGGGGGCGGTGGGGGGGGGGGGGAGAATGGCCTAGCACTAAACAGATACCAGAGAGAAAAAAGTAGGACAGTTTTTGCCCTAGAGAAATGTATGCAGAGTCCCACAAAGAGAGTTCAGCGTTCCTCTAAACTTAGAGATTAAATCAATTATGCAACCCCAAACTGCAGCACATGTGAGCTTTCACAGAAAGTCTGGGCAAAATTAGTCTCTGCTGTGATATTTTGGTATCTGAAATGACCAGAGTTTGAATTTTTTGTTGTTTTTGTTATGTGGGGGAAGGGGAAGACTGGGGGTAGGGACTGGTGGAAAGAAGACAAGAATGATCTAAGAGGAAAAGAAAACATATGCCATTTTAACATTAAAATGCAGCGCCTCTTGGATTTGAAAAAGCTGTGAATGGGGAAGCCCTAAAGGCCAGGCTCCTCTTTTATTCTCAGATCTAGCAACCAAAGAAAGGCGAGGGGTCTCACCAGTTTGGGCTTTGTCCCTGAAAGACTGGAGCCACCGCAGAGAGAAAGCTCTAGAGATAACACAGTTCTCTGGTTTCCTTTCTCAAGCTGCTTCAAGCTGCTACGTAGCAAAAAGCATTTGTCAACCTGGATGAATTTAAATACTCATAATGGAGGGGAATTCATTCCATTGCATTGCAGACAAGCCAGGTGTTTCTGCAACCATGATTTCCTTGAATTTGTCCAACCCTCTGATGGATTATTGCTGACGAAACTGAGACAAAGAGAGGTTAGGTAACTTATCAGAAATTGCATAGCTGGTAAGTGGTGAGCCTGGGCTTAGACTTCATAAATACCATCCTAGGACATGTGGACATAAAGGAACAGGAAAGAAGGAAAGGGAAGCTGCCATTACTTGGTGTGATGGTGGGCAATGGAGGGGAAACATGTTCCAGATGCAAAAATCACCTGAGGAGATGGAAGAAAATAAGTTCTGATATACAAAATACAACTGTTATAACGATTTGAGGAATATGGTACAAATGGATTCCATGACCGTCAAAGGTAAAAAAAAAAAAAAAAAAAAAGCAAAGAATCTTATATTATTTTATTAACTAAAGCTTTTTGATGGAATCAAGTATAAACCTAGTTTCCACTTAAGCCCACTCTCTCAACGTGCCTCTCCACACCTGTAACTAAGGCCAGCACACCCTGAATCACATACTCTTCCCTCTACGCTCTCTCTTCTGTGCACATGAGAGTCCCCAGGCTTTCATATCTCCTCCGCTGTCCTAACTCCTGATCATCCCTCAAAACTTGGCTCCACTGTAATTGATCTCTAACAGTCTTCTATGATTCTGAATTAGATGCTCTCTCCTGTGCATAAAAATGGCCACATTTTTTGCTGTAGTAGTCCACCTCCACCCCCGCTGCCCTGGAGCTTGTCCTGAAAAAATAGTATGGAATATGGACAAAAAGATGATTTCCCAAAGGTCTTTGTGGCAGTATTATCTATTTAAATTAGGAAATTGAAAATACTATGAAGTAACACATGACTGTAAACCACTGTCCATTTAGATCACCTTCCTTTTTCCCCCAGTTTCCTTGACATGCCCAAAAGCTGATTCATTTAAGTCCCTAAAAAAGCCAAACCCCAGTTCTGATGCCACCTCTTTTGGGATCCTTCCTTGTCAGCTAAGACTGGATTAAGTGGCCCCATCTGGGCTGTCACAGGGGTCCGTGGTTCACGGCAGTATATCTGACTGTGTTGTAAGTCCCTTCTTTCTACCTGATGACCTCCTTCTCTCTATAGCGAGCTAAGTGAGAGAAAAGACTGTGTACTACCAGTAGTTCATTTATCTTTTATCACAGAAAGGACAAATTAGGTAATTTTAACCAATCATTTTGCAGAAAACAGTTAGAAATAAAGAGAAACATTCTAGAGTAAAAAAATAAAAGACCCATTTCACCAATATTGGAACAATAAATCATAAGCATCTATGTACCTAACATCATAACTGCAGAATAAAGCAAAAATTGACAGAATTACAAAGAAAAATAGATATATACCAAGAATAACAATGGAAAATTAAACATAACTACTTGGAGAATAAACGAAAAACAGTAAGGATATAGCAGTTTTGAATAATACTACTGGCAAATCTGACATAAGAGTCATAGGTAGAAAACTAGACCGACCTAAAAGAATATGTATCAATTTCAGACATGCACAAGAGAGTCACAAAGATTGATTATATGGTGACACTAAAGCAAGTTGAACAAATTTAAAAGGATTGGAGTCGTAATATATGCTTGCTGACCATAGCTCAATAAAATTGCACAATTCCTATTGGGAAAGGTCTATAAAATGAACTATATTGAAATAAAGATTTTCCAATTATCTAGTGATACCATTAAGAAAGTGAAGAAGCAAGCCACAGAGTGGGCAAAGACATTTGCAATACATATAACCAACAAAAGGTACATTCTAGGATGTATAAATGACTCCAATAAATCAATATAAAACAGATAATTGATTATTTTTAAAAGGGTAGGAGAACATCTACTTCACAAAACAAGATATCAAAGAGACTATAAAAGTTTTTAAAGTGTTCAATCATATGAGATGAGAGAAATGCAAATTAAACAATAATGAGATCCTACTACCTACCCACTGGAATGGAATTAGGTATAATTTAGCTGTGTGTTTTTTATTTTATAAACTTTTCTGTATATGCATGTCATATTTCATAACAAATCAGATTTTATTAACTGATGATAATGTCTTAAGAACACTCATCAATAAATATTTATTGATCAAAAGAAGAGAAACTGGCCAAAATTATATTTGTTTTACTGCTTTTCCATGCCATTAATATTTTATAGCTTTGAGATATAATTGATATACAGAAAAATGCATATATTTAATGTACATACTGATTAAAATTTTAGCTAAATTTTTTAAGGTTCTTTTCATTGAATCCAAAGCAACAAATTATTTTTTTTTAACTATTTTTAATGTTTATTTATTTTTGAGACAGAGAGACAGAGCGTGAGCTGGGGAGGCCAGAGAGCCAGAGACACAGGTTTTACCTTGTCAGCACAGAGCCTAACATGGGGCTCGAACTCATAAATGGTGAGATTATGACCTGAGTCGAAGTCAGTTACTTAACCGACTGAGCCACCCAGGTGCCCTACAACAAATTGTTTCTAAATAATTTGTATTTCTGTCCAAGTAAACCTTAAAATTCCATGAACTATCATGATTGCCCATAAAAGGTTAGAAATTACCCCCCAAAATCAATTTTGCACATTTTCTTCTGTCCTCTGAAGTCAGTATATAGTGATAATGTTAGAAGTTGAACTTCTAACTGGAACACCGCAGTTTTCCTAGAGTCTTGTGATCTCTATTTTCTTCAGAGCAGAGCCTCCAGAACATTCTTATGATCAAAATCAAACTGGCAAATAAACAAACTAAACCAATTGTGAAGCAGATTTTATTATGAATTAGATTTTAATTCCTAATGTGCATTTGACCCACCTATCCCTAAAACATTCCTCCTCTAGAATCAAAACTAGATGAAAAGAGAAGTAGAATGAAGGGGCTGTTTCAGTCCAATGAAATAATGATTGATCATAAGAGTAACCAGTAGGCACAAATGATAATCTCTAATCCCTTGGAGAGTGATTTTATTCAGGCTGACAGGATTTTATCATTGATGAGGACTGTCATTTTGTCCAACAATTGATAGAATACTAAAATAAAAGTTAAGGGTGCTGGGAAGCTCAGTAGATTAAGTCTACAACTCTTAGTTTTGGCTCATGTCACAATCTCACGGTTCTTGGGATTGAGCCCTGCTTCAGGCTCTGCGCTGAAAGCAGGAGCCTGCTTGGGATTGTCTCTCCCCCTCTTTCTCTGCCCCTGCCCCACTCTTGTTCTCTCTCTCAAAATAAATAAACTTAAAAAAAATTAAATAAATAAAAGTTAATACATAATGTATGCATTCACATACTTGCAAAATGTATAAAACCCCTTAAAACTATATAAACAAGAGTGAGCTAATTCACTTCTACAAGCCTTGGTTTTGGCAACTTTAAAATAGACATAATAATAGCATACCTTTATTGAGAGTTAAATGATGTACTGCATGTTAGTAATACATGGCACAGTGTCTACATATAAAATGTTTTAAATGCTTTTAAAAATGTTGGCTCTTAGTAGTAATGGGAAAAATGTAACAATGTAACAATGAAAAAATGCAACATTTTAATATTAATATTTAAAATTATAAATTAAGAAAAAGAAAGGAAGCCCTTCCCAATTAGTAATGTTCTATTTCTAAACTGCTAGTAACTAAACATTTCAATAGCAAAAATATTAGGTGATTACTTATTTGTATGTCCAGCCCAAGGAACTGCAGAAAATACAATTAAAGTTATCTCCAACTGAAACACTCTTAAAAGAGGTTTCTAAACAAGGAAACAAATTACTTATTAAGTCATTTATTCTCCTATTTGCTTAAAATAATTTAGTTTTTCATGCAAAAATAATTAAACAATATGTAAGTTATTTTATTATATAATCCACAAGTTAATCATTTAAAAATAATCAATTTCTAAGGGAATTTTACTGTTATTGTGATGGAAGTTCAAGAGTCCAAAATATACTTTGGGAAACAATGATTTAGAAAATATTAAAATATTAAAGACACTACTGTAAATGTGTTTAGTAGAAACTGATACTCCAGGGGGGACCAGGGCATCTCAGTCGGTTAAGCGTTTGACTTCGGTTCAAGTCATGATCTCACAGTTTGTGGATTTGAGCCCCACATTGGGCTCTGGGCGGACAGCTCAGAGCCTGGAGCCTGTTTCAGATTCTGCATCTCCCCTTCTCTCTGCCCTTCCCCTGTTCACACTCTCTCTGTTTCTCAATAATAAATAAATGTCAAAAAAAAAAGAAAGAAAGAAAGATACTCCAACAAAATAGAAGAATCATTTCATACATATATATATATGTATATATATATGTATGTATATGGTGTAATGTTTATGTTTATCTGTCAGAGAACTAGTATCCATCTTAAGATAAAAGAGATATCTCTTTGCTTAAATTCATTTTGAATTATGTTATTATTTAACATTGGCTACCAGTCTTCTTCAAGACTCACAGAAATTGAGTTTAGTGTTTCCAGGACCTGAAAAGAACAAGCTTGTATGCTTTTGTCCTTATAGTTAAATAAATACACTATTTAAAAGTAACATGCCGGGGCACCTGGGTGGCTCAGTCGGTTAAGCGTCTGGCTTCGGCTCAGGTCATGATCTCACAGTTCATGGGTTCGAGCCCCACATCGGGCTCTGTGCTGACGGCTAGCTCAGAGCCTGGAGCCTGCTTCAGATTCTGTGTCTCCCTCTCTCTCTGCCCCTCCCTTGCTCGCACTGCCTCTCTCTGTCTTTCAAAAATAAATTTAAAAAATTTTTTTAAAAAGTAACATCCCTCTGTGTCACTTTTTAACTTTATCACATAACTAGGAATTTCATTCACAAACTGTCAGTGTAAACAGAAACTGATTTGTTGACTCATGATTCATATTAGCTAATTTATAAATGATCTCTTTTGCAGATATTTAGGTATACGAATAGTCATATTTACACATTAAATGTGTGCTTTATTTGTATTATTTTCTGGCCATAGTTAAACTTGAAAGAGGATTTTTTTAATTTAATATATTATTTTTAAACATCACTACAAGATTCTCTCTGGCTACGCAATGAGTCTAACTACTGGGTATTGTGGCTTTAGGCTAGAGGATATGTTTTAATCTACACTTTTCTCTGGTTTGTCTCCTTTTTATTACTTAATCATCCAATGAGCCTTACAGAACTGTCAGTTTGGAAGGCAATAAACTGTGTATGGATTTTTCTTCTTCAGGATTGAGAAAGTCCCAATCATAGAAGCAATGAAAGAAACTTCCATAGACCCAGTACTTCATTTCCTGACAATCAAAGTCATGTGCTAATGATGACCTTAGGCTCCTGGCTACAAATGTGAGACAAGGCTGACAAATACCCATCACTAACTCTGCAAAACAATATGTGACAAGTTTTAAGATAAAAACCCAGTTCTTAGCATAATTACTGAGCAACTAGGCAGCATGTCACATGACCTTGCTGTGACAGGACAAGGAAACAATAAACTGCCATGTCCTCAGGGAAATCGATGTGTGGGGCAGGTCTTTGCTTACCTAGAGATCAGGAGGGTTCTATTAACTTTCAAAGACACTAATTATTATTGGTAATCCCTCTCTGAAATCCACCTACAAACCATCAGAAGAGAGTTTTCCATTTGCAATTTTAATTTATTTTTTTATTTGTTTATTTTGATAGAGATGGAGGAAGCACACAGAAGCAGGGGTCAGGCAGACACAGAAAGAGAGAGAAAATCCCAAGCAGGCTCTGAAATCTGCACTAGGCCGGATGTGGGCCTCAATCCCATGACCATGAGATTATGATCTGAGCCAAAATCAAGAGTCAAACACTTAACTGACTGAGCCACATAGGTGACCCTCCATTTTCAATTTTAAAACTATGAGATTAAAACACTCTATTGCGTTAAACATTTGGATGCCTAACATGTTGATGTCATTGATATCTAATATAACAAAAAACATATTTTAAAGTATAGGAATGATATCTCTCTCACTGGTGATATCCCTGACATTGGTGAAAAAGATGAGTTCAGACCTACTCATGGGCAAAGAAATACAAACATTTAAAACAATCAACAAACCAATGTTTATTAAACAGGCTTTGAGTTGAGCATTTTTATGAGTTTTCCTCTCCTAGGCAGACTAAAAATTGAAAATACTTTGGATTTGTAGAATATCACCAACTTTTCCAATGTGTTTTGCCATTGTTTCATTCCTTTCATATGGGGGGAAGAGCATTGCAGTCATTTACACATTAATACTATAATTCCTTCCTCACAGATATAGACATTTAAGTCTATGGAGACAGAACAAGTTACAAGAAAAAGGCATTGAGCTAAAAAACAGACCTATATATATACATTCATTTATGTATACACTAATCAGTCACACAGCACAGTATCAGAAGCCTACTATGAACTAGGTACTAGGGTCACAAAATGTCTGGTCTATCATAATAGAGAAGGTATCTTCATGAGAAGATACCACTTTATAACAATAAAATGAATGGAATAATGACACTATGAATTGATAGAACAGACCAGAACAAAAGACACACTGAAATCTACTAAATGGAGTCAGGAAGTGCTCCCAGTAAAAATAGTCCTTGGGCACTGGCTTCAATTGAAGGATGAGTATTTAAGGTAAGAAAAATAGCCTAATTTACTCCTGGTCTTGGTCTTTATCAACTAGGAGACAGGAGAACAAGTCAGTAATCACTCTGGATCTCACTTTCCTTATCCATGCAATGAAACAGAGAATTCACACAATCACTGAGATCTATGATATGACTGTTATAAATCTACAATTAGAGAATATTCCAAAAGTTGTAAAATGAGTTGCTTAACTAGAATTATAATCCAGCTCTCTAGAATTGTCATATTTATAAGGGTCCTAAACTAATTTCTGTCTTGTTAATATTATACTAATGATATGTGAAAAGTGACAATTTTCAGCAGAATTTGGGCACCTTTGTATCTTTCATACTTTAGAAAGCACTACATTCCTTAAAATCCAGGCTTCCTCATGAAACGCATATCTACTGCTCACTATTCTCCAGCTACTATGCTGCCATTCCACTTCACAACGATATGAAGCACATTCCAGCTCTTCCCTGAGACTTTTGCACTAGATCTTCCTTCTGTCTGGAAACCTGCAGTCCAAATATTTGCAAATCTATCTCTTTTTTGTTTCTATGGTCTGAGGTCACAGTGACTTTTCAGAAAGGCTTTAACTACCTACCTAATCTATGGTGCATAGATCAAACCCTGACTTTACTTCATTTTATTAAACAGGAATCTTATCTGTCTTACTTACTCCTGAGTACTCAAGTCTCAGAAAGAATATTTGCCACTGAGCTGGCAATCAATGAAGGAGAAAGAAAGGGAAGGAAGCAGGAAGGGGACAGACAGGGACAAATCTATAAGTAAACCTTTGGACAACCATCATATCATAGGAATTATTTTCTCCTTAATATTTAGTAATTTGCAACATTTTATCATCCTCCAAAAAGTTATTCATGAAAGCATATAAAGGTTTAATGGCACCACTCTAAATATGACTACTGTTCATTTGTAAACATGAAATTGAATATGTTCAATTGTACTTAAGATTACATTAAAGCCAAAAAAAAAAAAATGAAGCTGTTAAAGAAATGGTATTGAATGTATTAAAAGTTACTGTTGCTAAAATAATACGTCTCAAATTTTTTCTTTGTTCTACATGCAAAATAACATCTTGTGTCAAAACTATATTGAACAGCCATTATAAAGCAAAAACAAAAAGCTAAAATAAGATGGCCAATTTTCTTTCCTACTTTCTTTCCTCTCTGCCATATCTCATACTAATGACTTATCCCTTTTTCTTGTAAATTCCCTCCTTTGTTTCAAGATATTATTTTCCTGTCATTTCATTTTCCTTATCCCTGCACTGCTGTTTCTTTTCCATCCTCCTTCCTGAGCTCAGCTTCATCTAACCATCTTTTCTTAACCCCCACTGGTGCTCCCCTAAATTGTAGCCACTTACATACTCCATGAAAGTCTAATCCTGAGGTCTATGGATCCACATTTTAAACAACTGTGAGGGCTTTCTGTGTGTCTGACACTATTTCAAGCACTTTAATAAATAATTAATTCTCATAAAAACTCCATGAATAAGAACTATTATTATTCCCATTTCAAAGGGAAGGAAACAGAGGCAGAGATAGATCCGTCCTGTAACTTACCCATGGCTGCTCAACTAAAAAGTGGTAGAAAGGGGATTCCAACCTCGCATTACCATTGACCCAGATCTCCCAACCTGAAATGTGGCATGGGTCCTAAACAACTCCTTCTCACGTCACATCAAAATTGCCACTAGGTCCTAGTGATTTTTTTACACCTACAGTGTTTCTGCAATTCATTGTTTTTCTTTATTTCCAGTGCCTTAGTTGATTCCTTTACAAATTATCTCCTGAAGCACCTTAGTATCTTCTCACATTTCACTGTGTCCCTTTCAATATACTGTCTCCCTACCACCACCTCCTCCATTTCCAGGAGTGATCTAAGACCAAATCTAATCATGTCACTTCCTTACCTAAAACTATTCAGGGACTACCCATGCACAGCCTTCATGATGAGGTCCAAACTCTTTAACATAAGGTATTAGGCCAAGAAGCTTCACTGGCTAGCACCATTCTATAAATCCCACAACCCAGGCATATATATTCCCTATAATTTCCTGAAGGTATAATTCATTTCCACAAAGATGTACCTTTTCAGATCTCTTCCTTTATCTTTAAGCCCCTCCAGGTTGGAAGATGAGACTCTTCCAATGATGTTTTTACTTGTTTGTCTCCACTATTTTACTGAGACATTTCTTGCAAGCTAGGGTTCGTGACTGATATTTCTGTACATCCAACGTCTCCCATAGTACTTGGCAAACAATAGGCAATGAGCAAACACATGACGCATGAAAGAATGGACACAGTAATGAAATACTTTATGCTTATCTCAACCGTTTTATCAGATTAATGAGATAATCACTGAAGAAAGAATGAAACTGAGTTTGGCATTTGTGATGCAGCTATAACCTCTAAGCAAAGCTTTGATCTTAATCTTTCATTCTAATTCTATAGCATTCTATCTTTCTACTCTACTAAAAGTCAGCTGATACCTTCTGCCATCACTAGTTGACTTAAAAGCAGGACCACCAAGAAATATAATTCCACAGTGTTAGGACTTGGATCAAATAGGACAGCACACATATCCTGGCAGTACTCTGTGCCAATGTCCACATCTATTAAGTTTGTTTACTAACCAGTCTTATTATCTGTTTCATGTTGGGATTTCTTGAGGGTGTGGTAGAATTAGACAGACGGGTTGAAAGTCTTCCTTCAGGCATAGCACACATAAAATTGGGCAGATGGGTTCCAGTAATCAACCTTTAGGCCTGGAACACATGGACAAAGCAGGAAGAAAAATAATACACCACTGTCTACTAATGCATAAAAATATAGTTGGGAATAGACAAATTTTAAAATAAAATTTGAAATGTATAAATCCAAATTGGAAAGTTTCCATGTTACTTCCCTTCAAAGGTATAGATTTCAGGTAACAAGTTTTTATTATAGTAATAAGTGAACTGAGAAACCTAAAGCAACTTACAAAAAAAAACCAATCTTAGCAATAGATGTCAAACTGAAATACCTTTTCTAGTCAGAACAAGGCTGAGTTTTATTTATTATTTCTATCAGTTAGCTAAAGATTTTATAAAATATTAAATAAATGAGCAAATGGGATTAACCTGGGAGGAAAAGATCAGAATCTAGAAGGATTTCCCCATTGTGAAAAAATTGATTGAAATGATAAGGAGAGAAGTTAAAAAGTATGACACTAAGATCCCCCTAAAACACAAGGGAAAACAAAATAATCCTTACAAAAATTTACAATGTAGAGATATGTATTAGAGTCAGGACATATGAAAAGAGTAGGGATTTGGGGTGCCTCAGTGGCTCAGTTGGTTGAGCTTCTGACTCTTGATTTAAGCTCAGAGCAGGATCCCGGGGTTGTGGGATCAAGCCCCATGCTGGGCTCTGTGCTGTGCATGGAGCCTGCTTGAGATTCGCCCTCGCCATGTTTCTTTGCCTAACCCCGCATGTGCACACTCTTGCTCTCTCTCCAAAAAATTTAAAAAAATGTAAAAGTAAGAATCAGAGTGCCCAATATAGTTGGCAGGACCAACTACATGAAGGGTTGTACAGAGAAGGTAGTTTAATGTTTCACAGTCTTAATAAAAGGATGGTATCTCTTATGGTAGCTGGAAGCTGATTGTGCTAGAGAGCTTCTGTTGACACTTCCATTTCCAAACCCTGCATTTCTTTCCTCTGCTCAGTGCCTTCAGGATACTGTTGATCTGCAGTTGCTACATCAAGCTCTCCTTTATTGAGCTCCATTTGGGTTTAGCCAAGTGATAGCATGAACCAGAGTCAAGGGAGGAAAGAAAGTGAGATCAAGGGTTTTCAAGGGTTTTTTTTTTTTACCCATCGGTTGTTCCCTGTACCAGGTAAGTCTCAGACACATCATGTCACTGTCTGCCATCATTTCCACGCATCCTCTACCCTCTCTAATTCCAGCAATGACTTCTTTTTCTCATTCCTTTATGACAAGGGGTAGTAAGGATGCTCTGCTGTCACTAGCCCTGGGGAAGGCCCCATGCCATTTGGATTTCTATGACTCTCTCCTTCGTTAACATTTCCTCAATTAAGTCCAATTCAGTATGGCATCTATTTTCTGCAAGCACCCTGACAGATAAACTAACACATATCAAATACCTATTACATGCCAAGCACATAGAAGAAACTGTTATGTTTAATGGTTTTAACATTCCTTCAAGGAAGTTTCCATTTTGCCATATACTTTACAGCTGAATAAATGGATGTGTCCAAAGGGTAATTTGCTTCAGGTCAAACAGCAAGTAGGTAACCTACATGGATTTGACCCCAAGCCATTTGACTTAGCGCCCATACTGGTCATTGCTATACTCATTTGACTCTGTTCAGAAGTCAAGGTCTACCCATAAAAAATTATTTCCCTCTGGGTTCATACTCTCATAGGAATTGAACAAAGTTGTGTTTCAAGGCTATGTCAGGGAGTGAGGGATCTCATAACTCTGAGATACGTGAAGTGACTACAAATATGTGAAATCTTTCTGAAAAGCAGTTTGACAACATGTATCAAGAACCTTAAACATAGATTTATGTGAACAGAGAGGAACTACAAAAACAACCATAAAACAAGTAACAAAATGACAATAAGTAAATACCTATCAATAATTACTCTGAATACAAATGGACAGTCCAATCATACAGTCCAGTCAAAAGACATACAGTAACAGAACAGATAAAAGGCAAGACCCATATATATGTTACCTATAAGAGACTCATTTCAGACCAAAAGATACATGCAGAATTGAAAGTGAAGGGACAGAAAAATATAATGCAAGAGGAAGTGAAAAAAAGCCAGAGTGGTAATATTTATATCAGACAAAATAGACTTTCAAACAAAGACCATAATAAGAGACAAAGAAGGACACTACATAATTATAAAGGGAACAATCCAACAAGAATATATAACAACTATAAATATTTGTGCATCCAGCATGAGAACATCCAAACACATAAAGCACCTATTAACAAACAGAAAAGAAGTAATCAGTAATAGTACAATAATAGTAGGGGACTTTTACACCCCATTTTCATTAATGGATTGATCATGTAAACAGAAAATCAACAAGGAATCAGTGGATTTGAATGACACCTTAAGCCAGATGGATCTCATAGATATATTTAGAACATTCCATCCTAAATCAGCAGAATATACATATTTTTTCAAGTGCATATGGAATATTCTCCAGAAGAGATCACATGTTAAGCCACAAATCTAGTCTCAACAAATTCAAAATGATTGAAATCATACCATGCATCTTTTCCAACCATAATGCAATAAAACTAGAAATCTACCACAGGAAAAACATCTGGAAAAAGCACAAATATGTGGATATTAAATAACATTCTACTAAACAATGAATGGGGAAATTAAAAAGGAAATCACATAATATATGGAGACAAATGAAAATGAAAACACAATGGTCCAAAATATTTGGGATGCAGCAAAAGCTATTTGAAGAGGAAAGTTGATAGCAATACAGGTCTACCTCAAGAAGCAAGAAGAATCTCAAATAAACAACCTAAACTTATATCTAAAAGGAGCTTAAAAGAACAAAATCCCAGACTAGTAGAAGAAATTATAAATATTAGAGCAGAAATAAACAAAATCGAAACTAAAAAAACAATAAATCAATGAAACTACAAACTAATTTTTTAGAAAGATCAACAAAATTCACAAGCCTTTACCAGAGTCTTCAAAACAAAAGAACACAAATAAACAAAATCAGAAATGAAAGAGGGGAAATAACAATGAACATCACAAACACACAAGTATAAACAAATATTATGAAAAATGATATTCGAACAATTTCACACATTAGAAGAAATGGATAAACTTCTAGAAATATATAACCTCCCAAAACCAAATCAGGAAGAAATAGAAAATTTGAACAGATCAATTACCAGGAATAATATTGAATCAATTGTCAAAAAAAATTTTAACAAACAAAAATTTAGAAGTAGGTGGTTTCACAGGTGAATTCCAGCAAAGATGTAGAAAAAAGTTAATGTGTATTCTCAAACAATTCAAAATAAAGATAGAAGACTAAAGCTTTCAAATTCATTCTATGAGGCCAGCATTACTCTAATACCAAAACCAGATAAAGGTACTATAGAAAAAGAGAACTACAGGTCACTATCCTCTGATGAACATAGATATAACAATCCTCAACAAAAAAATTAGCAAGCTGAATCCAACAACATATTGAAAATACCATTAACCATAATCAAAGGAGACTTATTTCTGGGATGCAAGAATGGCTCAGTATTTGCAAATCAATCATTATGATATATCATATCAACAAGGGAATGGATAAACATCATATAATCATTTCAATAGATGTAAAAAAAAAAAGCATCTTACAAAGTACAACATCCATTCATGATAAAAACCCACAACAAAGTAGGTTTAGAGAGAACATATACCAAGATAATAAAGGTCATATATGAGAAAACCACAGGTAGCATCATATTCAATGGTGAAAAACAGAGCTCTTCCCCTATGGTCAGGAACAAAATAGGGATGTCCACTCTCACCACTTTTTCTTTTTTTTTTTTTAATTTCTCTCACCACTTTTGTTAAACATAGTACTGAAAGTCCTAGCCACAGCAATCGGACAACAAAGAGAAAGAAAAGGAACCCAAATTGGTAAGGAAGAAATAAAACTTTTACTATTTACAGATGTCATCATACTATATATAGAAAACCCTAAAGACTCCACCAAAAAGTAAATAAATGATAAATAAATTCAATAACACAGCATACAAAATTAATATACAGAAGTCCATTGTATTTCTATACACTAATAATGAAGTAAGAGAAAGGAAAATTAAGAAAACAATCCCATTGGGGCACCTGGGTGGCTCAGTCAGCTTAGCATCTGACTTCAGCTCAGGTCATGATTTGCAGATCTAGAGTTAGAGCCCTGCTATCAGCCCAGAGCCTGCTTCGGATCCTCTGTTCCCTCTCTCTCTCTCTCTTTCTCTCTCTCTCTCTCTCTCTCTGTGCACTTCCCCCTGTTCCCGCTCTCTCTCGCAAAAATAAATATTTTTAAAAAAGAAGAAAGAAAACAATCTCATTTACAATTGCATCAAGAATAATAAACTATCTAGGAATAAACTTTATCAAGGAAGTGAAAGACCTGTACTCTGAAAACTATAAAATACTGATGAAAGAAATTGAAGGCAACACAAACAAGTGGAAAGACATTCCATGCTCATGGATTGGGAGAACAAATATCATTAAAATGTCCATATAACCCAAGGCAGTCCTTACATTTAATGCAATCCTGATCAAAATACCAACAGCATTTTTCATAGCACTAGAACAAACAATCCTAAACTTTTATGGAACCACAAAAAACCATGAATAGCTAAAGTAATCCTGAAAAAGAACAAAACTGGAAGTATCACAATCCCAGATTTCAAGATACACTACAAAGCTGTAGTGATCAAAACAGATTGGTACTGGCACAAAAACAGACACATAGGTCAACGCAGCACAATAGAGAGCCCAGAAATAAACCCACAATTATACGGTGAATTTATCTTTGACAAAGAAGGCAAGATTATGTAATAGGAAAAAGACAATCTCCTCAACAAATGGTGTTGGGAAAATGAGACTGCTACATGTGGAAGAATGAAACTAGACCACTTTTTTACACCCCACACAAAAATAAACTGAACATGGATTAAAGACCTAAATGTGAGACCTGAAACAATAAAACTCCTAGAAGGGAGCACAGGCAGTCATTTCTCTGACATTGGAAGCTTGTACAGGAAAAGCTTTACTAGTAAACTTGCCCCTTGCCTTAGGCCTCCCCAAATTCCATTAAGCAACCTGCCAGATGATACCACCATTTTCCAAGGCCCTTCTCACAGAGCTTAATTTCCATTATGCTTCCAATCCTTGTGCCCTGTACTCACCAACTTTCAGCTCCCCGCCTACAATGACCATGCATGCCACATTCAGAACATTGCTTCTGTCCACAGGGAATTCTAAAGTCCCCATCACATAGAGGCCTTTGAGTAATGGAAGATTCATATCCACAAGGACGGTCCTGTCTGGGGAAGAAAAAGAAATTGCTCAGATACATAATCAAAACAAGAATTGCCTTCTCACTTCCCATGATTTACCCTAAGGTTCTCCAGGCAATTCAGGAGCTGCTTATGTTGCTACCGGGCCGGGTGCAGCAACTGGAAGAACAAACAGTTGTCAAAGGACTAGGTCTTAATAAACAGACAAGAGTCTTAAAAAAAAAAAGTGCATGATTAAAAAATTCTTCCATTGCAAAACAAACCAAGTATTATGGCCAAAGAACAGTATTTATGCCTCAGACCACCCCCCCAAGCCTACTTTACTGCAAATGTACAGGAGAGAGTTCCCTATGCCTTGTTCTAGTCCTTCACTTTGAGTGAAGATTCAGGGAGGTAGAGAATCATAGATATGACCTTGACTTCTTTTTTTTAACTTTTTTTATGTTTTTAATTTTTTTTTTGAGAGACAGAGACAGTGTGAGCAGGGGAGAGTCAGAGAGAGAGGGAGATACAGAATCCGAAGCAGGCTCCAGGCTCTGAGATAGCTGTCAGCACAGAGCCTGACATGGGGCTCAAACCCACAAACTGTGAGATCATGACCTGAGCCTAAGCCAGACACTTAAATGACTGAGCCACCCAGGCACCCCGACCTTGGCTTCTGAAGTCAGACTATTTGGATGTGAATCCTAGAACTGTTACTTATTAACTGTATGAACCAACATGTTTAACTCTCTGTGCCTCAGTTATCTAATCTGTGAAATGGGAATAATAAAAATACCTGCTTCATTCATATGGTTCTTGTGAGGGTGAAATGAGTTCATATATCTAAAATGCTTATACAGCACTAGTAAGTCATTCTCAATCTCCTGATTCCTACAAAACAAAGCAAAGGTCTGGTGTGTGTTCAAGAAATGCTGGGTATTTTCATTACCGGTACTGTTATCGATTAACTTGGCATGCTGGTAGAGCTTATCTGACAACTTAAAACCATTGTTCTTCATCTCCCCTTTCATAAAGTTTCCGTCCAACTTCATGAGAAAGAACCATAGATTTTTGTCTGAAAGTAACAATAAGGCAATACATGAATAAAAACTCTCATTTAAAACAGTAAATATTTCATGTATGCCAAAGTATTAAGTGTTACTTTCTGAGGCTTAGTGGTAATTCAACACAATTTAAAGATCTCAAATAAACGTTTCTGCTTAAATTCCAAGTACCATAATCACTGACACATGTAAAGGTTTTAAAGAATTTTGTTAACATAATTTCATGTCTCATTCCAGGAAACAATGTACCCTGCTGTTCTCAAGGACCTACCCCCATAAAATTAAGTTCCAAAGGTTGTCTTTTCTAGACCCCACTTCACTAGCTATAAGAATACCACACCTTCCTGTGGCAGAGACTCAAGGGTTGAAAACCAAACGATCTCCCTTTTCCTCTGAGGTTCAGTTAGACCATCTTTTCTAGCCGCCTTTGCAGTGAGGTGAAGCCCATATGACAGAGCTATAGTAAATAAAACGTAGCAGAATTGAAGTGTGACCTCTCTAGGTCTGGTTCATAAATTCTCTAGTACACACTTTCTTCCTTCCCTTGTCTCTGAGTTGGACAGTAGAACAATGGTTCTCAATGTACAGTTGTGGTCCAACAGCATCAGCACTACCCACTCGCCCATCAGAATAAACCCAAGTTCTAGTTCTGCTAGTAAGATATTCCTAGTCTCCCCATTAAATCCACCACTCCTGCCATAGAAATCTGTCTCTGTTTTGCTATCCCATGATACCCTATACATTCTGATATCAGAACACTAAAACACATTATTATAATTACATCCATGATTAGTGTGTGCAGGAGGTAACAATCACTGGGCTGGTCCTCAGTGTAATTTTGTCTTTCTTTCCCCTTGTAACTATCCATTTTTTAAAAGCCCTAGTGCTTACTGTGACATCAAAGATAAAGCTGTTGAGTGGCTCAGTTGGTTAAGCATCCGACTTTTGATTTAGGCTCAGGTCACAATTTCATGGTCATGAGATCAAGCCCCACGTTGGGACCAGTGCTAAGCATGGAGCCTGCCTGAGATTCTCTCTCCCTCTCCCTCTACTCCTCCCCTGTCTGCACTCTCTCTCTCTCAAAAAAAAAAAAAAAAAAAAGGATACAGTTGCTAAATAAAGGTTGCTCATATCTGCCGAGTTTAGTTCCCTACACACCTTAAATTCAAGAGTACATTGGTTACTGACACAAAATGAACAATCAGGCTAAGATGAAAATATATATTCCAATTTCATCTCATCTCTGGTAGTTTAAAAACATTCAAACAAAAGAGCAAAATATCTAGGGAATATTCTAGGTTTAACCCACATTTTGGGAGTTCATGAGTTTAATATGATTTCAAAAGGAAGATGGAAAGTATTTCAAGCAGGCACCTTTAAAAAATAAAAATTCTATATCAAAGGCCCTTATCTCTTACAACCTATGGCCCAAACTATCAACATTTGGCTACTAAGTCTGATTTGCTTCAATAAAGGTTTTCTTTCATCCACAGAGTACTCACACTAAGTATGATATTAGGCTTCTTTTGAACAAACTTATCAGTTAAAATAGGGCAATTTCACAGAGTTTAAAACTTCCCTTTTGGTCTTTTTCACAAACTTCTCTTAGAAGAAATTTTCCCTTTTGATTGCCCTATCTACTCCAAATACACAAACAAATGGCACACGAATCACAGATAGCTTAATTGTAAGCTCCATGAGAACAGAGGACACAGCTGTAATTCTGATTTTCATTTGCTCAGGACCTTGAACAACAGATACTAAAAAATAACACCAAAGAATATACTCACACTCTGCATGTAAAATCTAACAGGTATTCAAGGGATAGAATGAAGACAAGAGTAGAAACATTGCTCGTATTTCACTTCGAAATTTCCTGAACCTGTCTAGTCACCTTTTCTTCTCTTTTCCTTTCCCATAGGGTGTCAAATCTTGTTAAGTGGTAGGAATTCACAGATGATTAAGACATGTTTCCATCATCAGATGAGGACAGATAAACAAATATGTACAATGTGATATACATGAAATGATAATACGTTTGACCCTTAATCAATACGGGTTTGAACTGCATGGGTCCACTGTATTTGATAAATACAGTATGGTACTTTAAATGTCCTTTATCTTCCTATGATTTTATTAATAACATTTTCTTTTCTCTACCTTATTATTATACGACTACAGTAGACGTTATAAGTAACATGCAAATATGTGTTAATTGACTATGTTATTGGTAAAACTTCTGGTCAACAGTAGGCTATTAGTAGTTACATTTTAGGGGACTTAAAAGTTATACACAGATTTGTGACTGCACAGGGTGGGGAATCAGTACCGAAACTCCCACGTTGTTCAAGATCAACTGTATATTTTTTATTAAATGGAGTTTGATCTCATCTTTACTCCCAACTACTTCAAAATGGAAAGTCTATCAATGTGCTTAGTAAGAAAATCCTGTGAAGATGAAACATATGCCCAATATAAATATTTGTATCAAGGATTTTCATATCACAATAACAGAGACTATGGCTATCATTATAAGAAACAAAGGCAAAAGGATTCATTCCAATCTAGTCTCCAGGGTCCAAATTGATCAACCCCAGCTTTAATGACAGCTTGTAGTGGATTTCTATCTGTTCCAGGTGTGGAAAGTTAGGATCAATATGCAACTTTCTTTCTCTAAGTAGCTTCATATCCATGAAATTATTCAAACATTTCAGAAAAAAAAATCACTTGGAAACATTTACACAAACCACTTAAAAATATGAATGATAGACCACCTCTAAATTAACTATGGCCCGATGCTTTTCATCTTGCCTTGCTTTGGCCAAGGTTTTTCCATCCTACTCTGTCAGTGACCAATCTATCCTCCTTGAGAGAATGAACATGGGCATATGGAGGGAACCATCTGGAATTTCTGTTGCTCGATGGGAGGCTGATAGGGGAATGGATCTGGAAAAAGACTCCAAAAAGAATTAACGAGTACCAGATGTAATTAAAGACTGCTTTTCCCCCCCAGAGGAGCTTAGGACCAGCCTTGGGGTGGTGCCTCTTGGTTCCGAATTACCCCCCCTTTCCACTTGTTCATCTATCAAGCACTAAACATCCCACCATCTTTATTTTGGCATCTTTTGCCAAGCAGTGTTTTTCTTCCCCCTTAAAGAGTTGTATTTTGACAATTATAAGGACAAAATTTTAGAAATAGTATCCGGAAATGTAACACTAAGGAAGAATCACCTGAACTTCCCCATATATCAAAAGCAACAACACTAAAGAGGCTTTAGTCTTCTGTAAATGCACTAGCTCCCCTTATGACCAGAAACCCTGAATGAGATCAAAAAGCCCTCTCTGACAAAGGGTAGGGATTTTTTTTGTGTGTGTGTGTGTGTGTGTGTCAGGACTAATCTGGTTACAAAGCATTCCATATCATTTCAACACTAGATTTAAACTCATTTTTTTTCTATCTTTTGCAGCAAAGTCAAAGAATCAAGGTCACTATTGTGTAGCATTCCAAGGTCTGACACTTGTCTAAATCCTGTAGAAATGAGATCAAGGGCGAAGGGCACAGATCCTGGGAATGATGATGGGGTCACACTAACAGGCATAATTTAGGGCAGGCAGACCCACTGTCTGTATGGTACTCACTGTATCGGGCCCCATAACTTAGGTGCTGAAGACAGTTTCCATTACAACCATGCTATTGTCAGAAACACAGCCTCCAACCAACTTGGGACACAGCTCAGACTTCTGAGGGAGAGTGATGGCATGCAAGGGCAGAGCAGGACATACAAGGACTATTTGTGGGCTTGTTATGTTCCTGTACCTCCCATAATTAACAAATAAACATAATTGTTTCTACATTCAGCCTTAGCCACAATCTCTCTCATAATATATGAACCAGTGGAAAAATTACATTTTAATGCCATTTAAAACAGTGATTGTTTTTTCTTTCCTTTGTTTGCTTAACTTTTGGTGAATCTAATGATTTATCAAATATTCTTTCTACACAATTTGTGAGAATGACTTGTACATCCAAAAAAGTACTCCTAAAACAATGGAAATTCTCATACATAAGTAGTTCATGGAGATGAAAGATTACCATAATTGAAAATTATTGTCAAGGAGACTAATTTACAGAGATGATGGTATTTGTTTATCAAGAATTCATTCCCTTGTAGAAAAAGCAGAAAAAGTAGAGCTAGAAGGGAAGGTTGCATTCTTTCTATAACTAAATTCTCTTCAAAGAGCTGCTCACTTTATCGCCTGCCTTTTTTCTTCAAATCCACACAGGTGGTTTCTTTATTCTACTCTTGCCTATCATTTTTTTTAAAACTGGTCTTAAAAATAGGCAGAAGAGGCAGTTTTGAAAGTGCCCAGAGGCACATGATTCAAGACTGAAAGCCAGCTTCCCTAACACCTTGAAGAAAAACCATCTGCCTGCTTGTGTTTAGGGCAGAAGGAGGGAGCTTGGAGGAAGGGCAGCTTTAACTTTGGAAAATAAATACCCATCCCACTCCCCACTCTCTCCGTGTCTTTCTCAATCACACGCAGACATGCATGACTCTCATAGTAGAATCAACATTTTAAATTATGATATTTTAATTGATCAATAAAGTGTTTAACATACAATGTTTATCTCTTCCTCTAGTCTATACCATCTGTTCTTCAAAAATATTTGAATCTATTTAATAGGGAGGTCTTTAAGCAAAATTACCAACTGTATCAGATCAATCCTCTGAATCCCAAATTCTGAAAGGAAAGGACCAGAAGGTGCTGCTGTTTTCATAAAAATAGAAAGGAATCTGTGCCTTCTCTCATTCCAGGCTTTGTCTTACTTTTTTAAATCTTGAGATGGTGTTGTGCTACTGTTCTCTCCATTAGACCTCAAAGAATTCAAAGTGATGGAAGTGGTGTTGCCTTTTTAAAAAAAATTTAATATTTAAAAAAATATTGATATATAATCAACATACAGAAAGCTGTACATATTAAATGTATACAAGCTAGTGAGTTTTGAGATAAATATACATCCATGTAAGCATCATTATAAGTCTATCCATGTTTTTCAAAAGGTTCCTCTCACCCTTATTTATTATATTAGTATAGTTACTATTATTACTTTGTGATAAGAACACTTAGCCTAAGATCTAGTCTCTCAGCAAACTTTTAAGTATATAACAGTAGTGCTTCCTATGGGCACTTTAAGAATAGATCTCTAGGATCTATTCATTTTGCATAACTGAGCTTCATATTCTTTTTCTACTACCTCCCCATATCCTCCACCTCCTAGTCCCTAGCAACCACTGAATTAAAAAGGTGGCTGAGGAGCACCTGGGTGGCTCACTGGGTTAAGCCTCCAACTTCAGTTCAGGTCACGGTCTCGCGGTTCGTGGGTGTGAGCTTGACATCAGGCTGTGTGCTGACAGCTCAGAGCCTGGAGCCTGCTTTGGTTTCTGTGTCTCCCTCTCTCTCTGCCCCTCCCCTGCTTGCGCTCTGTCTCTCTCTCAAAAATAAAACAAACATTGAGAAAAAAATTTTTTTAAATATGGCTGAATGAGTGGCACCTCATATGTGGAGTTTAAGAAATAAGACAAACGATCATTGGGGGAAAAAAAGAAAGGAAAACCAAGAAGCTGAAGGGAGGGGGGAGGTGGATGAGTGAAATAGGTGATGGGGATGATGTAGTGCACTTGTCATGAGCACCGGCTGCTGTACGGGATTGTCGAGCCACTCAATTGTACACTTGGGACAAATATGACACTGTATGTTACTAACTGGAATTTATATAAAATTTTAAATGGTTAAAGGAAATGAATAAACATGTACTTAAAGAAGACATACAAATAAACAACAATTTATATAAAAGGGTGCTCAACATCACTAATCATCAGGGAAATGCATTCAGAACCACCAGAGATATCATCTCATACCTGTGAGTAGGACGTTTATATAAAAAAAAAATGGCATGGTGCACCCACTATGGAAAACAAAAAGGAGGTTCTTCAAAGAATTAAAAAATAGAACTACCCTCTGATCCAGCAGTTCCCACTTCTGGGAGGTATCTGAATTCCCATGGTCCTTGTTGTTGCCATTGGAAACAAGGTCCATGGTGCTCTGATTGCTTAGAGATCTTGAGAATCAAAAAGAAAACCTAGACTTTGTAATCCCCAGAAGACCTTACTTAAAGGTCTCCTCAAGAAAAATAATGAGACAGACTTCTTGTTAACAAATATATTTCTAAACATTAACCCTCAAGAAAAAAATACATCTATAAAATAAATGACTCATTCCTGAAAGAAGCTCTTCAGGCCCAGGCCCAAGTTCTTTTCAATGTTTTCTTATTTGAAAATAAATTCACCCTTTATGTCTCTGCTTGACCTGAGAGAAGGCAGTTTGTCCAGAAAGAGTGAGATTTTAATTTTTTAATTTTTTTCTCAAGCTTTCAGTTGTTTCTTCTATGAAAAAAAAATCCTAAAACATTATTAAATTTCTTAAAAAAAGATGTTTGTATCTATGTGTTTTAAAAAATTATATCTTATTTCATAAACATATAATGATTAAGAGAGAGCTTAAAATATAGTACCTGATTAATAAATATTGAGTAAATAACCTCTATTATATATATTTAATATGTTGTGTCAAAATTTATCATTTTTGGACAAAGTAGTCTATATTTTATTTCCTAAATTGATAAAGTACTTATATTCTAGACTTTCACTGTTCTCAATATTTTGATATTTTCCATGGCTACAGTTTTTGGAAATTCCCAAAGCCTTTAAGAATTTTTTAAAATAAATTCCAATAAACTGTATTTATGTAATGCAAAGAGTTATTGGTTGGCTTTCCAAAATAAATTAACTTCCCCTTAAATTCAAATACTGTTCCAGAGACCATGAGGTTTCCTAAACTTTTATTCAAAATTCTAAGTATTTCAACAATATCCAGATTTTTACAATCTCTGCCAAAAGTCCCAATGCTCTAAAATATATCCATGCTTCCTAGCAAAGATACTGAAATCCCCATCTTTAGAGTTAATCCCATTTTTAATCTAGGGTATCTAGAAGTCCCCAAGAGAAGAATGATATATTTTTAAAAAAGCATTATTACTGACTGTTAACTGTATTCATTTGCCCATTCATTTCACTTAACAAATATTATCAAGTTCCCCTGTCAGATACTGACATGTGCCTAAGAAACAAATATAAATAAAAGAAGGGTCTCACTCCACAGAGAGGAGTGTGCTGGAGAACAGGAAGCCGGAGGCATAATAAGAATGTCCTGATGGAAAGGGACAGACGGAGCGGCAGGGAACTGAAAGCAGTTCCATTCCCAGGTCGGAAAGCTGCCGGGACTGCTCGTTCTCTCCAGAAGGACATCATACAGACACCAAGCCAGGGATAAGAATGTTTCCTCTGGCACCAAGGTACTCATGACCTAGTATGGAATACACTGTGGGTGCCTGACCTGTCAAGATGCCAAATGCTGAGTTTTATGTGCTTGCTGTTATCAAATAGCAAATAAAAGAGGCTTGAACCAGGAGACCAATACTTCACCTCCTGGAGATTCATAGCACCCTGCTTCTTAATTCTCTCGTCACCACACCTTTGGGACCTGTCTCTCTGTCAGAGTGAATATTTTCATAAGATTAATCAGGTGAGTTTTTGGTGGTAGGAAGACCTAGATCTGCTTCTGAGACCTGCCAAAATAATCATGGCAAGAACCAGGAAATGTTTCAAAGTAAGGAAGACTGTATATGTTTCTCTCTTCCTCTTAGCTCCTGTCCATCCCTGTGAACTCACTGCCCTCACCGGCTCATAGCTCCCCAATAACCAGAATCCCACTCATGGCCCCATCTACCTACACTGCACACACAGCCAGGGTCAAAGTGATTCTATAGTTTCAGAATCTTCTCAACTGTGCCCCCATTTTCTCTAGGCTACATTCATTAATACCTAATAATTAGTATAGGACAAATATGACTATTTGCCCAAAAAGCAATCTGGTACAATGGAAAGCTCACCAATTAGAATTCAAACAGATCAAAGTTGGAATCCCAAATAAGCCATTCCTTGAAAAAAGTAGCTTAGAGTCTCTGATTTTCTGTTCCTTAAGTGCAAAATAAGATCAATCATACTTTATGTAGGTGATAGTAAGGATTAGGTGAAGTACCACGTATAAGAGTGCTTTGGAATATAACAAGCATAAAGTTATTAGCTATTACCTGTTTTGTATATCCAAAATATGTTATTGAACATCCACTCTATATCTTTCTCTCTGCTGTTTGGTGAGCCAAAGAGGCACAATCCTTGCTCTCATGAAACTTAAAATATTTATTTAAAATTTGTTTATTTTGAGAGAGGGAGAGAGTGCGTGCAAGTTGGGGAGGGGCAGAGAGAGAGTGAGAGAGAGACTCTCAAAGAGACTACAGCTCAGCAGAGAGCCCAACATGTGGCTTGATCCCACTACTGTGAGATCATGACCTGAGCCAAAATCAGTAGTCAGCTGCTTAACTGACAGAGCTTCCCAGACACCCCTGTACCTCAAAATATTTTAGAGAAAATTGACATTTAGCCATAACCACACAAATACATGGCACAAACTGTGCTAAGTGGTAAGAAGGAAAATGCATGATGTTATGGGAATAACACACTCTAGAGAAAATAGTAGACATGAAAAGTGAGAGAGTGGAGAGAGCCTCCTATGTTCTAAAGACTAAAAAGCAACCCCAGTGGCTGTAGAATCTGGAGGAGAACATGAAGGGAGGGGCTGGAAAGGTAGGTGAGGAAGGAGATCAAGCAGGACTTTGGAGGCTCTGTAAAAACCTAGAGACTTTATCTTAGGAATAACAATAAGCCAGGAAAAGCTAGTAAGCAGAGAGATTACATATACAATTTATAATTTAAAAAGAGTAGATGAGGGCAAGAGTAGCAGGAGGGGATAAGGGATTATAGTGGTCCACCCAAGAGGTGATAATGCAATGATTAGGGTGGTGAGAGACAGAAAAGCAGACATATTTGAAAAATAGCATGGAACGGAATATACAAGATTGGTTTAAGTGTCAAGAATAAATCAGAGCAGGGGTGCCTGTGGGGCTCAGTCGGTTGGGCATCCCACTTCAGTTCAGGTCATGATCTTGTGGCATGAGTTCGAGTCCAGCATTGGGCTCTGTGCTGACAGCTCAGAGCCTGGGGCCTGTTTGGGATTCTGTGTCTTCCTCTCTCTCTGCCCCTCTCCCATTCCTGCTCTCTGTCTCTGTCTCTCTCTCTCTCAAAAATAAACATTAAAAAAATAACTCAGAGCAATGGATAATGGAAAAGATGACAAGTACTGAAATAGGAAAAGCTGGAGGGGGAGCAAGTTGGCAGCTGGGAATGGAGGCCAGGGGGGTAGAAGAGGATATACAAAGAGGATTCGCTCTGGGTTGTTCTTGTATGAGATACCTCTAAGTCATCTCAGTAGAAATCTCAAGTTGAAAGTTGGACAGAAGGATCTGAGGCATGAAAAAAACAAAAAGGCTTACTGGCTTCGAATGCTGTCTATAGGTTGATGACTATCAAATTTATGTTCTCAGGAATCATCAAGAAAGCAAAGACAGCATGAGGAGAGAATACTCAGTATCTGGAATTTAATGAGGGCTGAAGGGAATTATTTTAATCATGTAGATATATAAAAAGATGCATGTATACTGCAAGAAAGTATCCTGAAGGAGGGAAATCCTGCAGATAGGGAGAGAAGAGAGACAACTGAATTGGCTTTTCAAGACAGGACATAGAGAACACCAGCTGATGCTGACCTTTGAGAAAAGGTAAAGCACTTTCTCTAATAGAGAAAGGAGAGAAGATAGGAGCATGTGCAATCTATATACACTCACCTCCTTTCAAGAGGAACCTGAGGGTTGGTACAAAGCATAAAATTAAATACCCTGGGAAAATTGTGAAGCTAGAACACAACTTCAGCTTGCCTGTAAATCAGATAATATAAACATCAGACTCCACCCACCAGTCACAGATGACCTCTATCACAAAACGTGGTATGAAATAAGCCTATATATGGGGGCACTGGGCTTAGGATTTCCCTAAGAAATTGTATTAGCTTAACAACATCTGAAGGGATTCTTTTTAAAGTAACTGATGAGTAAACTGAGACAATGGTAACTCGACTGACCCAGGATTGGGTCAGTTACAAGACAGAGGGGGGAATGTAAGGACAAAGTCTGAACCTAACAGACTCCATGACAGAGGTCTTCCTCTAAACGAGAAGGTCTAGGACACAAGATGGCAGCCACCACAGTCTTAGGAGTAAAAGTCCCTCGCATTTTCTACTGTTGGAAGAACTGGAAGGCCAGAAAGGAGTAGGCGATGGCACAGTGAGCTGGGGTCTAGAAGATGACGAAGACATGACACTTACGAGATGGACAGGGATGATAATTGGGCCTCTAAGAACAATTTATGAAAACCGAATATATAGCCTTAAAATAGAATGTGGACCTAAATACCCTGAAGCACCCCCCTTTGTAGATTTGTAACAAAAATTAATATGAAAGGAGTTAATAGTTCTAATGGAGTTGTGGACCTGATGGCCACGCCCATATTGGCCAAATGGCAGAACTCCTACAGCATCAAGGTCGTCCTACAGGAGCTCCAGCGCCTCATGATATCTAAAGAAAACATGAAACTCTCCCAGCCGCCCGAAGGACAGTGTTACAGCAATTAATCAAAAAGAAAAACCACAGACCCCCTCCCCCGCATTCGATTTAAAGTCTTCATTTTCCACAGTAGTAAATTTTCTAGATATGTCTTGTAGACCTCAAAGTACAGGAAAGGAAGCACCCATTCAAAGGCAGTTTATCTTAAGATACTGTAAACGATACTAATTTTTTGTCCATTTAAAATATATAAGTTGTGTTATAACAAAAAAAATAAATAAATAAACCAGAAGGTCTAAGGTTCAGTCTCTCTGGAACTATTAGGCGGTTACACACTTCCCAAGGCAGGAGAGACCACCTTGTGATATCCATCAGGAAAGGCCAGCTACCCCTCTCCACATTCCTAAGGGTGAGACCTGCAGATGGGAACTTTAGATAGGACCCTGTCACCTAATGTTAAAGTTAACCCGATAGTCACAAAACAAGACCCTGAACTCGCTCTGTAATTGGTTAATTTCAAAGGTACTCTAAATCTTGTAATTGGGTCCTGCCAAAAGTAACAAACACCCTGGACAATGTGTGTGGTTAGAGTTACTGCCAATGCTGTTATACAATAATAATTGGATGTCACAATTTCTTATAACTCCCCCTTCCCAAACCCCATAAAAACCCTACTCAGCCCTTGTTTGAGGCTCTCAGCACGGATCCACTGTGCTGGTAAAGTCTGTGAGCCCAAACTTAGGCCCAGCGAGCCTAAGCCATAATAATAAATGCCCTTTGCTTTTAAGAATAAATAAATAAATAAATAAATAAATAAATAAATAAATAAAGTAACTGATGAGAATTAATACGTAAAGATGAACGCTATAGAAACACATGAGATTACTAACATATATGTGTATATATCCATATATCAAACCAAACATGTATTTGAACTAGGGGATCTTTTTTGCCATCTGTCTATTCTCAAAGAGAGACTAGTTCCATACTACAATGTGGATAAACCTTGAAAACATTATACACAGTGTAAAAAGCCACTGTATAATTTCATTTACATGAAATTCCAGAATAGGTAAATCTATAGAGACAGAAAGTAAATTAGTGGTTGCTTAGGGCTGTGGGTGGGGGTGGGGTGGGGGGGTGGATAGAGGAATTAGTGAGTGATTGCTAAGGGGTATGAGGTTTTTTCTGGGTAATGAAAACGTTCTAAAACTGATTACAGTGATGATTGCACAGCTCTATATACTAAAACCCATTGAATTGTACACTTTAAATAGATGAATTATATGGAATGTGAATTATGCTTCAATAAAGTTCTTAAAAATGAAGAGGTACTTAATGTATTAATATGGAACACTTGTCAAGTTATATATTTTAAAGCCAGGTGCAACACAGTTTATAATACGCTATCATTATGTAAAGAAAATGGTTAAAGAAAGATAATGCTGTACAAGTGTAATATAAATTTTTTTGTATATGCAGAACAAAGTATCTCTGGAAGGATAACCAAGGACTTAGTAATATTGTTGTTTTTAGGAAATGAAGCTAGATGGAAGACAGAGATGAAGGGAGAATTTCGAATGAGTATTTTTCTGTGTTTTTTTTTATTTTGAACAATATGAACACTTATTTTTAAAGATTTTTGAAATTGTAACTAAAATTACAAATAAACGTTAATTTTTAATATGATATAGGCAAAATTGTACTGGTGAGAGAGTAAGAGATTGAATGATTGAGTCTTTTCTTCTCTTATTGGCTTTGCCAGACCTATAATTTTTGTCCTCTGCTAGCAATGCCTTGAGAAAGTTAGCTTTCCAGTCTCTTCTTACTTGATTTTTTTTTACTTTCTATTTCTGTGTCCCTTAGTTTACATTTTGGTAAAACCATTTATCTCCATCTTTGTCATTTTTACATTTCGATAATTCTGAAATGCTTCCTACTACTTAGTATCTGTGATTCCAGGAAAATTTTGACTCTGCCATTTGGATTGGAATTTGGTCCAATGTTCTAATTGGTTCAGATTTCAGGTTTTGCTTGCTAAATTAATATTTAGGCAAAACCAAACTTTAGTACCTTGCATAGATTACACTGATCTCCAGAAAGTTCTCTGTATTGCATTTTTACTCACTCATAGTCCCTGGAGACAACTTTATAAAACAATGACTCATGGGTAGGCAAACAAGGAACTGTAAACATAAACAGAGAACTATAAAAAAGAGATACTAAGTAATCAATAATTAATGTAATACTCCCAAGAATACCCACACAATATACAGCAAATAAAAGGATCTCATTTAAAAATATTTCCAGAGATATTTTAGAAACTATATCCATTAAAGCAAAAACAATTAGATGTATGGTGTTTTTGAAATTATCAACAATAAAAAATTAGCAAATTATTGTTAACAATGTTATATCATCAAATTTTTAGTTGGTAGAATAAGTAAGCAGTAAAATGGACAGTGTTAGAAGTTTGAAATGTAAAATCAAGCTCAAAGATTCTCCCAAAAACAAAGAGAGTAAAAAGAAAATATTAGAGGCAAGTTTATAAAACATACCAATGTACCCTAAAGTCCTAATATCTATCTACTTAGGCATTTCAAAAGGAAAAACAAGCAAAATATCAGAGAGAGAACCAGTAAGGACATAATTTACCATGTATCCTGATAATAAGAGTCCAGTGAGTAATAGAAAATCCTTAAAGTTTTCCAAAGATTAAAACAAATTTCCTACAAAAAATAAAAGCACACAGTCCTGTGTGTCAGAAAACAAAAGAATCATCAAAGTTCTTTAGTTGCTCTATGAATGAATTACGAGAAGATATATGTCAATAAATATCAAGTAAATCCAAAAAAGAGGAAAATGTGGGTTTAAAAAAAAACTGGTATGCAGAGAATCAAGCAAAATTTACAGATGTCTGCATAACTGTTAATGTATAATGTTAATGACATAACAATTTTAACTAAATCCTCATCTATAAAGTATGGATAATAATCATACATATCTAATAAGGTTATTATGAAGATAAGAATGTCAATGTGTAAAGCACATACATATTAAATAGCAAATACTCAGTATGTGCTAACTTTTATAATCTTAGGAATTTGTGCTAACCTAGGGGCCAAAAAAGAATATCTAACTTTTTTAAATTAACATTTTCCTGATTAGTAGGGAAGTTCAGAATTTTTTCATGTTTTTTGGCCGTTTTGTTCATTTCTCTGTGACTGTCATGAGTATTTTTCTTTATTCAGAAAAAAATATAGGGTTTCTCCATATATTGTAGATAATAATATATATTGTCATATACTGTGTATTGCAAGTAGTTTGTTCTCATAGCTTAAGTTTTAGCTTTGCTTATAATTTCTTTGATCATAGGAAATTACTTTTGGAATATCAAAGTTTATTTACTACCTGCATTCAAAAACAAATTGTACATCAAATAACCAAAATCAAAAAAAAAAAAAAAGAAAAGAAAAAAGGAAAAGATACTCTACTAAAAACTAACATGTACTTTTATACAGAATAAATCACCTGAAAATTAATCTTTTCAGTAGTTCATCATAGGGAATTTTAAAATTCTTACGCAACCAAATTTCTCCATCTTTTACTGCTTCAAGATTTTCTATTTTGTTCAGGAAGGCCTTCCACAGAATACAAACAAGAACATAAAAAATAAACTTTAATATTTCCCTTCAATTCCTTTATATTTAATATAGGGCTTTCTAGCTTAGCTGGCATTATATGGCTTAAGAGAAAAGAATTTTTTTCACATATAAGTAGATAACTTTTCCAATACTGATTGCGGAAATGCAGTCTTTCCCCATGGTTCTGAAAAGCCATTCTAAACCACCAAGTAAATTCTCATCTATCCATGGATCTGTTTCTAGACTCTATTTTATTTCATTCACTTTAATCTTTGGTTCTTATGTGGTATTCTTAAGTCAATCCCATATCGCTCTGATTGCTGAGCTTTATCTAGAATAAGCCTCCACAAATCAACTTCACTCTTAAAAAATTCTTGCCTATTGTCTATTTGCTTCATCTTAAAACTGTTATAATCACCTTCTTACATTCTAGTTTTTTAAACACTAGCTGCAATTCTAACTGGGACTACTTGAATTGATAGACTCATGTAGAAGGGAATCTTTGCAATACTGTTTATTTTTCATACTGGTATTTCATTCAGCTTACTCCCCAAAGTCTTGAGGGGTTTTTTTAAATGATATGTGAATGCTTTGTTAAGTTTATACCTAGGTATTTTTTCAGTCAAAAGTAGAATTTTTTGCCTGTCACCATTTAAAATTAGAAATGCTACTGTTGAGTGTGTGTTGCTGTTATTTCCAGTCCTTTTGCCCACCTCTCCTGTTTAATAGCATCTCCCTTGAAACTTTTGTATTATTCTAGAAAAAAAAAAGATGCAGTTTTACCAATAATTATTTTCCTCCTTCTTTCTAACTGTTATTCCCTTCATTATATTTTTTCTTATTCTATTGCATTGTTGTGCACTTCCAGTAATAGGAATGATGGTAGGCATTCATGTTTTGTTCCTGATTCTAAATGGATGCAGTTAATCTTGCATGGTTATTTATGATGCTTCCTGTGGATTTCTTATAAGTATTTTATGTCAAGTTAAGGGATATTCCTTCTATTTCATAAAAGAATATGGAGTACCCTCAAAAATCTTGCTGGAAATAGATGCTTAGATTTTATATTTATTTGCTTTAAATCTTATATGAAATAACATGGAGAAATTTTTCCCTCTGTGTTCCAAATACTCTCAGGCATTTGTAACTAGATACTCCTAATTTCTGTTTTTGCTTTGTCTGTTCCTCCTTCAGCCCTTCTTATCACATCCTTCCCTCTGCCTCACTACCCTAGAATAGTTTTCTCTGCTCACTCATACTTAGCTCCCTACAATAGATAAAACACTCATCATAACCACCCCCGCCCCAAATGCTGTTAGCTCTAGAGCCTTGGACAGTCTGAGTATTTAAGAAAACCATACTTAGGTAGGGAAACAAAGAATTGTATGGAGACTGGCATTGTATTTGACAAGGAAGAGAGAGGGAGAGTTAAGTTCCTACTGTGTAGTGAAAATTGTACCTCATTATTATAAAAAAGAATCAATGTGCTTTCTTAGGGAAGGAAGAGAAAAAGTTCTAATTTTGCCTCAATAAATTATGTTAATAGATTTTTTCCTGAAGTATAACTATCCTTGCATTCCTAATATTAAGCCCTATTTAATAATTTATGAGTATCCTAAAGCATAGGCACAATTGATTTGCTAAGTTTCCACCTCAATATCCATTAGATTGGACTCTAATTTTCTTTCACTGTGCTATGTTTGTCTAATTTTAGAATTAATTATATAGTCTTGAGAATGAATTGGGAGGATTTTTATCTTTTTTATTCTGGGCTCTAAAAGAATTTATAATATTTTGATTATGTATTTCTTTAAGGTATGTTCTGCATTTTTTAAGAAGCATCCTAGTGATTTCAGATATAGGTAGGTTATGGATTCCACTATGGGAATCAACTAACCCAAAGAAATTCTTCCACTTATACAATAAGGAAATAAGGGATAAGTATATATATATATTTTTTTTTCTGCTGCTGTAGTTTTTGTAAAAGCAAAAAACTGATGGAAAAAAAATCTTAAGTGTTTATCAGTAAGGTAAACACATGATTCAATGAATCATGTCACATCCCTACTCTGGAATATTATGCAGTCATATAAAAGGATGTGATAGCTTCTTTTGACTGTTATGATAGTATCTCTAAGATATATCATTAACTTTTTAAAAAGTCACATATGAATACTTAGGACAGTTTCATGCTGAAATGAAGGAATCCTTAGCATGCCATGTAACAGCTCCAAAGTCAGACCTCTGGATCCAAATTCTGTCCCTCGGCCAATGAGCTTTGTGGCCTTTAAGTCTCAGTTTCTTGGCCAAGAAGGAAGGATAGTAATAGTGCCTCATAAAGTGGTTATGAGGGCTACAAAGTGAACTCGTCTTAAATGCTTATGATGGACAAGAAAGATTTGTAGCAGAATTTAGTAAGAGTAGCAGTCATTACAGAAAGGCATTAATAGTACTATTACCAGTAATAATGTGTCCATTAATGTGCCAGGCATTGAGTTAATATTTATTTTATATCACAAAAGCTTCATAAAGATGCTGTGACATTGGCATTTGAGAATAGTAGCAGTAAGTACAGTATGGTACTAATAGTGGTATTACTAGTAATAATATGCTCATTAAAATAGTAAGAGAATAATATGAATCCAGTTTTTCTTAACATGCCAGGCATTGCATTAATATTTACATCACCGAAGCTTCATAAACATGCTGTGACATAGGCATCACACTTTACACACAGGGAAGCCAAGACTGAGAGCAGATGTTCTTAAACCTGAGCATGCATAAGAATCAATGGAGATGGTTTCAAAATACTACTGATCTGCATTTTGAATGAGCTCCGCAATTAGTAATAAAGCTAGGTGTCCATGAACCACACTTTTTTTTTTGAGAGACAGAGAGAGACAGTGTGAGCAGGGGAGGGTCAGAGAGAGAGGGAGACACAGAATCTGAAGCAGGCTCCAGGCTCTGAGCTAGCTGTCAGCACAGAGCCCGACGCGGGGCTCAAACCCATGAGCCATGAGATCATGACTTGAGCTAAAGCCAGACACTTAACTGACTGAGCCACCCAGGTGTCCATGAACCACACTTTTGAAAGCTCTGGCTTAGAGTAACATTCGCTAGGTTACATGCCAGGATTGGTCTGTGTCAGGATTTAAATCTAGACCTGTCTTATTCCTGCTGCCCTATCCAAACTTTCCTTCATGTCGTTTTGTACCCAAATAAAGGATTAATGCTCTTCTTCCTGGCTTTAAACACCCAATTTCATATACTATTGGAAATCCTTACAATTAGCTTAGGCTTCTGTAACTTTATTCTTTCTTAAAATGTTTAAATAATACATAAAAAATCTTTCTTGTCTAAAATAATATAAAGATATGCAAAGCAAAATATCAAAGTACTCTTTAACCCCTTGTTGGCCTCTCTTGGGTACTTGCTATTCTCAGTTGGGGTTATATTATTCTTTCTAATGCGTACTTACTTATATGATGTATAGCTCTCCAAAATATTAATGAACAGAGCACTTTACTATATGTCAGATTCCATCTGAGTATCCTGAATCTGAATATCTGAAATGTGTCATAACTTTCTATAACCTTATATTTGCATGATTTATGCCTTATTTTGGCTCAGAAAATTAAATTGGAATACCTCAGCTATTTTCTACATCATTTCTTCCTGATAATTGTTTATAGCCTTCTGGTTTTAACCCAGCTTCTCTGACTACTGTTATTCAAATAAGCTGAGATCTTGAAAGGCATGTTCAGCCCTTGGCACTGAAATTCTGGCAGGGCCCTACTAACGCGATGCGATTTGGGTCAGCTTGTGACGGGAGGTGGTGGAAATAGATGGGGAAAGAGAGGATACTAAGGTAGTAGAGTTTGTAAAAACCGTGGTGGAAGTTTACCTCCCGGAGTGAGGCTTGAACTCAGCCCAGCATGACAGAGCTATCAGTGACATCTATTCTCTGAATACCAACCCATCTCTCCCTTCTTTTTGTCACCTGAAAAACCTGGGTATGAAAATATGTGCACCTTCGGTCCTAGTTCTTTCCCCTCAGAGGGAAGAAAATCCCCATTTCTCACAGTTTGGAGGAGGAGACTCATAACCATACTTAATGTATAAAAGCTGTGATTTCCATGCAAACTGCTGCCTTCCCAGAAAAAAATGGAAAAGCCCTTCTCAGGGGTTTAAAATCCTTTAACTATTTCCTTCCCTTTCTACCTGAACTACTTCCTCCACCTCCCCTCAAGCGGTACTTCCAAATGAGCAAGATAATTTAAGTAAGCAATGTTAGAAGCCACTGTAATTCATGCAGACCTATAGAAAAGTCCTCAAATACACGCCAGGGACAGACACTGGGAGCATAAAAGACTTACCACACCTCTCCGATCCCCTCAGTTACAAGCAATATCCTCACAGGTGCTGTGATTTAGACCTTAACTTTTGGACAAATAGCAAAACTCGGGTCCCTTTACAGTAGCCAATGTCATGGCTCTAAGCGGGCACTGGTGCGTTTTTTCATTTACACTCTTTCTTTTATACTCGCACCAGAAAAGAAAACAAACAAAAACAGGTGCGTGCACACTATGCAAATGAGAAAAGGTTACCTCTGAAACGATTTCACAGCAAACAGAAGATCCTCAAGCTGCTCGCTAGCTAAAACCACAGGAGGTGTGTCAGCCGCCTACATGTTGAACCACGGGAGGCCCGCAGGCTGGGAAGGCAGTAAATCCCCCAGAGTGCTCCAAGCTCCGGATTGGCAAGCCACACCAGGCCCCTCCGTTCCTCAGGTGCTGAACGGCAGGAGGCCCATCAACCGTTCAGGTGGAAGGTGCGGGAAGGAAGGAGGCGGCTGCAAGCTGTGTGGAGGAATAGCTTGAATGAAAGGCCACCAGCTCACCGGGGGAGAAGGGAAATGGGAGGCACCCACTGGGAATACCAGAGTTCAGAGAACTCCATTAAGAGGAAGAATGAGTCCGCTCTCTCTAGCACAGAGGATCTTCTTACCTGTGGGAAGCTCATCTCACAAAGAGCAAGATCCTGGCTCAAGGGTTCTAAATAAATGCTGGTGTTGAATAGCTCCCAGGCTGGGTTTGATGGCAGACCGCGGGGGTCCACCAATGTCATTGGTAGCTCCCAGTCAGCTGCTAAGCTTCTCAGGGACCCACTATCCTCCAGCCACCCCTTGTGTGACAGAATTCTCGCCGTGACAGTGGCATCTCTCCCTTCAGCTTCCCAGGTCCCTAGAAATACTTTAGCAGGGACTGACTGGGTGTCTCTGACTCTCACTCTTTTGGTTAATCACTCTCAAATTCACTGGTATCTGCTACATGCTAAATCCTAAATTACAAAAAGGGTGTGGCCTCTGTCCTCGAAGTGACCTAAAAGTAAGTAATAATTTCAGAATACAGGAACATGGTAGAAATACACACAAGGTGGAGCACCTGGGTGGCTCAGTCAGTAAAGCGATCAACTTTTGATTTCAGCTCAGGTCATAATCTTGAGGTTTCTGAGTTCAACCCCACATCTGGCTCTGTGCTGGCAGCAAGAAGCGTGCTTGGGAGTCTCTCTCCCTATCCCTCCCCCACATGCACAGACACTGTCTCCATCTCTCTCAAAATAAATAAACTTAAAAAAAAAAAAAAGACATATACCCAAGATGTTGTAGGAACACAAGGAAGGAGAATTAAATCAAATGGGATTTAGGAATACTTTCTGAAAGAGGTGACACTAAGTCGAGCATTAAAGGAGGGACTGGAAGAGAGCCTTAGGGTGGGGAAGGGGACTGACCAGAACCAGGGGGAGAGGTGGGGAGAATGGGGAGGAGAGCCAGGTGTACAGGAAAAAAGCAGTAGTGGATTCGATCCAGGAGCAGTAAGGAATTGGGCGTGGTTGCGCCACAAGGCACACAGGGAAGTGGTGGGTGATAAGGTCGGATCATAGAAGGCTCCACAGACCAAGTAAGTGAGCCTGAGATTTACCTTGAAAGTATTGCAAAGCTCCTGAAGTAATATACAATATCAAAACAAAACGCCAAGGCCTTAGGAAATTAAAACTTGCTGCTTTTGACCAGTTTGGTTTTCCAGATTTCCATAAAGGTTAACTCACGTTCAAAATAAAATAGTTTTGGGGCACCTGAGTGACTCAGTCGGTTCAGCATCCAGCTTTGGCTCAGGTCATGATCTCACGGTTTGTGGGTTCGAGCCCTGCATCGGGCTCTGTGCTAACAGCTAGCTCAGAGCCTGGAGCCTGCTTTGGATTCTGTGTCTCCCTTTCTCTCTGACCCTCCCCTACTCATGCTGTCTCTGTCTCAAAAATAAATAAAAAAAAAACAAAAAAAATTTAATATTAAAAAGAAACAAAATAGTTTGAGATCAAATTTCTAATTTTATATTTGTATTATTTAATTTGGAAAGCTCTGTAAGGAGCCCTTGGGTGGCTCACTCGGTTGAGCATCCAAGTTTGGCTCAAGTCACGATCTCACAGGGCGAGGATTCAAGCCCAGTATCCAGCTCTGTGCTGACAGTGCAGAGCCTGCTTGGGATTCTCTTTCTCTCCATTTCTCTCTGTCCCTACCCTGCTCATGCTCTCTCTCTCTCAAAATAAATGAATTAACTTTAAAAAATTAATAAAATAAAAGCTTCTGTAAAATCATATACATCTAGAATAACGTGTATCATCCATAACACATATTTTACTAGCGAATACTTTCAAAGGGAATTCTTACTCTAGTTATTAAACACTACTATGGTATTAAAATTCAAGTAAATGCCAAACATTTCTTCTCTAGATCAGAACTTTAATCATATATTCTCAATACTTATTTACTTATAAATTTAAAAATAAATTGATAAATTATACACTTGTATCACAATACTGTTATTATTATCTACATAATATATACAAAGGTAATACTTTCAAAGGATAGGTTGAAAAATAAACTAAAATAAAGGCTTTAGTACTTTCTATCTGCTGTTCGGTGTATTATCTGCCATGCCCCATTTTGGAAGCCAATGCGTTAGACAACTAACAAACGCCGAGACCCGCCTCCTCTACACTCATATATATGCGTGTAGACAGATGTCAGTATGCCATTCATAAAAGCAAACTGACTGAATGCTCCAGTCCAGCTAATCACTGCACAGCTCGGAAGACATTGAGGCAATAGATCATAACCTGACACCCCTCTCTCAGCTCCCTGGGGTCATTACGAGGCGTGAGGGTAGCACAGACTATGAAGCACGCTCCTGATCCCCGTTACAGCACAAGGAAGGCAATGTGGGTGAAGCCAGAGGGGTAGAGGCAGGATATTTCACCTTAGGAGTGACAGGGAGTCGTGGGTCTCCCAGGATAGCCTCTGCTCTCATATTGCCAGAACTCTAGAAGCTCAGAAACAGACTCCTATTTCTAGGGGCTAATTTTCCAGTTGTCCCTCGGGAGGATCTAGGAGTCAGCACCCTGGGACCCACACTGCATCAGAGGAACGTGTCTGATTTCCTTGACAGAGGTAGCATTGCTAATCTGGAATCCTACTCATAGAATCCTGCCCACTTCCTTTTTCCATAGAGTGTAAGAAAAACTGCCACCGTGGTGAAGATCGGGTTATTAATACCTGCACCTGTGAGAGGAAACTGTTCTAGACACTCAGTTCCTGGATCTCTCAAGAAGAAAGTATTTCCATACCCTAGCCCCTCCCCTGCGATAGGCTGAAAGGGAGAGGGAGGGGTCTGGCTTGTCAGTGTCCACAGTTTGATTCAGAACCTGAGCCATTTCCCCAAGGGCAGCCACCGAAGCTTTCTGTCTCACTATGCGAACAAATGATTGTATCTGCTGATCCAGCTCAGATCCAGCAATTGTGCCATCAGTATGTTGGAGGAGAGAGAGGAACTGGGATCGAACCAGCGGTCTGTCCAATTCACCATTCATTCATCCATTTATTCACTCACTCGCTCACTCACTCACTCACTCACCCCACTCACTCATTTAACAAAGACGTGAAGAGCATCTACCCTGTTCTGGGCTGTCCTGGACCCTGGGAGCACAAAGATAAGAAGCTCCCATTGGTACCAACACTGTGCCGCAAGACAGCAGGGTGATGCCTGCTATTTGCACTGCTGAGCAGCTCAGCAGTCCTGACACAGGGCGGTAACTTCACCACCTTTGTGCAACCCTTCATGCGGGCTTGATAGACCCCCATCTCCCCGCACTCTACCACTGCCTGAGAAATGCAGTCAGGAGGCTTAGCCCACTGTTGCTAAACCAGACAAAAACGCAGCTCAATCAAGGTAAGAGCCATGTTTTTTATCCAGACACTAAATTGCCATCAGGTGATGTTATCATGTAACTAAAGAGCGGCAAACAGATGGCTTCAGACAGGATCCAGGGCTGGCAGAGCATCACTGATGTTACAAATGAAGAAAAGCGAGGAGAAGCAGTTTGACACAGAGCAGGCCCTGGAGTGCACAGCATCCTGGCAGACAGAATGCTCGTGTTGATGACACATCCATAGCAAAAAGTGGTCATACCCCACATACCAGTTTTGTTCATTAGGTGCTACTCATTTCCAAAAATGGGGATATACCTCTAACATATATTCCTACCTTAACCTTAAAGTAAACTTGGGGCACCTGGGTGGCTCAGTCGGTTGAGCGTCCAGCTTCGGCTCAGGTCATGATCTCATGGTTCGTGGGTTCAAGCCCCGTGTCAGGCTCTGTGCTGACAGCTAGCTCAGAGCCTGGAGCCTGCTTCAGATTCTGTGTCTCCCTCTCTCTCTGACCCTCCCCTGCTCATGCTATCTCTCTCAAAAATAAGTAAAACATTTTAAAAACATTTTTTAAGTAAACTGGACAGTGGTGTTATCTGCTTAGATCTGTTTATATCATGCTCTTTCAAAGGCTCTCTTCTGATCCCTCCCAAATAGGGATAGTGTAATGAACTAGAGAGACTCAAGGAATCTGGAAACTTGGATATGAATCTGTGCTGTCTCTGAGCTTTCTTGGGCTTCCCTTTGGGGGCCCATTTTTCTCAGCTGTAAAATGAGATAACTGTGGCAGAGGTCACTAGCTGCCTCCTAGTGTTTTCCCTCTCCTTTCTTAATAACAAGAACTCCCATTTTGAGCTGCATATATTGTCACCTAGTCAAAAGATTACATTTCCCAGGCCCCTTCCCAATTAGTTTTGGTCATTTGACTACGTTTTGGAAATAAGATGTAAGAAGAGCTTTGATGTCCAACTTATTGGAAGAATCCTTTTTACTTCTTGCTATCTAGAATGTTGTTGCAATGGCTGGAGCTCCAGCAACCACACTGGACCACAGAGTAATTTTGGGAATGGAAACAACATATCATGAAGCTAGAAGATAAATGGAGTCCAAGTCCCTGACCCTGGAGAACAGACTTCTTTTACTAAGGAGACCTAAACTTCTATTTCTCAGATCTTTGTTATTCAAAGAAGACCTAATCTTACCTAATACAACTGAATACCTAGCCCCAAGGAGTGCTTGCAAGGATTAGATTAAGTGTGAGATTACTTTGTACTCCACATTTCCCTAAAACGCTGGCATCATAAACTGCTCTGTGAATAAAATTACATGGTGAAACATTGTTGAGAAACAACGCACACTGCATCCCCCTCTGGAAATTACACAAACCATATTACTGTACAAATGCTTTAAAAAATACCAGATTCGAAGAAGTTATTTTTCTAGTTTAGTCCAAAATTTTTCAAACTTATTTGACTTTGCTATCTTCCTCCCATGTGATACTTCTAAAAGAGCCAATTTCATAGGAAACAATTTGAGAAGTTCTAGATAAATTTATTATTAGTAATAGTTAATATACAAATCATTGTTTTTAGCCTTACAATATGGATGTTCCTGGTTGGATTCACTTCTGATCCAGTCCAGACCCTCAGAGCACATGGTTTCATAATTCTCTCAATGTATCCTCTAGCACAGTTGTTAATTTTGTCAGTTTATAATTGTATGTGTGATTACATTTCTGTCTCTCACACTAGCCAGTAAGTTCCAGGTAGGTATTAGAACTTTTGCTCACCAGTTTATCCTCAACATAAGGCAAAATGCCTGGCACATAATAAATCATGTATCCAGTAAGTATTTGCTCAATATATTCATGGTTCCTGAACTTGAAGAGCCAAACTAACTCCATGACAGGCTTCAAATAAGCCTCAGAAACTAGAAGGCCTAAGTTTCTGTTTACCCAGGTATGACTCGGCAGCCATGGGAAGGAAAACAACCCACCCATTGTCCAGGCATACCACCCCTAGCTGAGCCAATCATAAGAGGCCTGATGTTCCTGCTGTTTTAGTGAGCCCGCTTAGTTTTAAATTAGCCAGTCACCCTGCGCGGCGCCAACCCCTGCAGATGTGCTGCCCAATCATCTTGTAATCCCTGCCCCTCACTCCAGCCTTCACCCCATCCCTCGCCCCTACTGTAATGGAAACCCTGCCCAACTGATGATCGGGGCTCTCAGCACAGATCCACTCCATTGGTGAGGTCTGAGAGACGGAGCTTAAGCCTGAATAAATGCCCTTAGCTTATGCATACGTGACTCGGACTCCCTGGTGGTCTTGGTTTCTGGGAATACCGCAATCTGAGCATAACAAACTCTACTTTAAGACCAGGCATATTGTGCAAATGCATGATAGAATAAGTGTAAATCGCTTTGAGGAAAGAACATAATGTTCACTTTCAGGAGAAGTTTGGGGTTTTTTTTTTTTTGTCACTTTTTGCTCTTTTGAATAGCATGCAGGCCATTAACTCCTCCAGAGCTCATATGTAATCTTAATGGACAAAACTTTGGAATATTTCTTCTAAGGGAGTATTATGTAATCCACAAGAAATCCTGAGTAATACTGACCTATGGATAAAATGGGAGATTTTTAATGTTTTCAGATGAAGGAAAAAAAAAACTTCAGAGTTGTCAGCAAGACCCTATTATTGGGCTCAATGGGTCTGGATGTCAAGATACATCACTGACATGACTAGAAATTGGTGTTTCCTACGAGCTGGTGCTTATCTGGGGCCAGCAATCAGCATGAAAAACATGGTTCTCCACATGTTTTAGGAATCCCATAGCCTGAGGACTGTGTTCTGAAAGTAAGACATTCAGGCAAAAACTTCTTATATGAGGATTCTTATCATCTACCCCTGGAAGTCCCAGAACATCACTTCTACTACATTCCATCATCCAAGCAACTCACTAAGGCCAGTTCAGATTCAAAGGGAGAGGAGTGAGCCCCCACTTCTCCAGCAGAACAGCATACACTTATGGAGAAGTACTACATGGCAGCACTTTTTGAATAACAGCTATAATAATTAAATTATGATAGTAATTATGGGGTGCCTGGGTGTCTCAGTCGGTTAAGTGTCCAACTTTGGTTCAAGTCATGGTCTCACTGTTCATGGGTTTGAACCTCACATTGGGCTCTGTGCTGACAGCTCAGAGCCTGGAGCCTGCTTCAGATTCTGTGTCTCCCTCTCTCTGCCCTTCCTCCTTATACTCTCTTTCGAAAGTAAATAAGCATTTAAAAATTTTTGAACAGAAAGAAAGAAAGAAAAAGATTATTAGGAGAATGGATCTAGGCTTCACCAGATGGCCAACCAGACCTAGAGCACACAAAAAGTTAAGAACACCTCAGTTTTGTAAAAGTATGATGACTCAGGAGTTGACAGCAAGCCACCTTCGCTATTCCCTGCTCCTGCTGGCTGGACTGTGCCCTTAATCACCTTGTCACTGGACATACTTCTTATCTTTAAAGCTCTGTATATGAAGAGACTACAAAAGCAACCTCAAGAAAGTATAATCAACTCAAGAAATGGCAACTATACCTAAACCAATAATTGAAAAATCATGAATTATTTAATTCTATGTTCCAAGAATGTCTGCATGGAAAAACACACCATGAAGTAAAGAGAAAAAGAGGTAATTCAATTAGAGCAAATGGGGGGGGGGGGGAAGCCCTACTCAACATTAAGGGCCCCATGGGCAGCTGTTCCTCACTTGGCTATCCTTCCCCAACCTCAACCAAGAGTCCAAAACGCATATGCAATCACTTAGGTCCCCTTCTCTTGTAAGAAATGCCTGTGTCTCTTCAAAGAATATTAATTCCACGAGACAAATATCCCTGAGGGAATAAAACCAGGTGAAATATAAGTTTATACATTTAAAGCAAGAAAAAACATTAATTCTCAGCAAATTTGTAGCAACACAGATCATAGACTATGGAGTTGGTAAGAACTTTTAAAGGGATTTCTTAGTGGGGTGACCAACTCATCCTAGCTTTCCACAGACTGTCTAGGTCTCATTACTGAAGGTTCTGGGTAAAACAGAGTAGTTGGTTACTCTATTTACTAATGCCTTTAAAGAAATTAATTCCTAATATCATCACTCAAAAATAAATATCAAAATCTTTGGATGCTGCATTCAGTATTCCAAAGTGGAAAGCAATTTGTAGTGCTCTGTTGGCCTGCTGTTGCTAGTCTTAAATATGACCTTCAATTCTTACCTCCAGAATGAAACCCATTGTATGAATTACATAGAATCCTCTAGATATTTTTTTTAATTATTTATTGTCCTGTTCTATAGTTTTGTAATTCTGTAGCTCTTTGGGAAATGACAGTAATACCTTAGAGATTATAGCCTATTCTATTTTCCCAAAGTGATTAAACTGTACCAATTGGCTGATTCTGTTAGAATTAACCTATCATAGGAGCCTATGAATTTAGAACACTTAGTATTCTACCAGAGAGTGACCAGAGACAATCTGTTTGTCACCCTAGAAGAGCTATTGTCTCATCTGGGAGTAATTGCTTTTAATATTAACAAAAATATGGGGATCCTTAAAGACACTGATCTCTACAAGGGTTTCCATAAAGATCCAATACAGATGCATGAAACTGTAAGACAAGCATTAGATTTTGCATTGGACTTGTGGCAGCTTCCAGGGAGTATGTAGTTTATCCTCGGACAATTTCTAAATTGCCCTCCTCGTCCTCCTTGGAACCACCTCCACCATGTTTGGGTTGCTCTTTTCTTGCCCTCTACTGTCCTATTCGCTTCCTAGTGTCATGATAGCTCCTTCTCTAGTTTCACTTCTTGCCATTTAAATTAGAATTTCCACCATGTGTTGTCTCCTACCTGCTCCTTAGAGCGGTGTGTGATGGCTTCCTTTTGGCTCTAGACCTAGTTCAGTCCCCAAGGCCTCCTGAGTCAACTCTTCTGAGGATTACCAAATCTAAATCCAGATTCCCAACTAGCTTCCCTTCCAAACTTCCTGTTCACATTTCCGTTACCATTCAGGCATCTAAACGTGACAATTAGTGTACGGCAAAGTGAATTTGTTATCTTCCCTGTTACCTCTATTTCTGCCCACTGCATCCTGTATCTCTACTGTTGCCACCCCTAGCCCTTAACCCATTTACAAAAATTCTGAATACTCTTTTCCATCCTCTTTACCCTTCACAATAAAATGCCAAGACCTGCCAGTTCTGCTTCCCACCATAGTAGCACAGCTCCATAGTAACCACTAATGCATTTATGGCTACTACAAACCTGATCATTTATATTGTTAAGGTCAAAGTGTACTTAAAAGTTCTGAGGAAAATAATGCATAGTCCCTTTAAAAAGTAGTTTTAAACCATGCATGAAGTATTCAGAGATTATGCAGAAGAAAGAAGTTGTTATAGTAGCAAATAAATCTATTGCAACTGAAGAGAAAGCACCAGAGATGTTTGCTAGACATACCTGTTAGGTTCTTCTCAGGCTGGAACACAGGGTGCCCAGAAGGGTATAAACGTATAAAAGTAGCAATTCTCTAAGTGGGGGTAAGGACCACAATGAGCCCTGGGTCTCCTACATACTTCACACTTGCCAACACCACTCTGTCCCCTTGCCCCAATTACGATCTACAAACCCAGAGGAAACATGCCCCCTCCAAGAAAACTACTATGATACCAATACTAATGGGCTATGACAGTGAGTATGTTTCTCAGGTGAGTAATGACAGCAAAGGGTTTCAAAAACCACTCAATTAAAGTAAAACTCTAATTAGTTCCAGCAAGTTAGCAAGCCATAAAGAGGGTCAGGGCCTACATGACTTTGGGTCCCAAGAGAAGATTCTAAGTGAGTTCTAATTAGCCCAGAAACAAACACCATGATTGAGTCAAGCAGAGATTGACAAATTGAGTTGAGGGAAAGGTTATCAACCTATTTTAGTATATTTTTTAAGTAATGTTCCTTTAGTCATTTATAGGAAGTAAAAATCTCTATTCTGCTATTAACTGAAATTTTATTTTTATGAGGAAAACCTATATACCTATAAAAAAATTTTTTTTAATTCCAACTCCTATTTGGAATTGTCTGCTCCTGACAAGGGCACTCTGTCACAGGCTTCGGTCAGTAGTTAGGGTACTACAACTATTAGTTTGTAAGAAGCCATTTAAATTATGGTCATTGAAACTAGAAGGAATTTCCTAAGCTCCAAGTGTGCCTTATAAATATAATCTTATTTTAAGGAAACAAATCTAAAACAACAACAATGACACCAAAGCAATAGTATTTCTTCTTATAAATTTTAGGAGGCAATTTGCAACACTGTGAAAACAAGGAGGTTGAAATTCTGCTCTTATCCTTGGTACAAAACATCATAAAAGTCTGGGCAATAATAACGCATTTTACCGCCTTTTACAATTTCTAAAACACTTGCATTACCTTAGCTCATTTTAGTTGGATTATATAGCCACTAAACTCCCTACCAGCTTCAACAATTCTATGTCTCCATATTTTTACATACATATATATTTATATTTACTTAATGCAAGTAAACCCATGTAAAGACACCCAAAAATAAAACAAATTCCTAGATAATCACTGAGTTCATCAAAGAAATCCATATTGCGAAAGCATTTTACACCTAGATTGCTTTCAGTAGTAAGCTTCTATATATATTCTTAAATTAACAGACATATGAAAAGTCAGTTTACATGCAATATTTCAAAACTGTTTGGAAAGGTCTATGGAAATGCTTGCCCCACGAAGCCTGAGATTTTCAGTTTTCCTTCTTGTGGGAAGAATGTGGCCTTAACACCCTTAACCATTAAGCAATGTTCACGGTCTATACTCTCCTTCAAGGAACTGCCTAAAAGGAAGGAGATTTATACAGTATCTAAAGATCCTCTGACCTTTGGTTTCAGATTTTCTTTTTATTTGGTTTTATTTGACAATCATACTGATCAAAAGTTTCTGTGTCAAAAGTATCTCTTCAAAATCATATTCATCTCTTCTTTCCCATAAAATCTTAACAAATTGCTTTCCTACTCATATTCTAAATAAGGTAAAAGAAAAGTTTGACTGTGTGCTTTCAGTTTCTGCCCTGAGAGAAATAAAATGCTCAAAATATGTGTTATCTGCTCTTCCCCTCTCCCCAGCACACTCTTCTCTCCCAAGAGGGGGCTTCTGGTCGTGCATGTAAAGATTTGGACACGTGTTGCAGCCCAAATACTGTCATTCGACCCCACCTCAAAGTGAGCAATCCCAGATTGGGGGTCCATGATTATGTTTGGAGGGTTGAACAATCCTACTTTCAGGCAGCAAATAGGCAATAAAAGACCACCAAGCATTATAGGTTATAAAAAATAAAAAAAACTAAAATCTTTTTTCCAGTCTGGCCTCCTGGAGTTCTTCAATTTCTAATTCAGGCAAGCCAACTGAATCTAAATAAATTCTGCCCAGAGAGGAAAGACAGTACAGATTTAGCAGACCCTGATGCTCAAACCTTTTGAGTTAAGTCAGGTACATCTGCTCTTAATTACACGTGTGCACACACACTCACACACATAAACACATACACAGTGGTAGATTAAAGACAGCTGCAAGTTCTTTGCTAGTCCTCCCATTGAAAGGTAGAGCTTAATTCTCCCTTGTATCTGGGATGCCTTTAGTGCCCCATGAATATGGTGATATTTGGAGACTGCTAAGTTTGACTCAGAAGACATGTAGCTTTCCCCCAGGTCTCTGGGACTGCTCAGTCTTAGGGAACTCCCTCTTACCCTGCCCTTTCTTGGAATCCAGCTGCCATGCTGTGAGAAAGCCCAAGAGGGCCCACAGAGAAACCCACAGGGAAAGAAACTGAGGTCTCTTAGCTGACTGGCCGGCCTGAGCCCCCGGCCAAAAACCAACATCAACTGTCAGCCATGTGAGTAAGCCATCTTAAACCATGCAGCTAAGTTGAACTTTTAGATCACTACATCCCAGCCAACTTCTGGCTATAATTAAATGCCTGGAAGATTCCAAACAAGAATACCTCAGTGTTTCCCACAAAACTGTCAGCAAAATAAAATGTGAAGTTTAAGCTATTAAGTGTCTAGGTGGTTTGTTAAATAGAAATAGATTTCATCATAAAAAGGACCCCAGTGACTTAAGCTTAAATCTCTTCCCTTTTCTATTTGCTGGTAATCGAGAATAAATGAGGTAATGGTTTGCACGACTCTTTGGCCCAAATGGGACAAGACGAGAATACTGAAAACTACGCAGACTACAGGAATCTAACACAATATTTATAACATCTGATTTCTAATCGACTTCACAGAGTAAAATCTCTGTCACATGTATCTTATTCTAAATTAGTTGTCATCTCATGTAAGAAAAAGGTAAATCAAGATAATAATGCTATGATTACAACATTTTGTAGAAATTCTTCCCTCAAAATTACTTCCTGATTTAGGATCATTTTACCTCATATCACCAACTTTAATGCATCATGATTTAACAAAGAAATGCATTAAATATTGCCATCTTTGAACATCATATGGCTTTGATGAGCTTCTCTGCCACTTAAAATACCCAAGTATTGAAAATCAGAACAAACAGAAGAACTATTATAAAAGAAAAACAGTATTCTCCCATTCATTTCTTCAAATAAGGACAGTTCAAAGTAATACAGCAAAAAGGAACACAGTGAATTCTAACACACACGCGCATGCACACACACTCTATGCTGGAGGCTATATGATATCATATCTGTACCCTTCAAAACAGAATCCTATCATTTGGAGTTAAAACACATTCTCCTTTCATTAAGCCTGCTCTGTGTGAAAAGAGTGTCATCCTGTCATGGCTGAAATTCCTTCAGAGAAAGCACTGGAAGCATCTTACACAAATCCTCTCAGGTCATTTCATGAAAAAACATGGAGTACAGGTTAGCAGGATTCTTTCGCCCATTGACCAGCTTCGCTTGCAAAAGTGTGATTTGTATAATTTATTAGATAGAACTTGTGTCCACTCTGTGAGATGTCTAGAATGAATTTATACCGATTCTCTCAATATTTAGGAGGCAAAGACAATCAGATATACTTGTGTGTGTGAAGCCAAGTTATCATAAACTAGAATGTAAAGCAAATTCTTCATGATTACCTTAGCTTACTCCATATAATACACCGAGAAGAATTTACGGCTCTTTCAAAATCCAATGTCTATAAAGACAGAACGCCTTGGAGGAAAATGGTACCATACTTAAGATAGTGATATCTTTTATTAGTACAGTAAAGTCCTATTTTTATGGAATAGGATGGGTCTGAGGTCATTCCATAAAATTGATTTCCCAGAAAATGGAAATAGGCAATTTACCCCAAGAATTTTATTGAAAAATTATGCTATTCCATTTGAATAATGATGGGAATGTTCTACACATTTCCTTTATTAATGAATTAAAATACACAAAACACCATAAAATTATATTAGAGGTTCAAAAGTATCACTTAAATCTTCTTTACCAGTCACTTTCATTTTGTAAAATCAGCAGTTCCATTAAAATCGTATTATGTAAAAATGGGTTTTTACTGTAATAATAGTTATTACCTATTTAGCTCCCAAGGATGTTGTGAAAATTAAATAATAAGCCATTGGAAAGCAAATACAAAGTGTTGCTAATACCAGGGGCCAAGAGGGGCAGCCAGATGGAAAAATGAAGGAAAAGAGCACAGCTTTCATCTCTAATTCCATTACTGTCAATAATCTATGCAGCGGTCATGTATACTGTGATCTCATTTAATCTTTCTAACATTATGACAGATATATTAATTACAGTAGTCCTCATTTTACAGATGAAAATCAGAGAAGTTTAAAACTTTTCCAATGTCACACAATTTGTCAGAGTCAAAGTCCACATGTGAACCCAGGTTTACCCTAGTCAACAGTCCATCCTCTATATCCTGAAGCATTACTAACTCCCTAATATGGCTTTGTAACCCCTAACTGACCCTCAGATTCTTACTCCATTTTTAAGATCCTCTTCCTCCATGAAGCCATCTCTCTGTCATTCACCTGAGACACTTTGATTCAAAATACGTTGGTTCAAAACACTTCTGTTGCTAACTCCAGCTATTTGTTGTATTATTATATATTATGTGTTTTTGTTTGTTTGCTTATTTATTTATTTTGAAAGAGTGCAAGGAGGCAGGAGAGGGGCAGAGAGAGAGAGAGAGAGAGAATCGCAAACAGTTTCCACACTGTCAG
>NC_043706.1:47761544-47773632 GCF_006229205.1 Suricata suricatta
GGAGCCCCAGATCAGGAGCACCTGGTACAGCACCTTAAACACAGTGAGTGTTCCACAAATGTTGCCTAAACAGAATTGAAAAGAAGTATTAACTTGAATTACAACTACATTTGGTGCCAGATGTAAAGCACATGCTTTTACTAAAGGCTCATTACATCAGATACCTCCCTGTGAAGATTCTCCAGTCTTTCCATGTGTATGTACCTAATGGGAATGTGGTGAGACTGAATTCTTTGGGTGTCTGACATATGTTAGGTACTCAATAAATAGTTGGGTGTTTTTTTTCTTTTTAATTCAAAGTGAAGAAGACAATATGAACAATAAGCAGAGAAGTATAAACTCTGTATAACATGTAATCTGATTTGGATGAATCGGAACAAACAGGGCTGGTAAGTTTGGCTTTTTTTTTTTTAATGGTTTTTTTTTTCTTTTATTTGAGAGACAGAGAGAGACAGCGTGAGCAGGGGAGGGTCAGAGAGAGAGGGAGATACAGAATCCAAAGCAGGCTCCAGGCTCTGAGCTAGCTGTCAGCACAGAGCCCGATGTGGGGCTTGAACCCACCCACTGTGAGATAATGATGGGAGCCGAAGCCGGACGCTTAACCGACTGAGCCACCCAGGCACCCTTGTTTGTTGTTGGGTTTTTTTTTAATGACACAATAAGGAGGTCTCTTGAATCAAACTGATTTCTTACTGCAGCCTGTAACTTAGGAAAGTTACTCAACCTCTCCATGTCTCAGATTCCTCAACAATAAAGGAAGACAACAACAAGATCCACTCATAAAGTAGTGGTGAGAATCAATTGAGAAAATCCATGTAGAACATGGAGCACTGTGCAGGGCACACATCATGCACTCAAATTGTATTTGCTGCTATCATCGTCATTACCATCATCATAAAAATCTTAATTCGTAAGTATCAACTCAAATAAGAAATTTTTCACAGATGTACTGTGTCAAACCCATTCAAACTCAAAGATTTTAAGTCTAATATTAAATTATGGATGCAGCTTTGAGATTGTGCACTTCATTCAAGCAATATTTGTTGTCTGTTTTGTGGCACACTAGGGAGAACAAACTTACTTGATTAAAGGAAGACTGGGAATGAAGAAACCAAAAAAGCCAGGTAAAGGTCATGAATTCAAAACCACAACAAGAAAGAGAAAGTAAATTCAAGCTAAAGGTCCATCAGAGGCCAAAGTATCAGCGTTTGCCAAAAACTCGAAGGGAAAAGTAAACCAGAACAGCTCCTACGTGAGACCCCAAACAGAACAATGGATCCCAATGCTCACTGTAAGATCATTTGTTGGAGTTAAAAGAGAGCACATTAGAGAAGAAAAAAGAGGCAATAGGATAAAAGTAAAAACTTTATTACATATTACATACTCGTTTTCATCCACTTATCTTTTCATTTGAAAACTAGAAATAATGAACAATAACTGCATGGTTTACAAGCCTTAACTTCTCTGATTCTCACAATAAGACTGGAGGACCAATGGAAAGATACTTTCTACATCCAACACCTCCCTCTCATGCCCCACTTTTTTCCAAAGCACTGATCTGTGCTATTTTTTATTCTATTTTATTTTACTTCTTGATCTGTACTATTTAAGAGCAGTTTCATGGAGAATCCAGGTCCATCTTATTAGCTGACCATGCATGAACAAAGGAATGAAGAATGACAGAGAACGCCAGGGGCTCCCAACAATCAGGGCACACAGTGGATACAGTCAACTGCAGTGCCAAGCAAGATAGCTAACATTACTCCTCTCTCAGCAGAAAGGTCCCAAAGGATACTAAAAATTGGCAACTTTCAAAAGCTTCATTTGCTTCCTGCATGGGGTGGGGGAAACAGCTTGCTTAGTGGGAAAAACCATAGCCCAGGGCCAATCCGCTGGCTACATTCATCAAAGAAATGGCTGAGACGGAACAGATTTTTCCCTTCCGTATGGGAATGACTCATGAGCTTGTTTATTCAAAAAGTTACATTCTCCATTGAGAGAGGTGGATGATAGAGGAGTAGGATGATAATAATAGTTCAAGTTCATACTGGCCAGCCTGCCCTCTCCTGTCCCTCATCTCCCTCTGCACAGCTATATTGGCACAACACCAATGCCCTGAAGGTGGTTACCATGTTTTTAATTATTCTGCTTCATTTTTTATCCTAAATAAAATAACCAACATAACTACTCTTTGTCATTTACTCTTTATCCACTTAGAAAGAGAATGCACTTGATTGGTTAAGAAATATGGACTTTGTGTCAGACTTCCGGGGTTAAAATCCTGACTGCTGACTTGCAAACTGTGTCAATCTGGGCAAGTTACTTAGCTACCCTGAGCCTCTGTTTCCTTGTCAGTAAAAATAGCAATAATAATAATATTTATATCACAAAGTTATTATGAAGACTGAACTAGTTAACACATGGAGAATAATTTTTGCCATGTTGTTAGTTGTCAATAAATGTTGGATATTATCATTGTTATCACTTCACAAATGACCAAACATTCTTCTTCCAGTAGAGATGTTTCTTTAATTCAGTATTACCTTAGTATGTTCAAAGTAAGCCATAAATGAAAGTAGGTCTTTTAGGGGAAAGATATTTATTCTTTGAAAAATATTTTCTTCTCAGGCTGGGGAGATTTTCTAGACTAGGGAGTTTCAATAACTTGCTCTTAAGAAAGAAGAATTTTGGGGGCACCTCGCTGGCCCAATTGGTAGAGTATGCAACTTGATCTTGGGGTTATGAGTTCAAGCCCCATGTTGGATGTAGAGATTACTTAAAAATTATAATAAAATCTTTTTTAAAAAAGGGAATAATTTTATAAGTATGAGTGTGTGTTTCTGTTTATCTAAAGAATCATCTTTCTTCCACATGTGTATATGGAAAGAGAGATCTATCATTTAGATGGATGATAGATACATACATACATTGACTTTTATTTTTCTGCTTTATTTATTAGTTTCCTTTTCCAGCATCTTTGACACATCATGGCAACAGAAGAGCTTATTCATCATCTTTTCCATATTTGAAAGATTCTATATTTAAAGTTTAAAAGTTCTATATTTAAAATATCCACAGAGACAAAAGAAAAGAATTTGCAAATTGCTTCTTTCCATACACTCTGTCTTTCAAACATAAGGACACTAGAATTTGCTGAAAATCTTTTCTCTGACATAGAAGAATAATATCCCATTAGTGGAGTATTCTAACTCCTTGTGGCACTGTGACTACTTATTCCCCTTTCATGAAGGCCAACTGAGCTGTATTTTTTTCTGGATTTCATAAGATTATTAAATCTTCACCTATATTAATTCAAAAAAAGTTGGAGATATAAATGCCTACAAATAAGAATGCCCACATTCTTTACCAGTACAATATATTTAAATGACAGATAATTCCCAATTGGATTGTTCTGGTTCAGTCTGTCTGTGATTAATTAATGAACTGTTTTACTCACTGGGTAAAATCAGGACGTCATCCCCAGGACCTGGAATGGTATGGTTGTGTCCTCCCCAGCCTTCTTCAATGCCTGTCCATGCTTCAGGAAGGGACCATTTTAAAACTGACTTAGGTGCAGAGGTAGAAGCTACAAAACAAAAGTAGAAAAAGTAACTATGAAAATCTGAGTCACTATAGTAACTTGCAAATTCTGTCTTTATTTTAGGATAATGATGATATGTTTACCTCCGGACGTAGCTGCCTTTTGATATTTTATATCCTCCCAAAAGTCATTCTATCAATTATAAAGTAATTATTGAAACCTTCAGTTACATCTACTTTTGGGGAAAATATATTCTACTTTTGTTATTAAACATTTGTGTTTGGCCTCATGTGAATATGACATATGCTTATCATGGAACATTGGAAAATGCAAATATAGAAAGAAAAATAGTATTACTTACCCATAATCTTACCACCTAGAGATAACTGCCATTAACCTTACATTTGCATTTCCTTCCAGAATTTCTCGGCATTTTTATAGAATTGAGATTACATCATATATGCAATTTATATTCAGTGCTTATTCTACTTAGTTTCGCAATTTTTAAGATGCATTTTCTAACATCCTTAAAACTCCTTTTCAACATAATTTTAATGGCTACATAATGTCTATCATATACAAAATCTATAATTTCCTCAATCCTAAATGTTTGCTGGATTTTTAAAATTATAAATAATTCAGTATTAAATATCTATATATAAATCTTCCAGTAACAATGATTTCATCTTAAAATAGAATCTTGGCAATGGAGTCACTGAGCCAAAGGGCATAATCTTCTCATAGCTCTTAATACACATTAAAGGCATGCATAGTAAAATCTAGATACCTTTCATTGCAGTTTACATACAGTTCAGATGTTCCACCTGGTTTTTATTGATTCTGCCACTGATGGTGAAATGACATTGGCTTTTCAACCATCTATCCACCTCTTCATCAGGGAATTGTAACATAAATCTAATAATATCCAGTGAGGACTGCCCAGTATCTATTACACGCAACACCAAGTTGAATTGCACCCACATGGTCTATTCTGAAGTGTGATCCCTTGCACAGAGACACAGTGCAAGAGAGAGTCTCTCAAAAGAGGAGGAGAAAATTCACAGATGATACCAAATGTTGTCTGAGTTTCAAAAGCTCAAATAATGTGGTATCTCACATGATGGGGGGGGGTACAAAACTCTTATCCATTACCCAAATTTCACAATCATAAATAAGGAGTGCCTTCCCTACCAAAATTTCCTAAAAAGCAGAGATGCAAGAAAAAGAATAAAAGGTTGTTCTTGCCCCAAAGGAGTTAACAGTGTCGTGTAAGTTGTAAAAGTAAATATTGGAAGGTTAGAGCTCTGAAGATTTTCTCTTTAATGGAACCCAAGAGAGAGGAAGTGAGACCTTGATAAGGGAGCCTTCCTTAAGAGGGAACAGCTGAGCTGTACTTCAGGCTTAGAAGTGATAAAGGTAAAGAGGGTTGTGGTGAGACAGACAGGGGATGATCATGAGTAATGGCAAGAAATAAGAGACTAAGTGAAGGGTCTCTAAACAGTTTGGTGTTGCTGAGCCACAGAGCTGGGAGGAGGCAAGTGATGAGGCTGGAGAAATAATCAGAGATCCAGGCATGATGGAACAAAGTTGGTAACAAAGATAGAAGCATCAAAGATGACCCCTGGGTTTCTAGCATAGGTGGTAATGGGCAGAGATGTCCATTAAACTAGACATCAATTAATTCAGTTTGGGCCATGTAGAATTTGGAGTATCTTTGAAAAGGCATTTAGGTGAAGATACACAGCAAGCAGGGATTAGATATGAATCTGAGGAACGGGAGAGAGCTCTGAGTCAAAAAGATGGATTTCAGTGTTGTATTTGAAACTCTGAGGATGGTGAGGTTAGCTCCAGAGGATTACAAATGAAAAGAAAAACGGCCTAAGGTCAGAGCCTTGGGTAATGCCCAGTTACTTTGTCTACTGGGACCCAACTTCCTCTTAATCATGGTCTCATTAAAACCCCTGGGTAAATGAAAAGTATACAGATTGTGATCAAGTAGAAATCCTAGGGAATTTAGGGGCTCCTGGGTGGCTCAGTCAGCTGGGCATCCAACTTTGGCTCAGGTCATGATCTCGCGGTCTTTGGGTTCAAGCTCCAGGTCAGGCTCTGTGCCCACAGTTCAGAACATAGAGCCTGCCTCTGATTCTGTGTCTTCCCTCCGCCTCCCTGCTCACATGCTGTCTCTCTCCCAAAAATAAATTAACATTAAAGAAATTTTTTTAAAAAAAGAAAGAATCCTAGGGAATTTAATTAGCACAAAATAGACACTCCACCATGGGAATCAGGCATGGTCTTCACACAAGCCTCACTCAGAAAGAGGCTTTATAAATGTTTTAGAAACACCAAGACTGTAGTACCTGGTTTTCTCCCAATTTTGCCTCCTTTCCAGTATTATAAATATTCTGGTGGGGATGGGGTGAAGGCTTTGTTGAAATAGCCAATAAGTAACACCACAACACCACAAAGGACAGAAAGAGATGATCTGATGCTTTATTTCCAGTGTTATTTTGAAAGGGGAATGACCAGCTTCCTTAAAACCATATACCACACTTCAAAAACTCTGTATCAGAGAGGTTGGAAACAAATTCTTCACTTTTTCATCTTCACTCTTATATATAAGAGAGCTGAAACTGTCTTTGATTGAACATACTGAATCTTAAAGTAACTATTCTAAGAGTTATTATGAACAAATTTGATCATTCTATATCATTCTGCCTTAAGAACACTTCATGAAAAAGAAAACACATTTCAGCCTCTTGCAGAGTTACTAGATTCCTATAGTTAACATCAGGCCTATATATCCCTATTACTAATAAAGAAAAGTGGGGAGAGAACAAGAAGCCTACTAGAGTTAAAGAAGCAGCAGTCTAGGGAGCCTGGGTGGCTCGGTCAGGTAAGCATCCAACATCGGCTCAGGTCATAATCTCACAGTTCGTGGGGATAAGCCACATGTTGGGCTATGTGCTGACAGCTCGGGGCCTGGTGCTGCTTCAGATTCTGCGTCTCCCTCTCTCTGCCCCTCCTCCATGCATGCTCTGTTTCTGTCTCAATAATAACGTAACAAAATTAAAAAAAAAAAAAAACTACAGTCAGAGACATGTATAAAGAACCAGGAGAGAGGAAGGTTTTGGAAGGCTAAGATACAGAACATGTCCAGAAAGCAGAAGTGATCTTGTTAACAGTGACCTTCTGGTAAGAGAGTGAATAAGGAGCGACTGCTGAATTTGGCTACCAGAGCATGGATGACCCAGATGAGAGGGGCTCCAGTGGAATGGCTGAGGTGGTGACCAGTGTGCATTGCAGTGGACTGAGTGATGCACTGGGTCAGATCATCCAAAAAGCTCACTGAGAAATGAACACTTTAGGATTAAAGACCTTCAGGATTTGATTTGTCTTCCTAATCTGTAGATAAATGAGTCTTACCTTGAAACCAGATTCCTTGAATTTTGGTCAACATTTATGAGCAAGCCCCATCTTGCTTTCCCCTACAAATCTGTCACTCAACAACGGCCACAATGGAAGGAGATCTCAAACTTGATATCTGAACTGGATATTGCCCTCTCCTCCTTGATCCTTTATCCACCAAGCTTTTTATGGCTCTGCATCAAAAGTCTAGTCTTTTGAGAAGTTTGCAGCAGAAATATCAGTATCCATAAATTTTGTTTTGCTTTGTTTTATTTTAATTGAGAGGCATTGACCATAAGAGGCCAGCAAAAGAGAGACTAACAACACAAAACAGAGTCATTTACCAATGGGACAAAGTTCAGAAGATACTGAAAGGGATGGATTAACTGTAAATAAGAGAAGGGCTAACATAGTCTCAGAAACGTGAGGAAAGGAAATAAACCCAGATCTGTAGGGAAAGGATGGCAAATTTAGCAAGAGAATATATCTGATCATCTGAATGTTCTCATATGACTACACACCATATTTCCAGATACCCCCTTAACTGCAAATACATCATCGGGGTAAAGGCTCTTCAGAAATATTTTTGTCTTCCCCCCAAAGTGGGTTTCCCTGCTCATTTTCTCCTCTCCCATCTTTTATAAAGCATTATAGACATTGAGAGGTATAAGTAAGACCACAGTGTTGGAGGGACATGAATGACCTGCACTGGGCTGCTCAGACACCTTGATATCCTCTTACTCAAATTAGCACAAATCCTCACCACAAACCTAGTAAGCATCCCTACAACAACTGACATCACCACCACTTTCACTGCCTCTCCCCAACATTGGCCTATACGTACCCTAATTTCTGCTGGTTCTGGAGTTTCCTGTCCACAATGGCCCACAGTGAGGAGCACAGTTTTACACACAAAATGAACCTTCAATCAACTGAGTGAACTAAGATACTCTCTGCAACAGACCACCTTAACCCAAAATGTCTCATCTGCATTATACGCTCCTGTTGAATCTCTGGATGGGTTAACATATAGATAGAATTTCAATAATCATTCCACTGTTGTTTTGTCAAAGAATTTTTGTTATAATAATTTTACTATTTTTCATAGAACTTTTCATTAAGTAAAATACACACTCATATTTAAATTTTGACATTAGCAGAGCACCTCAGTCAGTTAAACATCCGACTTCAGCTCAGGTTATGATCTCATGGTTCGTGAGTTCAAGCCACTGCTCAGAGCCTAGAGTCTGCTTCGGATTCTGTATCTCCCTCTCTGCCCCTCCCCTGCACACGTTCTGTCTCTCTCCCTCTCGAAAATAAATATTAAAAATTTTTAATTAAATAAATTTTGACATTAGCACATATACCCCACACCATAGGAATCAGGAATATCTTGGAAATATATTAATATTTGAAATTTCTTCCTGATGAATGGTAATGCACTAGTTCTGTAACTCTGTGTTTTAGGAATATTTTCTGTTCCAAATTATATAGGTTAGGATAACTGACTATATATATCATTAATTTTAATCTAGGTCATAAATAAATATATGCCCAAAAGGCAATTAAAACATCTTAGAATTTATATAAACTCAAATATAGTTTATATGGCAGAAAAAACACTCACCTGAGTTGGATAACTTGAACTCTCATCCACAGGCTCAACCACTGAGAGGAGTGACTTAAGCTAACTATTTAATCTCTAGGCTTCCATTCCTGTATTTGTAAAATGAGGCAATTGGATAGGATAGCCTGTGGGGTTCTTTCCCATAATAGTATTCTAGAACTCCATGAAACTTTCTATTTATTTAGCATATTGTAATTGATAGGTCAAGTGAAACATCTTCCAGTTAAACTGAATCCTGGATGCTGTCCACTGACAGTCACCTTCCAAAGAGTCCTTAATACAAAAATCTTTCTCCTAAGTGCTGAGTGGCATGACACTTTGACTATACAGCTGGTTGAATAAGGAATGGTCGCTCATAAATAGTCCACTGTCCTCTGAGGGGGCATGGTATGAGAATTACACCCAACAGATATGTTCTCTACAAATGGAGACTGACCCATTTGGAAATTTGACACAGAACTGTCAGAGAAGAGAGAATTGCAAGATCCTTTTCTTGGTAAAAGTTATTTTAAAGGAGATTTATGTACTGATTATTTAGTCATTGGATTGACTCCCCATGCAACCATAAGACATCATGGAGTCAAAGATCATTGCTCATCATTGTATCCTCCTACATCTGGCAGAAGAGACAATAAATAATGTATTCTGAGCCACCTAAAGGAAAAAAAGGATAAAGGACAGGGGACATAAAGAATAAAATGTTATGGCAGCCCGGAAACACTTATGAAAACAAAGAACCACATTCTTCCCAGTCCAATAAGCATGGAGTAATAGCCATCAGAATATCTAGTTTATAGTTTTAGTCTACTACCTTTCATTTCATTTATTTATTAATTTAAATGAAGGAGTTAGACCATTTTTTGATTAGCATGGGCTCTGCTCTGATGTAACACAAATAAAAGCCACTGGAAATCAAAGGAAGACATGGCCTTTGAAGAGATTTGTCCCTGATGCAAATGCATAAACTGATTCAGGATAAACAAAAACAAACAATGAAATACATTAGAAGGTGTTTATGAGTCTTTTAGTCTTTGAGAATTTGGCTTTTATGAGTTAGAGAGATTTCACAGAACCATCTGACTTTTGGGGAGGGTTTATTTACCCTGATGTCCTGAAATTACTGGGAACAGTTAAAGTTTTGAGATACCCTGAATTTTTCTTTCCATTTGATAGAAGCCTAATGGCCCATCTGCAGATCTGGAGTCCTGTGTGCACATATGGTCCATAATTTATGAAATGTGCTTATTTACATGTTTTAATTCTTACTTTCTGATGTTTTGAAAGGTACCCTTCTTATATCTTTCTTTGAAATGCAGACACATTTTTTAGTTACAGAAGTGACACAATAGGGAGTCGTTAGGCATGAAAGCATTAAGTCTGATACCTGTCTGTTCATACACAATTCGATAGAAGGAATTTCTAGAACTATTATCAGAGGACATTCTGCTGCACAAGACACTTCTATTTAGTGAGTGGGTTAATACTCACCTGAAATCGTTGGGGGCACACCTTCCTTCACCTGGAGAGTCACTTGAACTTGGCCTTCACCTGAAACTGAACACACACACACCAAAAAAACCCACCACTTGGATGTAATGTAAAGAGAATCTTAATACAGTAGATATTCATATGTGATTAAGATGGCTTTATGCTAAGTTCCCAACTAAATTTTAAAAAACCCACAATGTCCTTGTTAGTTAGTCTAAAAATTGATTTCCAGCATTTGATTTTGATTGCTTTTATTTGATTAAACTTAATTGCAGGGAGGTCTCCAAGAGAATTGACACATAAATAATTAGAGAGGGGACCCTTTAGCCATATGTTCTTTGGAAGCCAATGTTGGTCAGCAGGGCACACCTCATACCCTATTTCCTTTCCATCATTTTGAAGGCTTGGCTTTTAGAATTCATGTGTTTTTCAATAGAGTTCAGATCACCCATGAAATGTATTTGCTTTACCTTTATCCAAACAAATTGTCCTTTTAATGAAGCCTTTTTTTCCACCCCCCTTTCTCCTCCATCTTCCAAACCAACTGAGCACATTTAAAAGGCCTGGGGTTCATTAATTTTAAGTGTTCAATAAATTAGTGGGAATAATCAAAAGGCCTGATTCTTTCTGATAATGACAATTTGATGTCAGTATAAACCAGTAGATTAAGCTGGGAACATATGCTCCTTTGCCAAGAGAGGCTGCTATAATTAAAGAGTGGGTGCATCTACAAGGTGCTCACATGCCTGATTAATTAGTAATCAGGTGCGCCAACTCCACTTTGCAGTAACACCTTGTCTCTTATTGGCTAATTACCTTTCTGCCTTATCAAATGTCCTGTGAACCAACACCTCCCACCACCGGAGGGCCAACGCTGTTGAAGGCTGCAGCCTTGAGAACTTGGTCAAACCCATGCTCTCCACTTGCCTTTCCAAGGAACCCAAAAACCTTTCCTCCTGCACAGGATGGAGTAGTCCAAGGGTCATTTTGTCTAATTACAAAGCATACACTTCAGAATATTACAAAAAATAATAGTAATAATAATCCCCAAAGAGATCCATGATGAGATCTCCCCTATTACTCTATTCCTATTTTGATGATTATTCTCATTAATTTTTTCTCATTATAAAGAGTAGTTTTCTCCTTACACTGTACATATTTTGAGACCAGGTACAATGACCAACATGTTCTCTCCACATTCTACTTTATCAGCACTTCCAAGGATTCACTTATATTCTTTCTTGATTCTCTGTATATTTTACCCACTTTTCTATCTTACATAAATAAATAAATATAATGTCACCAGCCCAGCACTTCATCTGTCTTTTTTGCTATAGTATCTAACTTACCCACTTGTGCTCACACTGATATTGGTGTTATTTATCCCAATGTAACAAATATTTTTTGAGCATCAGCTGTGATAGATTTAGGATTTCATTATCATTAGCTCTGTCTCTACATCTCGAAGAGATCAACTCTTCTCATGTACTTGAGGACACCAGACACTGCTAGACATGAAAACACTTAAGTTTCATGGACTAATCTAGAAATCCTAAATTTATAGCGCTCTACTCAGGATACCCAGTACTTTACCGACAATTTCAACCAAATGGGCACATAGAGGAAGGAAATAACCCTTTTAAAGGGTTATTAAATATTTTGATATTTTTATATATTTTAAATTTTATAAAAGAATCAAAGCCTAAAGGCAAATTGGAAAAAAACTCCAGGAATCATTTGGAAAGGGTTATATTAAAGGGTTATTAAAGTTCATGTAAAGATTTTATATAAATCATCCATGTTAACAGCAGCTTCCAAGTAATTGTAGATTTTAGTACCTCTGTACTTCTTAAGACAGCATCAGGGAGGTAAAGAAAGTAAAAAAGCAAAGTTACACATTAAAAAGTCTTTTTTCGGTAGTGGCAAATGGCATATCAGATAAAGGGCTAGTATCCAAAATATACAAAGAGCTCACTAAACTCTATACATGAAAAATGAATGATCCAGTGAAGAAATGGGCAGAAGAC
>NC_043706.1:47773732-47791731 GCF_006229205.1 Suricata suricatta
CAGGCAGAGAAGGATAGATACCATATGTTTGCATTTATAGGTCTAACAGGAGAGACCTGGCAGGGGACCATGGGGAGAGGAAGGGGGAAAGAGAGCGGGGGAGACTGAGGGACACAGATCAAGGGAGACTACTGAATGCTGAAATGGACTGAGGGGGGAGGGGGAGGGAGGGAGGGGGTGATGGTCATGGTGGGGGGCACTTGTGGGGAGAAGCACTGAGTGTTATATGGAAACCAATTTGACAATAAACTATTAAAAAAATAAAAATAAAAGTATGCTCTGTCCTCTGGAAAAAAAAGTCTTTTTTCAAAACCACTGTAGTGATTTTATAATGATTAACTAAAAATAAGCATAATTTATACTTATAAGAGAAATGGTTGGGGGAAGGAAGAATGGAATCATTTTTTCCCCACTAAATAGGTGAATAAATTTGTAGTATAGGGAAAATAATCAATCCCCTGGGTGAAAAAGACACCATAGCATCGTGCATTCTACCCATCATGGTGATGATTAACCTGCAGACTGAAAAGGCGAACCCTCCATATCCGGCCCTGATTATAGGCTGTTCCTCATCCTTCCATCCACTAAATAACTTAACTCAGGTCCTGTTCTTGGTGAGCCAAGGCTTCCTGTCAGTGTGCTATCATATCCACCGCTCTACACTGATGGCTTCTGAACTGCATGGCCACTGATTTTGTTCAACTCTCACATGCACAAATGTTCCCCACCTCCTGGGGAGCCTCTTTCCAAAAACATACATTGAAAAGCCATTGCCTATTTTATTAAAACGAGTGTGTGAATACCATTCAACCCAAGGAGTCGTTTCAGTAGCCAAAGAAACAGAGAAAGTTACCAAAAGTAGGAAAGATTGAAAAAGTCTGATTTCCTTCACTGCCACTTGTACATAGCCCTCTGCAGGCTGGCTCTGAGATGTGAGTAAGTCAGAGGGTTATTTTTCTCAAACGCCATTGCCACACCCTGAGAGTGAAGCCAGAGAGAGTGGGGCTGAATGAAGTCCAACACCTTAGGTTTGAATCCTAGTCTTCCAATTCCTCCATGTGGGCAACTGACAAGTCCTTCACCATTTCTGAACCTCACTTCTGTGAAAATGGAAATAGTTGTCCTACTACCTCATAGCGTTATTGGGAAGAAAACATGAGGTAACTCCTGTAACACGCTTAGTACAGTGCTTGGCACAGGAATCGTGGTCCTTATCAATACTGTTAAAATGGCATGCTCATTATTGTAGCGGCCATTTAATGAAACCCAGAAAATATGTGTCTATTCTTTTTACAGCTGTACCTAATCATGATCAGCCATAGTACTCAGAGTTGTAAGCAACTTAACCAGATCTGCTAAAGTTTGCTAAGTACTTTGACTCTATCAAAGACAGTGTAAATGTGAAGTGTCATTTCCAATTTAGACAAATACAAAGAGGGATGAAAATCATTTGAGAATAATGGTAATGACTCAAAAGAGTTTAAAAGCCTTACATGTGTGATACACACATGTGTCTTCTCAATGCTTATGATTTCTGAGTTTGCAATGGGAGAGCGGTAAATCTACTTTGTTTATAAACAAAGCCTCATTGCAGTTGATCCTTCCCAGGTTGTAAGAATATCTGGTTTTTCCTCAAAAAGGAATCCTTTGGGCCAATTATTGCCAATTATTATGTCAAGTGCTATATGATGTAAGGTTGCTATAAACACAGGGATCTAGAAGAAAGTGACAAATATGCTAAGGAAGAGGAGAGTTAGTCAAATATGATATTAGTGTCTTCTAGAATTTTTGCTGTGCCCAGCAAATTTTGTCCTCACGAGGGCACTAGAGAAGAGAAAAATGAATTATCTTCTTGAGTAGGTCCCATTCTCTGTTGCAGTTCTGAAGGGAGAAATAAGTACTTTTCTATGTAAAAAGAAAAAAAAACAGGTGGCATCTTAATGGGCCTTGACTCCTTTCCTATTTCATTCCTCATCCATATTCCCATTCACACTTTGCCATTAGGTTTATGTGCACATTGGGGCCCTCATTCAGTTCACATTTACATAACATGAGTCAGCCCTGACTACACATGGAAAGATTCTAAAACAGCACCTGCAATCTGTGTCTGCAGACTTTGCCCATTCTCTCCCTGACTCATGCCTTCTCTCTAGGGCTTGGTCTGCCCTGGACACAGGCTCCAGCTCTCTTCATGGGCCAGCTGTCAAGTTTGAGCCCCTCTCTCTGCATTCCAGCTTAGCTTGCATACCTTCTTCGCCCACATCTTCTCCCAGATCCAGCTTGCACACCTGTACACTCCTGTTCTGTGTCTCCCTCCCTGTTCGGCAAACATGACCACACTCCCCAGAAATTAGCCTTTTTCTCCTAACCATTGAGAATCACTTGTTGGCTGGTCCCAGAGAGCTAAAGCCTGATGCATAAGACCATACTTCCGTCTGATTTCAGCTTCACCGGGGCAGCAACAAAGCCACTTTGGCCCTTGTAACACAGGATCTTTTAAAATCCTTCACACAAACATTATATGAAAATCCTGAGATCTTCTTGAGTCTTCCACTGTCCCCAATAACTTTCATCTTTTTAGGTGTAAGAGTAAAAGAACTTATTCAAGACACAACAGACATATCTACATTAACTACAGTCCTGAGAGTTAGCCCAATTAAACCTTCTTAATTAACTCAGAAAACAATAACAATTGTTATTGTGATTCAGTGATGTCTGCCACACTTGCATGGGGTATGTGTCATTTCCTGAATTCTGTGTAGACCTACAGAAGCAAAACTTCCAAGGGAGGGGCCTGGAAACAAGCATTCCAGCTGTTTGCCAGTGAGGCACATTTAAAACCCCTGAAAGGGGCACCTAGGTAGCTCATTCAGCTGAGCATCCAACTGTTGATTTTGGCTCAGGTCATGATCTTACGGTTGTGAGATTCAGCCCTGCATTGGCTTAAGATTCTCTCCCCCTCGCCCTCTGTCCCTCCCCCACTCTCTCAATAAACAAACAAAAAAATAAAATTTTTAAAAATAAATAAAATGCCCTGAACTGAGGAATTTTACAACCTCTCTCAAAAACGTGGGTTGTTCTCAGGAGCTGGTGTTTCTTAGCAGGTGATGAAAGAGATCCAGATTTAAAAAAAAAAAAAAAAAGAGACCCTGTGTTCCCATCTTTTACTTTACATCAATTATACCAAAAACTTGCAGATCTCATTATATTCTCAAAATATAAAATGTGAGGTGATGATTTTAGTAGCATCAGTGTTTTATTTTAATAGCTATGAATGTTAATGTATTTTAGAAAAAGTAACTAGGTCATTAAGCCCATGATTTTATGGATATAATTGCTTAAGAAGAGGTTAGGTTTTAAAAATAAGACAGTGAGGAATTGATTTAAGAAAAATCTTAGGTAAATAATGGTACAGGAGGCATAGGATGTGACAAATAGTGAAGATGGTATTCAAATACCTAAGTTTAGGCAGCTAGAGCCTTCAATAAGTATAGGATTTTCCTATAAACAGAAGGAAGAAGAATTGGTTTACAAGGGTATAAACATGAGCTTGGATTAAAAAACAAATAAACAAACATGGGGCATCTGGGTGCCTCAGTCAGTTGACATCCAAATTTCACTCAGGTCATGAGTTCAAGCCCTAAACAGTTTGAGTTCCTGACTTAGTGTGTTCGAGCCCCACATCAGGCTCTGCACTGACACCTCAGAGCTTGGATCCTGCTTCAGATTCTGTCTCCCTCTCTTTCTGCCCCTCTCCCTACTTCTGTGCGCTCTTGCTCTCTCTCTCTCTCCCATTCTATCTCACTATCTCTCTCTCAAAAATACATAAACACTAAAAAATACCACAAAACACTAGTATACTAGAAAAAGCACCAAACTAAAGTTAAAAAGGCTGAGTCTGAATATTGGTTATACCACCCATTCCCTACATAACATAGAGCTAGCCACCAGCATCCCTAAGAATTAGTTCCTTAATCTGAGTGACTCTTAGAAAAAGTATTTGATTCTGACTTCCAAGTTTCCCTTCCTTGCTTCTTTCTTTCCTTTTCTCCTTTTTTTTCCTTCCTTTTCCTTTTAGAGGGAAGTTGCTCGCAATGGAGAGGCAAAATCCCTGCTCACATCACCAGCTCCCATTCCATTCTCTGTATTTATGCCATAAAGGTTAGTGCCCCAAAGTCAATCCTCTATATTACTGGCAAAAATTCTTGGGGAATCTTTGGGGAATGAGTTTTCTATAAGAATGTAAATTAATTTATTAACTAGAATGCTATGGATGGCCTTAGAGGGCCTCAGCATGGGAATGGCGGCCGAGTTTCAAAGGATTATGACTCTGCTCTGCTTCTAAAACCCTCCCAAAATGCTCAGGGGAGCCAATTGAGTCCTCTCCCCTCCACAGATGCTAACAATTCCTTCCCAAGGAATTGACGGGGGTCTTCTGGACCAGCTGAACAACAAAAGGATGTAAGCAGCGGCCTGCCTCAATCCCGGTGCCCTGAACGCTTTGAAAGGAGAGAAACCCAAGGGGGTACCCAGGATCTCCTGGCCGCAAACTCAGGCAGATAGACACTCCTTAGTTTCAGGATCTCCCAAGTTAACAGCATCTTTTCTGAGCCTTCCGTGGGATGTGACTTGACTTCTTCAGGACAACTGGTGCAGACAATGAGATCCATCTGTCTTGCAATCTACAGCCCTCCTGCCCTTGTGGAACACAGACCCGGCTTCTTGCCAAACAGCCTGCCTTTATCTTGGCAAGAGGGCCATTTGGAGACAGGCACTGGCCAGCCTGGCTAGACGTGTCTTTTTCCCTGTCAGATCGGAAGGAGGTGGCAGGCAGGAGTCTGTGCGCCTAGCAGGCGCTGGCTCAGCTGCCGCCTCACACAATATCCCAGCCCGGCTGCCTCTCCGTGGTGAGACCCGGGCTGTGTGAACCCGGGAGGGCAACTGTGAATGGCTCAGCATCTGACATGAATTTATCACCGGCTGCTGGTTGGGTGGAGGAGAAAGCAAGGGGAAGGGGCCGTGGGTGTTTAATGCACCCTGCCACAACCTAACAGTTTGCCCTAAAGAGCCTTTTCCCGATATAAAAGGACAGGGTCAAAAGTAAGTTGACCCCCGACAGAATGTACAATTATTAGGAGAGGACTGTGCACGAGCAGCTGCTGGAACCCCACTGGCTCCGCATCGGGCTTCCAGGAGTCAGAATATGAATAATCAACTCAAGATGGTTTCCTCCACCCCTCTCAACCCCGTCACCTCCCCCCACCTTCTCCTCCTGTTTGGGGCAAGTCCTATTATATTCCTACAGGAAGAAGCATAGCCCTCCCTAGCAGCTGCAATAATTGTGTTCCTATTGTGATGAAGACCTCCTCCCGGCCACCCCCCTACAAGTGGCCATTGTGAGTGGAGAGTCAGTGATTATACGCTCCGCCTGATGCTTTGGGGGACCCAGCTGCTTGAGTGCTGACACACGAGTGTGCGGAAGGCCAGGGCAGGGGGCCGGTGGAGGTGGAGGCAAGTGGTGGGGGGATCCCGCGTCTGTGAGACGGGACTCTGACACACCAGACCTTTTTCATAAGTCAAGCCCAGAACAAATGAGGCTTTATCAGGCCCCAGTGATGAGGGGTCTCATCTCCCTTTGAAGTGGAGCTGAGCATGGGGTCTAGCAGCCTTTCCTCCTTTGGACCAAGCAAACATCCTTCTTTTGATATGCTACATGCTCATTATCTCTGCCCCATTTAATGATTTTTGATTGAAGGGTGGCGGCTGGGATGCCGAGAAGATCGTTAGAGAGGTTCCATCCAGCCAAGCCTGCAAGAAAGGCTTGCCTTGTGCCTGGGCCTAAATTTGGAATTTCTTAACAGTGTGCGCTTGTTCTTAGAGGCAGATAAGGGCTGAGCGTGAAATTCTTAATTAAGCAATAAATAGAGAGTGGGGTGTCAGCAGATGTAGCCAGTAGCCATGGCAACGGGAATCACATGGGCAAGAGAGCTGAGACTAGATGTAGGCCTCAGGCCTGGGCCTGACTGACAGCTGAAGAATCCTACAAAGCTTGTAAACCAGATTAATTAGCTGACTAATTATTTCATAGCGTTAATGTAACTAAAAAATAAAAATAGTTAACCATGAACTGAAACATCCCTGGAAAAAACAGCAGGGAAAGAGGCAGTGGGGAACTGGCTCCGGCAGGCAGAGGCGGGAGCTGCCAGTTCATCAAATTGCGTAAACAGGAAAACGGGTTTGGTGGATTGGACTTCAACTTAGAAAATATAAAAGAATACTTGTCCTGCAGTCTTCCCCATTCCAAAGCGAGGCGTAGACACTACAGTTTGGGACTGCCATTTGTCCCCATTTCTCACATCAAACATTGCTCCTTTTGGACACAAACTATATAGCACAGGAGTATTTGACTATGGTCCGTTCCTCAAGTGGCTTCTTCGGCAAAATTCTCAGGGGCTTTGGAAAGACAACCTGAACCAATCTCCTTAAAAGATACATTTAAATGAACGAGGTTATCTTATTCTATGGGTAACGATTGCTTAAGTGGTATTAAATTTCAACCATGAAAACAATAGATCTTATATGTCATATTATCATGAATCTCAGTTATCTTATAAAATCTAGTCAAGGAAAATGGAATGAGACCCTTGCGGGAAAGGTCATAATATGTACGCTAAGATCAAGGTATGTGATATTGTTAATCTTCTGGGCGGAAGTGGGGGGGAGAAAAATCTAGAGAAAAAAAAATCTACTGAGAAAGCGTGTAGTAAAGTAACAGGGCATACTAATCACATTTGAAGATATCTGGATGTTCTGTTCACAATTCCAAGAGGTAAGTAGGTATCCTTAACCTCCTCATATAGTGGAAGCCATTGAAGCATGGAGCATTTATAATTCCACGCCCCAGGTGAAATAGCCAGCCACCGATTTAAACACTAAGCAGTAAGCTCTGGCCAGGAGCTTTCAAAAGAACCTGCATCCCATAAAGACACGTATGCTAAAGAAAGACAAAATGTCCCTTGACAGAGAAGAGCAACACTCTCCACATGTAGAATGTGTGCAGGACTTTCTGGTTTTTGTCTCTGGGGAGCAATGAGAACTTTGCTCCCACAGCCCTGCCAGCACTCCTCGCCCTATTTGGTCAGTGATCAATGATTATTTAGTAGGCAGCACACTCTAGTGGGGAGAGCCATAGCCAGGAGCCAGAATGCCTGGGTTCTGATTTTTTTTCTTTTCTCAACTGAGTCTAAGATGAGTCAGGTATCTTCAATCACACACAAAGCAGCCAAATGGAGGAAACAGAAATAATTGTGATTTTTGTTTTAAACTTCCTATCCTGGGGGATGTGGTAAGGTTGCAAACAAACAACACGAAAGATGGTCCACTTAGAAGTGGTCAACAAATTAATGAAACACAGCCAGTTGTCAGTGAAGCAGCACTCTGAATGAAAAGCCAGCCAGGAATAGGAGCAGGGTCCCTCAAACCCCCTCCCCGCCCCCTGAAAATCTGGCAAGAAGTTCAATGGACCTGAAAGAGGTCAAGCAGTTTCCCTACGATAAAATAAAACTTCTGTATAAACAACCCTCCCCATATTTTTTTTTTTAAATCTCTGGAATATGTCCACATAGACTGTGAGGTCTTGACTTAGGTTTTCCACTCAGATGAAATGTATTTTATGTAAATGTTCCCAGTCACATGGTCCCAGACCTATAAAGTCACATGGTCCAAGAAAACAATTCAGTGAAAGTGACAAACTAATCAATATGTAAGATGCACGCAGAGAGCTACAACTCTGTTGCTCAGGGTCCTGGTGGGGTACTGGCTGCAACTATCAGGGCATCACTTGCCTTCCCAAGATGCTGTGAACTTCATGCAAAGGATATCCAAAATCATACCCAAGCCCACCCTGTCCAGCAGAGCTACACAGGACACCACCGACGAGCGGCCCAAGACTCAATTCCCCCACTGAATCCTCACATCACATCCTCACTGTACAGCCCAGAAATGAGAACAGAAGTAGCACTAGCCACCGACCTACCCGGTTCACCCAGAGGATCCAGGAGGCACAAATGACCATGGATGCCACTGCATAGAGCACTGGGAATCCTCCTAAGGATCTACAGTCTCCATGTTTATGAAACATTCAACCAACTCTCTGTGATTTCCTGTTCCTTTTCCAACTCCTATCATTTAAAGGTGGAGACCCTAGGTTATTCTGATACAAAGAATTTTTTTAATTGATAAAGGCTAGGTACCTAGTAAAAATATTTTAAACTGAAAAATGCATCTATATCAAATATATTGTTTTACATCTATATATAAATATGCATACTTACACAGATATGCATTTAAATCATATATGTGTATAAATAGATTAATAGTATAACTTGTTATTAATTCAATAAATAAGGATAACAAAGGAGAAGAAAATCTGTAGCTGCATGACTTGGTTTTTTTTTTTTCTCTATGCCACAAATATTCCTTTACTATGCTGGGTTTATGTGGCCATATAAAGTTTGCAGTTCATGAACAAAATCTGACCAATGGACAAGACAGGCTCTTCACAAGCACGCTAAGAAATAGAAAGAACAATTTGAAATTAAAATGTTGTTCTAGAATATATATCAAGTGAACAGTCCTAGTTAAAGTTTATGTCACCTATTTGCTCTTACTTAATAGCTGCATTCAGCTTTAGCAGTAAAACAGTCTCAGGGGTTTCTGTCCATCCTGAGTTTTTATAGTTTATGGTTGATCAAATCAGAAATAAAAATCGAACAATTCAGTGCAAATAAAATATACAACCATCCATTCAGCAAAGACCTAAAAATACCAGGGAATTAACCACACCCCTATCTCTGGTGCTATTAAAATTTAATAGTCCCTGAGCTCACGTGTAGATGAGGCTCTATTGAAATATGGCTAGGCATGAGGGGGAGGGACCAGGAACTCAGGACAACTGCCCAGGCAGTCAGATTTCAGAACCCAATCATGTCACTACAAGACATGGCTCTCCCCTCCAGGGCCTCTTTACTTCATACCACAAATATTTGGAATTTGAGAGTGAATGGTGGTTTCTGAATATGTGCCCTCAAAATTCTCATCCAGTTATACTTACCCAGGTAGGTGAGTTGCCTCAACTGGGTATTGAAGAACCAGTCGCAAGCTTGGGCTTGACCAGATGATGGCAGAGATGGAAGGGCCTGCCCTACCCGACTCCCACACCTTATCAGGATGTCAGGGTAAGGCCACGGGACTGTGTGCACCAGCAGGAGGTAACTCCCAGGAGCAAAGTTGCCAAACGTTGCTGAGTACTTTAAGTGAGAAAACAATACAGTAATGCTCATTTAGTAAGGAAGGCCTTCCCCATTAAAAAGCTACAAAGAAAGCAGATGGAGTAGTTTAGAAATATAGCAATTCACACTCAGACTACTCTTCTTACAGGAAATGGGCTTATTTAAATCCATGCCATAATCAATTCATAACCAGAGTTACAGAATCCTAGAACATGAACACTGAAAGACTCCATAGGTTTCTTTTGTTTAACAGAGGAGAAAACCCAGACAAGTCTACTGCTTTGTCACAGGTCAAACAGCCGCGCCAGATCTAGAATTCTTTTCCAGTTTTTCCTTTCACTTAAAGAGGCAGGCAATGATAGGAGGGCCATCCATTTATAATAGTAGTATCTAGTACTGTTAGAGCGTTTCCTACATGCTCAGGTTCTATTCATACCAAGATATCCAATCTTTCAATGACTTGCTGTGATTGTTACTATTACCGCCCCATTTTACAGATGAGGACACCAAGGCAGGCAGAGGTGCAGTAACTTGCCCCACACCACAAAGCAGGGGAATACTGAGACAAGATAGACCTCCAGAGTCATCCTTCTGCTGCCTTCACTGTATGAAAATTCCCCATGATGTTCTCATGGGAACCTCAGGGAAGGAAAGAGCTGTCCTTTCTGGAAAGATAGGGGAAGGTGGGTGGTGGGGAGATGGAGCCAGTGAGAGGATCAAAAAGGATTCTGCCTTGAACACTTAAGACCTGATCTTAAGACCCTTAAGGAGAATGTATATGAGGAGACAAGAAGAAATACATGCATTAAAAGGAAGAAGATAAGCTTGAAGAAATCCATTGGATTGTCTTTTTTCCCCATAAAAATGCACCCACTTTCCACAAGGATATTCCTATCTTGGATGTCCCTAACCATTTGACTCCTTCACCAATCCCAAAGAAGGTCCAGACCTTTATTTGCAAGTTAATCTTTGACCACAAGGTGGCAGTATGCAGTGTAAAAATATTTTGTTAGGACATTTTCTCGGGCTACAAACACTTCCTGGGGTAAATTGGTTCTTAATCCCTAATATAATAATATAATTCTATAGAAGGCTTAGAGGTATTTTTTATTGTATCAATAAAGTTAAAATTTCAATTAGAACCATACTGTTACTCAAAGTAAGATTCAAACAGATTCAGAAATTTTCAACTAAAAAGAATAAAATAAACAATAAGCACTGTATCTTATACTCAGATTACATTCATTAGGCCAACCTGCTTTGGTGGTTTTCCTTATCAGTAAAGATGCTAATACCTGCAAACTGCTATTTCACAGAAAGAAAGATAAGAACCCCTGGGAAATGGACCAAACTCGTGAATGAATTCCTGAGGTTACCTGCAGAGATCTGTTGATCCAAGGATTCTCAAACTGCACTGAGTAAGTTTCTTGATCCAAGAGCAAAGCCATCCAGCCATAAGGGTTAGACAATGTGTCATGCACATAATTGACAGTGGTTGTCTTATTTCTGCTGTCAGTCACGGTCAAATTATAAGGAGCCTCTGGAGCATTAGCTCTAGGATGATTTAAGAAAGAAATAAAAATGGGCTGTCAGTTATTGGTCCATTCTAGATCTGATCCATTCCTCTCCCATCAGAGGTAATTCATCTTCTATTCTTCCCATGTGTGTCTTGTCTGTGCGTCTGTGGAGCTGTTAGTAAGCACTCTGTGGCTCAAAATAGCCCAGTGGAAGACATCATTGGATCATTTGTGCATTGCACTAGTCTGGTGGGTTGAAGGTAGTAAAACTCAGATCTGAGACCACTAATAAATGCCATCTTAATGAGTTCATGTAGGTCAGGAATGCATAACAGTATTTTCATAAAGAAATGTCCCTGGCCTGATTTTTGCCAGAGACCAATTTTATCAGCATCAGAAAACATATTATATAGTTACTAAATATTTTGTGAGGCAATGACTCGGACCCAGAACCTAATGTGCCTAGACTCTCAGAAGCCCACCGTCAACCACCTGGTAGAAATGGCTTCAGTAGCCTTCCAACAACCTTCCCGAGAGTGAAGGGAAGACCAGGCTACTCTCCTGTGTGCCTGCAAAATCCCCAGGGCTCACTCCTTCGTAGTGTTGGATTTTTTGTTTATAAACATAGACTGTGAGATGTTTAAGTTGGAGATATTTTCTCCTTTTTGGGATCCTCCACCCTGGCTCAGGGCCTTCACAGATGGGCACTCAAATGACGTTTGTTATATGAAAGAGGAGTGAATGGATGAGCTCTCTCCAAAGCAGTGGTGCCTATTTTCAATTTTATATAATCCATTTCTTTTTTTAAAATAGTTTATTGTCAAATTGATTTCCATAGAACACCCAGTGCTCTTCCCCACAAGTGCCCTCCACCATCACCACCACCTCTTACTACCCCCCCTTCCCCTTCAACCCTCAGTTCATTTTCAGTATTCAATAGTCTCTCAGGTTTTGTGTCCCTCTCTCCCCCCAACTCTCTTTCCCTCTTCCCCTCCCCCTGGTCCTCCATTAGGTTTCTCCTGTTCTCCTCTTAGACCTATGAGTGCAAACGGATGGTATCTGTCCTTCTCTATCTGACTTATTTCAGTTAGCATGACACCCTCAAGGTCCATCCACTTTCCTACAAATGGCCATATTCCATTTTTTCTCATATATAATGCATTTCTAGAAGTGTCTCTTAGCAAATGATGAAATTGAGGTAGAGTACGGCAAAATTTTATGTGACTATCACAGGAAAGAACTAGAAATTTGTTAATTCCTACAAATTATACAGAAAGTGATTTAAAACGTCACTAGAACATAAACACATTTAGCCACGTTAAGACCCTAAAAGAAAGCCAAAGTGGACAGAAAATAAAAGGCAAAAGTAAAAAAAAAAAAAAATCAATATACATTATGACTGTCCTTCCCCCTTTGGTTTGGTCTTCTTGATCTTTAACTTTAACTGTGGCATTTTGCTGCAGGCAGATAATTAAATTCTCAAAGTAGAGGGAAATGAGACAAAGGAGGCTGTTGGGTTTCCAAAGTGAGATGTGGCCTGAGCATATCAAAGTCAATTTACAATCCAGTGCATTTTATAAAAAGAAAACTGTTTTTAGCGTTAAATACTTTGGTCCTATGGTCCAATGGGTATAAATTGGGAGTCCGTATCTGCATACATTAGGTCGATGAATTTGGGCAAGTTACTGACCTTCTTTAAGCTTTAGTTTCCTTTTTCTAAAACTGGAGGCAATAATAGTAAGTCTCTTACATATTATCTACTGTGAAACTTGGAGATAATATATGTATTCAGCAACCATCACCAAACCCAGTAACATCTACCCCACAGCTCATTTAAGAAAGAATCTCATTTAAGAATGCAAGATTTGTCATTCTGTAGTATTTGTTTTAATGTTTAGCAGTTTACCCAGGATATTTGGTCATTTAAAAACACACTCAAAACCTTTCATGGTGCAGAGCATTGGCCCAGGCAATGCAGTATTTGATACATACTTATTGTAAGAATAAATGTGTTCCTTTCATTCGTTAACTGATAAAATGAAAGGGATGAAAAATGCTCAGGGCATTTGAGAATTAAAAACAATACAAACAAACAAAAACTACACTTTCCCCAGAGTTTTCTATGCAGCATTAACTGAACCTTTAGAAATACTGGGATGGGCACTTTTGGTTCTTGGGCTTGGGGTACTTAGCATTTTTCACAGGTATATGAGGATTCTGACTGCACTAAAGAACAATCCTAAATTCACATTTTTAAAATGAACACGAAGGTCATCTGTCCTAACTTCCAATCCATTGCAAAAATTCCCTCCATATTTCAGCCTGTCCCTTCCTCCAGTTCTGAGACATTGATATCCTCCCATAGAAGACCATTATATTTATGGAGTTTATTTTTATATTTTAATCTTTAGGCAATCTTTAGAAGATTAAATTTTCTTCCTTGTATTTTCTAACCATTTGTCCTCAGTTGTCATGGCTCTCTCTACCTCCAACTTAAAACCAGATTTTCCAGAGTCCCAGGAGATAATCCAGCACAATTTGACCCAACTAGTGCACTTTAAAAATAGTCTTCTGGGAAATAAATGTAAAACAAATATGTTAAGAAGAGATAAAGTTGGAACCAAGAAATACCCAAGAGCTAGAGAGGTTGGCTACAGTAGGTATCATGAGCAGTATGTAAAATGGGGCTCCTCACAGTCCAGAGAATGACTGAGTATTTCAGATTCTGCAAGTATATTTCTTTCAATTTTCATAGAAACATATGGGCCCTGGAAAATGAATCACATGAACTAAATCCACAAGAGACTAATAGATAAATCAGAATTCCCATTTAATAATTCATAGTAGGAAGTAATGCTGCCTTTCACATAGTAGGTATTTTTTTTATAAATATGTGTTGAATCAAGGAGTGTTAAAATGGACCACAACACTCCAAATGGGTACTTAGTGATGTTTCTCCCCACAGAGAAGTCTACCCAGAAAACCCATATGAGAGTCAGAAGATTTCTAATCAACTATCAGTTGAAGTTAAGCAGTTTGATCATAAATTATCAGAGCTTGATACAGCCAACCTCCCTATCAACAGAATGTTTACCATGAGGACTTAAACATTTATATTTAATGATCAGAAAACCTCTCCTGGACAGATATAAGCAATCTACACTCCTAGTGAGCCCTGGTTTTAAAAAATGCTAAGGTTTCTTTGTGAACTTAAATTTCTTCTCTCCTAGTCAAGTGCTGTCAAAGAAACCCCTTTTACGAACCATTAAAAAAAATTATAGACCAAAGGAAGAATTCTATTTGTTCAAATCCATGCTTGTGTTCACATGTACTTCCTCCAACCTATATTTTGTCATTTACTTTACCTTAGCAGAATCTATGTTTCTCACTCTTTTCTTAAGATATCGTGCATATCATCTTGAAAATTATGAAAATGTTACCCCAATATTTTACAATAAAATCAACTGGGAGGTGATTGGGTGGCTCAGGCCATTAAGTATCTGCCTCTTTTTCAGCTCAGGTCATGACCTCATGGTTTCATGAGTTCAAGCCCTGCATGTGGCTCTATGCTGGCAGCATGGAGCCTGCCTGGGATTCTCTGTCTCCCTCTCCCTCTGCCCCTCCCCCACTCACGCTATCTCAGTCTCTCTCAAAATAAATAAATAAACTTTTATGAAAAATCAGCTGGAGGGCACCTGGGTGGCTCAGTGGGTTAAGCATCTGACTTTGGCTCTGATCATGATCTCACTGCTCATGAGTTGGAGCCCCACGTCAAGCTCTATGCTAATAGCTTAGAGAGTGGAGCCTGCTTCAGGTTCTGTCTCTGTCTCTCTGCACCTCTCCTGCTCACTCTCTGTCTCTGTCTCTCTCTCTCAAGTATAAAATAAAATAAACATTAAAATTTTTTAATTAAAAAGTATCAATTGGGTAGATACTTACACAAATGCTTAATTTCAGTGATGTGGCCCCAAGAATCGTCCTAATCGTTTGGCTAGAATTAATATTTCTCAACTTTCTAAGAGTGTCACATTTATAAATCAGTTTTTAGGGTGCAATTTCTCCCATTTCTATTGTTTGTAACTTTGATAATTGAAGAAGTCATTTTTAGACCATATTCCTCAGTTCCTAAAAGCTTTTATAAACATGACCTCTTCTGCAAATACTGTAAAACCACTACATACTAGCATTAATTCAGTTCTGCTTCTCTCCAGGACAAATGCACCCTCTTCTGATCCCCTTCTCCTTCCAAGCAGCATCCAGTCATCTTATGCTAACCATCTGATCAACCGGAGACCCATCATAGCACACTGGTATCCTAAATTACCCTTTCCTCTTCCTTCTTCATGCATTGCCCGGACCGCATCGTGATATTCCATCCACCTCGACTACAGTTTATGTGGAATGCAGTTTTACAGATACTCAGGTGCAGCACCAACTTTGTGTAACTCAATTCAGGTAGAGAAGGAGGTCATCAAATATACCTTTATTATAGCTGGTAGTGGAAATGGTACATTCTGAGTAGATGGTCAAAAAGTAAAAGAGCCATCTCCCCATAGGCAAAATGCCTTGCAATGACCATCACTGGGGGCCAAAACTCCAAAGTCAAATCACCTCCTATCCTTCTAGGCCAAATGCCAGCAGTGACAATGGTGGGCTCTTCTGAAAAGCACCAAAAGAAGATCAAGACTCGAAGAACACCATGAAGAGAATTTACCAACCATAATGACTACAATTTTCACTTGCCCTAAATAGCCACCAATTTCCCTGTGCCCTAAATAGCCACCAATCTCCCTCTCTTTACTGTTAATGAAGCAAAGGAGCACAAAAGTATTTCTAATTTGGAGGAGCCAAGGGAGTCTGCATGGACCATTAGCAGCAGAGAGCTTCATTACCAGGGGAAGAAGTCTCTCCCTGAACTTCTCGTGGCTTTATGTGCAAGAAATCAGGAGGCAACCAGTGCATTTTAAATGTTAACCCTTACCTCTGCATCAGCAACAGCTCTCATATATAATAAACAAGACAAAAGAACTACAAACCTTTCCTTTCCAGTTCAAGGGGGTGTCTTAAAATTTTATTTTATTTTTTTAATAACCAAGCTTGTTTTTAATTAAGGGATATTTAGAAATATAGCACTATCACTTGATGAAACTTCCCAGCCTAAGTACCAATTTAAAATACTAGTGGCATAAACAGTTTTGTAATTTAGTGACCATATGCTGTGTAGAACTGTTGAATGTATACTGCCCACAAAGGATTTGTTAGGCAATCAACAATACCAATGAGAACAAATAATAACTCCCTGGTTTGTGTTTACCATTAGCTTACTTTTCCTGAGGGTCCATATCTCTGTGTATTAAGACAAATATCGCACTAAGCTCTGAATGCTCTCCATTCAGAACAATTGTGAAATAGGCCCCTTATAATTACACATCTCCTAAGCCAGACACGTCCTAATAACCTCAAATGGTGCTACGTCCCTCGAATATTCTTGCTTGTTGCTGTCACTCTTATCTTTTACTGGACAGAGGACAAAAATTGAAATTTTGAGCACAGCCAACAATTTTTTTGTGTGATACAGCACTGCCTGAGCATTCTTTAAAACACAATGAGCCCATAACAAGTCCTTGTCAGAAAACTGCCATCCTACTTCTGACCTGCCACCATCCAGTAATATTTTATACATATCAATAATTTTTATATACCCTTCTTGGTTGAGAAGCACCTAAAAATATTTCTTCTTCTGAGTAAGACACCTAAAAAGAGGAAGAAAGTCACAACATTCAGTCTCTCCTCCAAACTTTTAATAATCCTTGAATTCCCTTACAAAATAGACCTGGTAAACAGAGAGGAAGCCATATGATTTAGTAATTCTTGTCCTTCTGACAGGTACACCCAGCATCACTCCTCTATGACTTTGCAGGTTTCTATTTCTGTTTGCTTTTTTTCAGAGTTGGCTAAAGCAATCATAACGTATTGTAGAGAAGGCCTGGAATCAACCTAGCATCTCCTCAAAGGTAGTGCCTATAGTTTTTACGACACACTTAGAACAGTACTTCCTTGCTCATTGTATATTAATCTATGAAGAGAAGAAATAGATGCATGCTATACCACCTAAGATAATCCTTCAAGAACTACTGCATTTCTTCTCTTGATCTGTTGCATCCAGCCAGAATGACCACCTCAGAACATGTGAATATCACCACTGGAGCTATGCCCCCAGAAAGTAAACAACCCCTTGTCAGGGACACTGAAATACAATGCTATGCATCAGGTAGAGAGTTAGACTAAGAAACTTGTCTTCCCAGGGGGCCTTGGTGCCACAATTGGCTAAGTGGTTAAGTAGCTGATTTTGGCTCACAGTTCATAAGTTCTAGCCCCACATCGTGGGGCTCTGTGCCAACCGCTCCAAGACCGCTTCTGATTCTCTTTCCCACTTTCTACTCCTCCCCAGCTCACATGCATACATGCACACACACTCTCTCTCAAAATTAAACAAGTAAATAAATTTGTCTTCCTTTTTTTGTACACACACACAGAGCCGGTGCTATGGTGGAACAGACTGATCCTACTCATGAACTCTGTCAGCCACTCTTCCCAAGGCCATGTTCAGCGACAGCATGATGGTAGGCGTGAATGGGTCATAGGAAGGTATTTTGACCATGAAATTGGGGAAATGCTATAAATCAGGGCTTTTTATTCTAGAGAGCTAGTTGTTAAACATTTGCCAGCACACTACTGTGCCCTTTTATTATTCATGAAATTTAATAACCATGTAATATTATTGATGATATTCCTCAGTTTGAGGTCCATTATGAGTTTTAGATCTCTTTTTATTTTACTTCTGTAACCTCTGCTGACAAGAAAGGATAAAACTTCTTGGAATTTTCCTGTCTCGCTTTTTTTTTTTTCTTTTTAGGACTGAAAAGATACCATTAGTGATGCTGTGCCTTTATCCCTAGGAAACAGAGTTAGTTGATTATTAAAGGAAAAGCTAGGCCAAAATTTCCATTTGAACTCTTCTTTACTTTTGCATTCACAGAGGCAGGGGGTGCCTTATACTTTGAACACTGACACATTAAGAGCAGTTACATAGGTAAAAACTGAACGCAAGCACTACAGGAGAGGATATTAAGCAAGATCTAAGAATCAAGGTGATCAACAAGAACTTTAACCTTTTCTTCTCCAGAAACAG
>NC_043706.1:47791831-47828295 GCF_006229205.1 Suricata suricatta
ATAGAAAACATGAATAGACCAATAACCAGTGAAGAAATCGAATCCGTTATCAAAAATCTTCCAACGAATAAGAGCCCAGGGCCAGATGGCTTCCCAGGGGAATTCTACCAGACATTTAAAGCAGAGCTCATACCCATTCTTCTCAAACTATTCCAAAAGATAGAAATAGAAGGAAAACTTCCACACTCATTCTATGAAGCCAGCATCACCTTGATACCCACCAGAGACCCAGCAAAAAAAGAGAACAGACCAATATCCTTAATGAATACAGTTGCAAAAATACTCAACAAGATACTAGCAAATCAAATTCAACAGCATATAAAAAGAATTATCCATCATGATCAAGTGGGATTCATTCCTGGGTTACAGGGCTGGTTCAATATTCACAAATCCATCAATGTGACCCATCATATTAACAAAAGAAGGGAAAAAAAACCAATGATCCTGTCGATAGATGCAGAAAAAGCATTTGACAAAATATGTTGTTTTTTAAATTATAGTTGTAAAATAGAGACTTTTTAGAGGTATTTATTAACTACTCACTATATGCCAGGCAATGACCTTGTGAGAGAAATGCCACTATGTCCATTCTACTGATGTGAGAACTGAAGCAAAATAGTAAGATAACTTATCCAGAAAAATACTTCTTAGGAAGTGGGGGGCAGTTACGACTTGTACCCAGAAATAACTCTTTCTTACTTCTCTATTCTTTAGTCTTTGAAAAGTGATTTCAAATACATACATGTGTCCTAACTATTTTATGCACATCCTATAAACTTAGAGGGACTGGTTGGCCAAACTACAATGTCTTATAAACTCTTAATTTGTCCCACACTCAATAGAGTGAATAATTAGAGATCAGGATTTGATTTATTGATATTTGAATAAGTCCCTGACAAATGAAATACCTGCAGACTGCTCTAAACTACTACTACTACTACTACTGCTACTACTAGTAGTAGTAGTAATAATAATTATTATTATTATTATTCCCAGATGGTAATTGTGAGGGTTGAGTTCCTATTCTCCCCATTATAACAATGTGTCTAAACCACCAGGGATCAAAACAGCTGCAAATGTAGGCAAATTACTAATTCACTAGGGATGATTCGGGGTGGAGGAAAGAAGGAATCAGATGTAGAAATGCATCATCCAGTCAACTGCAAGCCTCAGGAAAACAAAAGCCCAGAAGATGTTATAAAATAACATTCTTAAATATTACATGTTCTTAGGAGTTTAGAAATAAAGACAGGATGATATTTTAAACTTGGTTCTTCTAAACAAAAGTTGAGTGCCATTAACTCCTCATAAACATGTCCTAATGGAGAAAACGGACAGTAAGAACATTAGAGGAAAATTTGCAGGAGTCCATAATTTTTTAACTTACATTCATTTATTAAATACTAATTTTATTGAGTACCTGTGTTCAGCATGGTAATCAGGCTCTGTCATTTGAACAAACAACTAAGCCCTGTCCCTGCCTTGCTCACCATCTCTAAGAGATGGACTATTTATAGAGCTGTACAGGAGCTTTGAGTATTGGTTAGAGCAAATAGAGACAGGCCTCACCCAGCAGGGATACCAAAACCTGTTCAGGAAACTCAGGGAAGCTTACCCAAGAAAATAACCTTCACGCTGAGTTCATAGGAACTGAACCTTATGAACGGAAAGGCACAGAGAAGTTGAGCGTGGGTGAGGCACCGAATGTACAGAAGGGAGAGCAGAACACTGAGCGATGATGCTACAACAAACACGGAGCAAGCCATGAGGGGCCCTTGAGACATTAAGACTGTGGGACTGTCTTTGAGAGGCACTGGAAGCTCTGACAAATTTCTAAGCAAGGGAATGAATGGATGGCAAGACCAGATCTGCATTTACAAAGTTCAAGGATGAGGTTACAGCGAGGCAGCAAGCTCCGAGGCTGTTGTCATCCTACAGGTGAGAACCCTAGAGCAGGGAACTTGGGAAGAAGAGAAGAACAAAGACTGAAGAGGGATTTTTTTTTTATTTTGAGAGAAAATGCAGAGGACAATGTAGGTGATGTATGTGAAAAACAAGGTAAAAGATGAGTCAAGGATGACTCCATGCTTCTGACTTAGATGACTGAAGCATTCGCCTGAACACCCAGGAATTCTCAACACCCAGAGGGGAACAATCTATGGATAAAGAAATTCAGTTTTAACAAGTCAAATTTGAGATGGCTATTATATACTCTAGTGGAAATATGAAAGCATTGCTGCTCAATAGAAATATAATACAAGCCATAAATGCAAGCCACAGGTATAACCTTAAATTTATAGTAGCCACATTAAAAAAGTAAAATGAGGGGTGCCTGGGTAGCTCAGTTGGTTAAGCATCTGACTCTTGGTCTTGGCTCATGTCATGATCTCACAGTTCATGAGTTTGAGGGCCAGATCGGGTTCCATGCTGTTTGTGGAGCCTGCTTAGTATTTTCTGTCTCCCCCTTTCTCTGGCCCTTCCCCACTTGTTCTCTCTCTCAATAAATAAATAAACTTTAAAAAATGTTTTAAAGTAAAATTAACAGGTAAAATTAATTTTACTAGTATACTTAACCCACTATATCCAAAATATCATTATTTCAACATAATCAAAATAAACAAGTTATTGGGATATCTATTTTTTTCTAGGACATCTTAGAAATATAAATTATAATTTACACTTACAGTACATCTCAGTTTGACTAGTCACATTTTAAGGGCTCCATAGCTATGTGTGGCTAGTGGCTACAACACTGGACAGTGCAGAACCTCAGGGCAATGGGATAAATGGGTCTGGAATTCAGTGGATCAAGACAGACTAGGGGAAAAAAGTCTAGAAGTACCACTGTATTTTAACTGAAATGGTAAAGTAATCCAGATCACCTGGGAAGAGTAGGACTTGAGAAGAAGGAAAAGTGCCTCACAGAACCCTAAAGAATATCAGCATTTATTTTTTTAAGTAATCTGTACACCAACAAGGGGCTTGAACTTACAACTCTGAGATCAAGAGTCGCATCCTCTACCAACTCAGCCAACCAGGTGCCCCAACGTTAGCATTTAAGAGAGACGGAGGAGAGCTTATAAAGGAGATGTGGAAGGATCACACAGCAAACTCTTGGTGATATTACCTTTGTTCTTTGTAATTATCCCTATTCCGGAGAGAACATTTATCTAAATGTTGGGGAATCAACACATCCAAGAGCGATGTGAGGCACGTCATCATGATGGGACCTCTGGAGAAGAATGGTCGCTGACCTATTTTTCTGAAACAAGGTCCTGACTTACACAACGGGGCTACCCCCGTTCCTGTCTTTTCAGGAAGAATGGGGTTGGTAGAATGAGACTTGTAGTAACAGAAGCTGGGAAAAGAATACTACCAAGAATACCTATGACTCCTATAGAAAGCACGTTTTTACATCTGGTGAGTGAGAGAGAGAGAAGAGAAGCAGCAGTCAGGCAGACAAAGCACATTGTCATTTTAACAAAACATAAACTAGATTCTGCCTTGTAAAGCATGGGAACTTTTTCTTCCCCTGATTATAAAGTATTATTACCCACTTCAAATATATACATATACCTCTGTCAACCCAACTTTTATGGTTGAGTCAGAGGGAGTGATAAGAAAGTGCCACAAATATGGGTACACATCAGACCTAAATAAGGTAGTGAGACAGAAACAGAAGGTCCCCAATGTCAAAGAACTGACAGTGAAATCGGACCATGGAGATGGCCTTCCCAAGAAGAAATCACACTCCAGTTACTGGGCTGTTAGCAAAGGGGAGATGGACACCTTGTTTATGCAACTCATGAGGCCTCACACCCTGCCCTTTGGGGGAGGGGGACCTCTTGCTGCAGGAGGGAGGTAAGAGCTGAGAGTGAAGACAGCAGGGTGCTTGTGCCATATCAGATCTCCATCAACTTGCAACCCCCAAAGATCAAGACTGTGGGAGTTTTGTAAATCAACTCTTAGGGTGCTTGCTCCAGGGCAAATAGCACAACAAATTAATCCTTTCTCCATGAAATGCAGCAAAGTTTGTAGCCACGCTGAATTCAAATTGCTCATTAGCTCTGACATGTTCCTAATGAGGTTATAATGCTCTGGGACAGAGATCAAGTCACTGAGCACAAATAGCTAGAGATAGAATCATAGAAAAATAAAGTTAGAAGGACCTTAGAGCAATGCTCCTAAAACTTCAGTAGAAATCACCTAGCAATTCTGATTCAGGACATGTGTGGTGGGGCCTGAGGTGGCCCATGTCTAACAAGCTCCCAGGTGACACTGATGCACTGTGACTAGCAAGGCTTAAAAGAGCGTTGAATTCAGTCACCTTATTCTAGAGGTAAGGACACTAAAGCCATGAGACATAATTGGGAGTGTTCTGCGACTTCCCCGAGGTTATTTTGGGGTAGTTGGGCATTTGCCTATAGACCTGTAGGTGCACCTGAACAATGTTAAATAGAAGTGTAAAGGAGTAGGGTAGCCAACCATCCTGGTTTCCTCAAGGCCAGGACATGAGATGTTCTATTTTAAAACCAGGAAAATTCCAGACAAACCAAGACAAGTCTTTCATCGTAATAAGATTCTTTTGAATCCATTCATAACCCTGTATCAGCACTATTACTATTTTTATCTTGTCAGTTCCTGAGTGCTGGGATCATGACCTATTTCTAAGGTAAGCACCTAAGTATCCTGTCCTGAAGATCTCCAAGAATACAAGCTTAGAGAAGATTTTATCTATAGAGCCTGTTAAAATCACATTGCTAAGTACCTTTCTTTTTTAATTTTTCAAGTTTTTTTTTATTTGAGTAGAGTTGGCACACAATGTTACATTAGTTTCAGATGTATAACATGGTGATGCGACAACTCTGTACATTATGTTATGTTCACTATGAGTGTGGTGACCATCCGCCACCATACAAAGCTATGACAGTACCACTGACTATGTTCCCTGTACTATACCTTTTATTCCCATCACTTATTCATTCCATAACTGGAAGCCTGTATTTCCTACTCTTGCTTAGCACCTTTCTAAGAGACAGTCTCCAGTAGTTCTCAAAGTAAGGAATAAGAAAGGAGTATCAGGAGCTCCTGGGTGGCTCAGTCGGTTGAGTGTCTGACTTCAGCTCAGCTCATGATCTCACAGTTCGTGTGTTCGAGTTCCACATGGAGCTCTGTGCTGACAGCTCAGAGCCTGGAGCCTGCTTCCTATTCTGTGTGTCCCTCTCTCTTTGCCCCTCCCTGCTCATGATCTGTTGCTCTCTGTCTCTCAAAAATAAATAAATATTTTTAAAATTTTTTAAAAAGGAGTACAAAAACTCAGACAAATATACAAACATATCATGCTCTTTTTAACTGCACAAATCTAATTCTCCCCATTTGAAAAGAAAGGCATCTAAGAAATACATCACTAACTTTTACAAATCTCACTCATTAAAAACATCTTTGGTAAAATCACTAAAATAACAATAATACTTAGGATGTATCCCCAAGAATGAAAACAGAAAGTATGTTCTGCACAACTGAAATGATTAGAAATGAAAATATATTTCATCACATTGCTATTTTGCTCTCTAGAATTAGACCCATTAACATCTGATAAACTAATAAACAGTCAAAAAAGCAAAAGTGGAAAATTTTCAGACTATTCAATGCAAGCACTGTATTGGTAAGGCTTCTAAAAAAGAATGTCAGGAAACTGATTCCATATGTAATCAAAATCCAGACTTAGTGCAGTCCTGATCTCATTGACTTACTGTGGAGTTTACCGGTTTAAATAAGAAGCCAACATGGTCTGGCTGAATCACTTAATATACATGCAGTTAGGACACTTAAAACAATGGAAGGAAAGAAGTGTGGCTAAATATATGCAATGCATTTGAAATAGGTAAAAGATAGAACCCTAGACACTCAGCAATCATTACCTGGAAATTAAAGAGGGCAGAAGCAATCCTATGATGCATTATAAACAGCCTAGCTGCTGACTTAATGGTAGTTTGACTCGCATAACCAAGGAGTCCTTGCTCCAATATTAATAGGAAATGTATTGTACGGATCCAATAGGTCATGAAATTAACAAGGAAAATGAACTGGAGTGGAGCAAGTTTGCAAGTAATAGGAAGGCGTCAGCAATTACTTCCCCAGAGCATACTGAACACTTAAAAAGAGTTTGGGGAGAGTACGTGTGTATAATTGAGAATGGACGTTATTGGAATTTTTAAATAATACTTTTAATTTAAATACCTTTCTTTGACAAGCAGGAAAAAAATATCTAATGGTATAAAGGCATTCTTTTCAGCAAATAGTGTTAGGAAAACTGGACAATGACATGCAGAAAAATGAACCTGAACCACTTTCTTACCATACCCCAAAATAAACTCAAAATGGATGAAAGACCTAAATGTAAGACAGGGTGCCATCAAAATCCTAGAGGAGAAAACAGGCAACAACCTCTTTGATCTCAATCACAGCAACTTCTTACTTGACATGTCTCTGGAGGCAAAGGAAACAAAAACAAAAATGAACTACTGGAACCTCATCCAGATAAAAAGCTTTTACGTTGCAAAGGAAACAATCAGCAAAACTAAAAGACAACTGACAGAACGGGAGTTGCAAATGATGTATCATATAAAGGGTTAGTATTCAAAATCTCTAAAACTCAACACTTCAAATACTACAGTGAAGAAACAGGCAAAAGGCATGAAGAGACACTTTTCCCAAAAAGACATCCAGATGGCCAACAGACCCATGAAAATATGCTAAACATCACTCAGCAACAGGGAAATATAGATCAAGCCCACCCTGAGATACCACCTCACACTGCAAGGATGGCTAAAATGAACAACTCAGGCAACCACAGATGTTGGTGAGGATGCAGAGAAAGAGGAACATTCTTGCACTGTTGGTGGGAATACAAACTGGTACAGCCACTCTGGAAAATGGTATGGAGGTTCTTCAAAAAATTAAAAATAGAACTACCCGATGACCCAGAAATTGCACTACGAGGTATTTATCGAAAGGATACAAAATGCTGATTTGAAGGGGTACATGCACCCTGATGTTTATAGCAGAACTATCAACAATAGCTGAAATATGGAAATACCCCAAATGTCCATCAACTGATGAATGGAGAAAGAAAATGTGGTGGATATATACAATGAAATATTACTCAGTTATCAACAAGAATGAAATCTTGCAATTTGCAACAAGGTGGATAGAATTAGAGTGTATTATGCTAAGCGAAAAAAATCAGTCAAAGAGACAAATATCATGATTTCACTCATCTGTGGAATTTAAGCTGCAAAACAGATGAACATAAGGGAAGGGAACCAAAAATAAAACAGAGAGGGAGACAAACCATAAGAGACTGTTATATACAGAAAATAAACTGAGGGTTGCTGGCAGGGTGTTGGGTAAAGGGAAGGGCTAAAAGTGTGAGGGTGTTCAGGAAGACACTTGGGATGAGCAATGGGCACTGTATGTAGGTGGTGAATCCCTAATTTCTACTCCTGAAATCATTATTACATGATGTTAACTAGCTTGGATTTAAACTTAAAAATAAAATATCAGTACAAAGTTAAAAAAATACTTTTCAAATTCTCTGTTGGTTGCAAGTCTGTTTAAGATGTCATTAGCTCAAAATGTCAATAAGAGTTCATAGGCTAAGTGATCTGGTCCACTGATATTGTAAGTTAGCTGTCATTTGAATCAGCCTCAAACTACCATAAACCTATGATGTGATAGCTGTCAAGCATATTCCCATATGATTTTTATGGAACTAAATATGATTTCCCCTCCAATAAACTCCAGTAGAATAGCCTGAATGATTTTCTCACTGGCAAGCTGAGCAGTATGGTTACATCAACTTACAAACCAATAGACATACGATGAAAGAGAAGATCTTCTGCACAGACACTGCCAGGAACAATCTGACTGAAGCTTGTGCTGACCAAACAAGAAGCCGGAAGGGTTTCCATAGAAGCAAGAATATGACTTCTATATCTCCCAGACAGAGACCCATCCAAGTCTTCCAAAATTGCTGCATGAGGAAATGGAAATGCTACCAAATTTGGAGAGTTTACAAATTTCAACTGATTGGTCTTCACAGGAAATCCTCCTGTAAATTGGAAGACAGAAAGACCATTACACGTGGCACAAAAGACTGTTGTAACAAATGACAGCTGGATTCACCACGATGTTCTTAGCACTTTAAACTGCATATTTATACAGTTATAATTCACTCACATATTTCTTCAAGAAAAATATCATTGAGCATTTACCACATGCCAGGTTCTGTGGTATCTGCTAGAGACACAGGTGGGAGCAAGAGGAGTATCCGAGTATCCGAGAGCAGTAATTCTCAACCAGGATGGTTTTGCCCTCCAGGGGACACTTGGTTCTACTGACAATCATTTTCAGCTGTCAGAGGTGGGTGGATGGCAGTGCTACTGGCATCTGGTGGGTAGAGAGGCGAGGACACTGCTAAATATCCTCAGTGCCCAGGACAGTCCCCACAACAAAAAATTATCCCACCTAAAATACCAATAGTACCAAGGATGAAAACCTGGTACAGGTGGGAAATAGAGATGCAGAACACTAATTTACTAGTTACTAACTGTAAAGGTGTTGTGGTTTAGTCTTTAATCTTTCTGTTCTAGTTCTCTAGGGAGTTTAACCCTATCTCTTATAAGCCTCAATATTTTAAACATTTACCCTCAACACTCAATCAACCATGTGAGCAAATACTAATGGTAGCACCTTTTTAAGTATTAGTGTTAGGGCGACACTTTTTGCAGTGTTTCCCTCACCCTGCCTCAGTGTGATTCATCAGTACGGCTGCTAATCCAGCTGCCCAGGCCTTTTAATTTCCGTACCTGTCATTAAAATGTAAAAACTCAGTACACACGTCACTACATAGGCAACTCTATTTTTGTGTTACGTACATCATAAAATAACACAAAAAGAAAAAGAAAAAAGATACAAATAATTAGTGGCCTCGATGTTTTCAGTCTGCATCCCAGTAGAGTCCATGCAGTAAATTAAGTCATATATTCAAGACTCAATAATTCTGGGGCACCTTGGTGACTGAGTCAGTTAAACATCTGATTTTTGATTTCAGCTCAGATCATGATCTCGTGGTTTGTGGTTTGTGAGTTCGAGCCCCACATCAGGCTCTGTGCTGACAGTTTGGAGCCTCTCCGGGATTCTGTTTCCCTTTCTATCTGCCCCTCGCCCACTTGCTTTCTCTCAAAAATAAACATTTTTTTAAAAGACTCCATGATTCTACCTCTTGCAATTTCTGTAGTTCATTTAATACTACAAGCACCTATAGCTCTATAATTCCATTTGGAATTCCATTTTTATATATGCTGTTCCTAATTCCTAGAAAGTTTTCTCTGCCTATCCCCCCTTGTAAATTTCTATTTATCTTTCAAAACTCTACTCAAGAGCCACCTTTAAGAAACATCTTGCCCAATCCCTTTCTTGTCCCCTACACTGACCTTGTTTAGTCTGCTATGATTGTACTCATCACACTTGCTACAGTGACTGGGTAACATTTAATTTTGTACCTAGATCAAGAACTCCTAGAAAAGAAAAATTATGTAGTTTTCATCTTCATACCCCTAAGATCCTCAGACAGAACTGGAATGGACAGATTTTAAGCAAATGAAGGAGATGACTTAGCCCAGATCCTCCAGTGAGAAGAGATTCGGGGGTCATAAGGAGTAGTGTGTTTTCAGTTAGTGTCTTGTGAATGATATGAAACAGTAAAGCTATTAAAGAACTGAGGGATTATAATTTGAAGTGAATGCCATAAGGCATTTTTTATCCCTATTATTATTTCTACAATCTTAAACTCAGAAGTCACCCAAATAAAAACAATCTTTGACTCTGCCTATACAGGAAAAAAAGTAAAGTGGAGACTTGCTGATTATTCATTTAATTAAAAAAACAAACAATTATCTAAATTGGTGATTCAAACCACAAGAGCATATTTACTTGAATTACTTGGTTTGGCTGTTTACAATGATCAAATCAACTAGATTGCTCTCTACTTCTTTTCACCTTGGCCCAAGGGTCCTCCAAGGTATTTCTCACCACCTCCGAGATGTGGTTAACAAGTAAACAAGAATTCCTATGGTTCTCTTTTGTGTATACAATAAGCCTTGGGCTGTTGAAAACAAAGTATGGAATTCTGGCTTTGGGAAAAGATTCCATGTGTGTTAGTTTGTGTCCATATATCTGTCCACTCAACTCCATATATTTAATTAATGAACTGCCTACTAGGCCCAAGCTGCTGGGTACTAATGATAAACCTCTGAGGATGACAGACATGGTCCCTATCTTTAATGAAGCTCTGAGTCCAACAGAGACAGGGCACCATAATGATGCAGTATGACAGATGTCATCATAGGGAAGAAAGGAGAGCGACAAGAGTCACATTGGGAGTGCCTGGCCACCTCTGAGATTTCTTTTAGGAGTTCAGAGCAGCAGTTTCTACTGATGTAATCTTCTAACTGAAAGAAATGATGAGTCACAAAGGTTTTGCCATAGTTTATCTTACTTGCTTGAACATTGACCATCTTTACTGTCTGTCTTATCTCTTAAAACAACATACCTTGTCCTCGGGAACAGCCGGAACAGGTCCTGATGGACACACAGTCAGTGAGATCAAAATTAACAAAGGTTGTGTTAGATATTATCATTTCCTGTCTCTTGGGAGTTTTGATCCCAACTGACATACATGGGCTTTCCTGTAATTTAGAAAGAAAGAAAAAAAGAAAAGAATAGGCCACTTGAAATACAATTTGTAATGCATGAATGAAAACAAGAGAATAAAAAGACAGGCTATAAAGTGGGGAAAAAAATATCTGCAAATCACGGGTATGACAAGGGATCGCAATAGAATGCACTACACACACATTAGAATGATTAAAGAAAATACAGTGATGATACCAAGTGCTGATAATTTCCACACTGGCCATAACAACTAAGGAATATAGGTTGGCAGTTTCTTATCAAGTTGAACATACTCTTACCATATGACCTAAAGATTCAACTCCTAGGTATTTACCTTTAAGAAATTTTACATTCATACAAAAACCTCACACAGATGATTATAATAGTTCCATTTTTATCACCAAATCTGGAAACAACTCAAATGTCCTTACACAGTGAATGGATAAACACACTGTGGTACATCTATGTAGTGGAATACTACCCAGAAATGATAAGGAATAGAACTCTACTTCTTGCAAAAAGTTAGGTAAATCTCAAGGGCATTTTGGAGTGAAAGAAGCCAGTCTTAACGGTTGCACGCTATTTGATTCCATTTCAAAAGACAAAACTATAGCGACAGCCAATACTACGGATCCCCAGGGTTAGACTTGAGGGGAAGACATGGCTACAAAATGGAGCTTGAGACAGTGTTTTGGGTTGAACCACCTCTTCTGTATCTTGATTAACCACCATGAGGTGGTTGTGGTAGTGTTTACCTAAATGTCTATGGATGTTTAAAAACGTGGAATGGTATGTCAAAAAAACCAGTTTTACCATATGTTAATATAAAAATAAAAATTAGAAAATCTAAAAAGAAACAAAAACTGCCTCTGGGATCCTCCACAAAATCTCTTCAACAAACTGTCTAATCGAGTTGTCAGTGTTTCACTGTTCTACTCTTGAAAACAATTGTATGCCTGAGGATTTTCAGACATTTGTCAGGTAATCCTCCTGACATGAAAGACAGTGATAGAAAGAAAAAAAGTAACCAATTGGAGACAAAGCCAGTATAGAAATCAGAAGAACATTTAAACACTATCATTATAAAAACCACAGAGAAGTATATTATAGCCATGAAATGTAAGGACGCAGGTCTGAAACTGACTCCATGAGACAATAGAAGGGCACACATTGCCCAAGGCAAGAGGGACCACTCTTGTAATGCCCGATTAGGAAAGGCCAGCTAACACCCTTAACATTTCTAAGGGCAGGCCTAAAGATGGAGGCTAAGACTAGTCACGCCCTACGTGAGGGTCCTGGGCCCACTCTGTGATTGGTCAGTACTCTAAATGTTGTGATTGGGTCCCGCCAAAAGTAACAAATACTCTAGGCAAGGTGAATGGTTAAACCTGCTGTCAATAACATTGTATAATAATAATTGGATCACTGTACCTATGTCACAATTTCCTGTAACTCCCCCTTCCCAAACTCATAAAAGCCCTGCCCCGCCTTTGTTCAGGGCGCTCAGCATGGATCCGCTGCGCAGGTAAAGTCTGTGAGCCCGAGCTTAGGCCCGGCCAGCCTAAGCCTGTAAGCTCGTAATAAAACCGCCCTTTGCTTTTGCAGGCATAACTTGGTCTCCCTGGTGGTCTCTGGTTTTTGGGGGTGATATTAAAATCTGGGTATAACAGAAACAAGAAGCCCAAAAACAGATTTTTTAGGGGGAAAAAAACAAAAGCAGGAAAGTAGAAATAATCAATTCAATAGAAAAAATTGAGGAAATATTCTTGAAAGCAGAATAAAAAGTTGGCAAATCAGAGAAAAAATTAAGAAAAGTAGAAAAACTGAGGAGTCCCAATTACACATAATAATAATTTCAATAAAAAGAAAGAAAAATATGAGGAGATAATTATCAAAGAAATGACAAGAGAAAACTTTTCAGAAGGGAAAGATACATTTTCTAAATGGAAAAGTCCAATCCATTCCCTAACAGAGTGGTTAGACCAAAAAGCCACACAAGGTACATCATCCTGAAACTGCATAAAACCAGAGACAAGATTCTAAAAATTTCCAAAGCAGAAAAACTAAAAGGTCAAATATAACAGACCAAGAATCAGAGTATCTTTTTTTTTAATGTTCATTTATTTTTGAGAGGGGGAAGAGGCAGCGAAAGAGGGAGAAATAGAATCCGAAGCAAACTCCAGCCTCTGAGCTGTCCGCACAGAGCCCAATGCTGGGCTGGAACTCAGGAACCTCAAGATCATGACCTTAGGCAAAGTCAGAGACTTAAATGACTAAGCCACCCAGGTGCGCCAAGAATCAGAGTATCCTAAACTATTCAACCTCCATACTAGAAGCTGGAAATCAGTGGAGCATTGCCTTCAAATCGTCAAGGCAAAATGAAGTCCAACTTTGTTATTCCATAACCAAAAACCTATGAATAAGGGGTCTCCATTTGTAACTCAAAATATCTGCCTTCCTGTGCCCCCACTTTAAGAAATTTACTATAGGCTATGTTCTAATAAAATGAGGAATTAAATCACAAAGGAGGAAAATGTGGGAATCAGGAGCAAGAGCTCCTATATTAAGGAGACATGCAAGAAAACTGCAAGATGTTTGTCAGGAGAAATTTCAGGGTGCATCTGTGTAGCCCTTCTCCCAAACTAAGTATAAACACTTAGGATTGTTGTTTGGCATTATTCATTAAAACTGAAGGGATGTCCCCTGACTCAGCAATTTTACAATTTGGTGTATATTCAACAAAGTACATGCACATGAACACCAAGAGACATGCGGAAGAATGTTTATGAAATCATTACTGGGAATAGCCCAAAACTAGAAATAATCAAATGTGCATCAATAGCAACATGCCTTTAAAAAAAAAAAAAAACATTGTATAGGGGCACCAGTGTGGCTCATTCAGTTGAGCATCTTTTAATTTTGGCTCACATCATGATCCTAGGGTCATGGGTTCAAGCCTGGTATCACGCTCTGCGCCGATTGTGGAGGTTGCTTAAGACTCCTCTCTCCCTCTGCCCCTCTACCCCACTCTTGCTCTATAAGCAAACAAGCAACTGTGGCATAATCACGAAGTGAAATACTACATAACAATTGGAAGTACAAATAATTGAAACATATAAAAACAGGAGTGAATGTCACAGACATAATGTTGTGCCAAAGAAGCCACAAAAGAGTTACTACTCTATGATTCCATTTATATAAAGATCAAAAACAGATTTCAAATTAACCTAGGCCTATAGAAGTCTGTAATGGTTCCCCTTTGGCTGGGGGGCTGAGGAATGGGGTTGGGTGGGAGGAGCCATGAAGGGGCTTCAAATGAACGGATAATGTTCTATTTCTTGATCTGGGTGGTATGTACATGGTTTTTGCTTTATAAAAATCTATTGAGCTCCTTGCTTGCGATTGGTGCACTTTTCTCTATACATGTTACATTTCCAGGAAACATTTATTTTAAGAAGTGGAACAGATACTAGAGACAAGTAGCATTCCAGAAGAGAAAGAAGAAGTTAAAAGAGTTTAAGGTTCTTGCATTGCTCAGGTAAACTTTAATGAAGCTGTTGTACTTTAGACTTCATTAAGACAAGCAGGCATGTTGAAAATTTAAGGTAGATAACTAGAAAACAAAACAAAACAAAATGAGTAATTTTCAAACAGGCAAATATAAAAAAAAGATACTCTTCAATGCAAGACAAATCAAGTTTGAAAAGTAGAAAATTAAAAAAAAAAAAAAAAAGAAAGAAAACTGACTGCAAACTGGGAGCACAAATAAGTGTAAGAGTCACCTTGGGATGGCGACCGAGCGGCCATTTTTCTGGGGGCTGGAGGAGAACAGGTGCACAGACCGACCCCCGCCCCTCACCTGCAGACCTGGGATGTCCTGCCCCATTTGGAAACAGCCAATCATGAAGCTGCAGTTTTCCCCCACCCCGACGAGACAGGCAACCTATCCTGTCCTGCCTTGGCCCTAAAATGCCCTTACTTGGTAATCAGCCCCCCAAGACCAAACCTGAAACCCTCTTACCCTCAAAACCCCCCCACCCATCGCCTATTGCGCATGACTTCCCTGACTCTGCCTGGTACTCAAGTCACGGAACCTCGCCTGGGGACTGCAGACCCCAAATAAAGGCCTTCTTGGCTCCATAACCTGGCTTCCCTCTTTCCTTTCATCTCTGCCTCCATCAATTAAATCTTACAGTAAGACGGTAGAAATAAGTGCAAATAGATGGGAGACATCAGGATGTGGATGGTAATTGAAACCACCAGAGAACATGAGATTCTCCCAGGGAGAGCAAGTACATTGAGAAGAGAAGGGGCCCTACAACAGAACTTAGAGAAACAAAGCAATGAAAGGTCTAAATTAAGGAAGACAAATCCACAAGTGAAAATAGGAAGTAACACCAAAGAAACAGGAGAAAGAATGAAGCCACCCTTGGCATCTGCTTGAAAAAGATATTATTGTCATCTGCTCAAATTAATTACCATAACAATGAGAAGGCAACCTTCCCAAAGTCTGGTGACCATAATTTACATCCAAATCAGGCCATTTTTGAGAGTGAAAGGGGTTACTAATGAAAGAGGATATGAGGACCACTGGGACAAACCAAATACACTGCCAGACTGGGGTGCATAGTGATAGAAGACCTCTCTTGTTGAGCAGGAGGCTAACAATATACACACAAATGTGCTTAAAAGACCAAATTCCTTTTAATAGAAAGTTTTTCCCAAAAACCAGTGTTTGTTTTAGGGTAGGACTCACTGGTAATTGCATGCCACCAATTAGGCATGGGTTGAAGGTCTAAAAATAGATAGGCCACATTCGCCAAAAATCTAAATTCCTAAAAGGATGGCAGGCACAGAAGACAGAAGCTAAAATCAGAGTTCCACAACTACAGACTGGTCAGTCCTCCTTTTTTATTTTTCTCTCTCTCTCACTCTTTTTAACAACTGACAACGACACAGTTTAATATGGCAATAAAGAGATTCCCGGGGCGCCTGGGTGGCTCAGTCGGTTAAGCCTCTGGCTTCAGGTCAGATCTCACGTTCGTGGGTTCTGGCCCCACGTCAGGCTCTGTGCTGACAGCTAGCTCAGAGCCTGGAGCCTGCTTCCAGTTCTGTGTCTCCTTCTCTCTCTGCCCCTCCCCCTCTCATGCTCTGTCTCTCTCTGTATCAAAAATAAATAAAACATTAAAAAAAATTTAAGAGATTCCCATAAATCTGAGCAATACTGCATTACATAAAGACTTATAGATGATTTCCTTTTTTGTTTTTAACCCTATAACTTCACGGAGCCCTTAAAGCATGAATACGCAATGTGAATTTCAGGAGATGGGGGTATGGTAAACAGCATATGCTACATGTAATTAACCTAAGAATCTTGCTTTTCGCAGACTCTCTCTTGGAAACGGCCTTCCATCAAAAACGCTTTAGGAAATAGTGCAGTAGACAATGCTCATTGCCAAAGCTGTTTTCCATATGTGAGTGGAAGAGTATTTGACCAAGGGTGGGAAGGCACACTGGTGGTCCTCGCTCTACAATACCGGGCGTAGATCTCGGGCTATCATTTGACCATCCAAATTTTCCATCTCTTTACCTGTAAATTCAGGAGTTCTAACTAGATCAACTCCTAAGGGATAGTTAGCTTGAAAGTTCCACAGTTTTAAGATTTGGTTGCCTAACCAGGATTCAGATCTCTCTAGAACAAACTGTTTAACATCTTCTATTCAGGGACTTTGGTTCTGTACTTTCTTTAAAAACTGAGCGACCCTAGGCTACATTTTATTCCTGGTGAATCATCTTGTGATGAACACCCTTTTGGCATAATTTGTATCTTAATTTGTATCACTCTCCCCTAAATTATGCTATCTACTTAGTATCAATTAAGATGTTGTGACATTAATTTGCCAGGACAGTTAGTGACTCAGCTTGATGGACGTTTGTTTTGGCATCTTCTCTAAGGTTATTTCTGAGGAATTTAAGGGCCTTTGGTCTACCAGTATCATAGAATCGATATCTCGATTCCATCCTCTCTTGAAAATTCTGCAGTCTAAAAAGAAGATTCATCTCTCATTGTGGTAATCCTTTCAGAGAAAATGAAAAATGGGCAAGTATTTCCCTCTAGAAAATGATGCTTCAAAATAGATGTAATTAAGTTTGAGAATTAAACATAGGAAAATAAGAAAATTTTTTAATCTTAATATTTTTATCTATACCTATAGAATTAGCCTCCAAGGGAAGTAAAAATGGCAACACTTATTTAAACTTCAATTTTTCCCAAGCATTCAGGAACAAATGAAGGAAAATGCTCTTTCTTTGGTTTCCAGAAGTACAGTAGGTCTCTTTCATCTATTATTATTATGACAATGTGATATGAATATACATGTAGCTCTTTCAGGAAATCTTTTAAGAACTTAAGGGGGTCCATTCCAAGTATGAGACCTACTGAGACCCTGAACTTCCTTTAAAGGGAACTACTTACTACTTTCAGTTCTTCATTTGGGAAATTTGTTTTGCCTCATCTGCATTCTGGGATCCTGGCCATGCAGTGGCAGAGAAGTCATCTATAGTCTGATGTTTAGCATATGAAACCCACACTTGGGCAAGTATTACGGAATCATCTAAGAAACTCTAGCATACTATGCAAATAAATTCATGTTATCTACTTTGTCGGAGTTGGGGGGCACTCTAGATAAAATAAGGACCCTATGAAGAAAATGTTGATATCGAAACTTGGCAAACTACAATACAAAGAAAGAATGTGGGGTTTTGCTATTCTATAACCCTTGTGAAGTTAGAGCAAATTAATCTAAAATTATTAGGTTTATTACTGATTTGGAATGAAAACAATGCTAAATTGCAACCAAGTAAGAATTTGGCAAGCTACTCATGAGTTTTATGATTTATATGGACTCATAACATTAACGCCTTGTGCACATTTAAATTTTATCATAGATATCACCACTGTTACAAATAAAAACTCTTCTAACCTCTACCAAGTAAACCCAAGATTCACTAAAGAATACTATTAAAATTACATATCCTGAGTCACCAGGGAACTGAGACGTATAATTCTGTTTTAATGGACAGCCTAAAACAACTACACTAAGGCACTTACCTTGTGGGCAAAATGGCCAAGTAATAAGCTGTCAGTAACTGAGGTATTTGCATCACTTTCCAAGATGTCAATTCCAAAATCTCTGCATGAATAAACTTGGAAGTTTTTCAGGTGAAGATTGCTACTTCTAAAAATCTATAAAATAACAGTATATGTTATAGCAAAGGTCTGAGGCTTGGTTTTTCTTGCAGACTTCCTATAGCTTCTTTAATTATTGATTAAGTATAAATAAGTATGCTATACCACATTTAAGCAGCTTTTGTCTATCAATATCTGTACAGACATCCCAAAGTTGCTGTGAGGTCAGCACGAACTAGTCCCCTTTGGTAACATCCCCTTTGTACATTTCATTTCTCCTCCTAATAACTGGCACATTAAAAAGGTCAATGTGAATGCTTCATGTATCTAAAATAAACTTGCAGTTGTCAAATCACACAAAATTAATGGAGAAAAACAGAGCAACCAAGAACTCCAGTACTTACTATTTTCCTCAGTGTAGTATATGTTAACTATTATCACAAGAAAATTATAAATATAAAATAAGTAATTCAGCATGACTACAGACTCAAAATATGTTATGTACATGTATATTTATGACAACTGGGGTAAGTGGGCCTAAATAGGGATCGAGTATTAACAAAATTAACTTGTTAGAGTTGAAAGAATCCCACTAGTTTGGAGGACAGAGCTCTTGATTTTGACCTAGCACTGATATTAACTAACTATATGATCTCAGGCAACACAGTGAACTTTTCCTGAACTTGAGTTCAGCCATCTTTTTTTTTCAATGTTTTATTTATTTGTTTTTTTGAGAGACAGAGAGAGAGAGCATGAGCAGGGGAGGGTCAGAGAAGGAGACACAGAATCTGAAGACAGGCTCCAGGCTCTGAGCTAGCTGTCAGCACAGAGCCTGTTGCAGGGCTCAAACCCACAAATGCGAGATCATGACCTGAGCTGAAGTCAGACGCTCAACCAACTGAGCCACCCAGGTGCCCCCAGCCATCTTTAAAATCAAGGTGGAGATCTGGACTAACAAATAACCTAATACAGCATTTCTTTATTTATTAAATAGGGTCATATTTACATTCATATCTTCAAGTGGAAGTTTCCTATTAAGACCAAAGTAGCCTTGTTTTATCATAGTATCGTGTTTCTACTTGTCAATCTGTCTTATGCTTGAATTTTCAAAAATCGAATAGCTTGCATATCCCATTATGTATGCACCAATAGCTTTTATAAAAGATCTTTGAAGACACAAAGGTTTATTTAAACAAAATAAGCATAATCTAAACTGTTAACTGGGCATGAATTGTGACCTAGTTATAGGCATCAGCCCAAGTCTTAGCAAATATACTCATATTCAAAAATGGCTAACACTTCACATTAGCTAGAGAACCTGGTAATTTTAAAAGAAAACAAACACACAGTAGTGAAAATCATCTATTTGTTGTGTGAATACTTTTCCTAATGTGCTCTCACCTCTCTCTCTCTTCTAAAATAATCATTTTGCATTTATGAGACATGGTGAGGAGAGGATATTCTTCTCTACTCTTCTTAACATACATGTTCTAAGGTCAGGAATATCTGAGTTGGGATCCAGCAATTCTTAGCCACATGACTACAGCAGGTGTTTTAAGCCCTACCCAGAAAGATTTCAGATATTCAAAAAACAGTGTAGTAATGATACAGTTCCCTCAAGGTTATTAAGATGATTAAATGAAAAATAGTAATATCAATATCACCAAGTAAATGTAAATCTGTTTATACACAATAGAAATTTTACCCAATGGAATCTTGTTCAAGTATCTTTATACCACCTACTCCTGTTCACTAACAATGGTAAGAATAGGAACTGTTACTATGAATCCACACAGATCCAGGCATCCTGATGAGCACCTATTAAACTCTCAAAACTAATGTATCCTTTAGGTGCAATTACTCTTTCCACTTTACGAAGAAAAATAATGGGATTCGCTCAATGTCATACAGGTAAGACTTGGCTACTTTCACTGAACATAATGTTTCCAGAGTTCATTCATGTTGTAGCATATATCAGCACTTCATGTCTTTTTTCTGGCTCTGTAATATTCTGTTGTATTGATATACCAGACTATATTTATCCATTTACCCAATGGTGAATATGTGGGTTATGTCCACCTTTTGGCTGTTATGAATAATGCTGCTATAGGCATTTGGTTATAGTTTCTCTGTGGATCTATGTTTCGTATCTCTCATATATTTAGGAGTAGAGTTTATTGATCATACGGTATCTTTATGTATAACCATTTGAGGCACTGCCAGACTGTTTTCTGAAGCTGCTAGACCACTTTAAATTCTCGCTAACAGTGTGTGAAGGTTCCAATTTTTCAACATCTTCATGATGGTTCTAGCCATCTTAGTGGGAGTGAAGTGCTATCTCACTGTAATTTTGACTTGCATTTCTCTAATAACTAATTATACCAAACATCTTTTATATGCTTTTGGTCATACGTGTATCTTTGGAGAATTATCCATTCAGATATTTTGCTCATTTTTTAATTGGGTTGTCTTTTTATTGTTGAGTTGTAGGAGTTCTTTATATATTCTAGATACAATTCCCTTACCAGATATATCATTTGCAAATATCATATCCCATTGTATAGGTTGTGCTTTCACTTTCTTGATGAAGTCCTTTGAACCACTAAAATGTTTAACTTTGATAAGTCCAACTTATCCATTTTTTTTGGTTGCTTCTTCTTTTGGTGTTATATCTAAGAATCTTTAACTAAATCCAGGGTCATAAAGATTTACTCCTTTGTTTTCTTATAAGACTTTTTTTTTTTATACTTTCTGTTCTAACGTTCAGGATTGTGATCCATTATTGAGTCAATTTTTGTAAGTAGTATGAGGTAAAGATCCAACTTCATTCTTTTGAGTTGCTCCAACACCATTTGTTGAGAAGACAATTATTTCCCCCACTGAATATTCTTGGCATCCTTATCAAAAATCAGATGAATGGATTTATTTTTGGACTCTCAACTCTATTCGACTCATCTATATTTCTCTTTGTGCCCATACCACACTGTCTTGATTATTATTACCTTATAATTTTTTTAAACAAGGAAGTATAAATCTCTCTTATTCTTTTGCAGGACTGTTTTGGTAGGAATCATTTTTTAAATTCCCTATCATGTTAATTTTACTTCACTCTCCTCATAAAGGTGAAGTCCCAAAAGCATTTCCATTGTTTGAACTTTTTAATTAATTAAATCTGAGTGTACAGCAGTTTCATCTTTAAGGATTGGGGCTTTCTTTTCATGGGTTTACCACTTATGACTATAGAACTTGAGAAAACGGATTTTAATGATTGCCTTCTAATATTCTCATTCTATTAGGTTATTTCCTTTAAAATAGGGCTGTTCAAGGGCATGAAGACAGAGTATAAGTCTCTGTAAGGCATGAATTGCTTCTCGGTAAGAGGGCACTCAATCAATGTTTCTACTGGATTTGTCACCACTATACTCATAATGTTTATTGGAAACAAAGTACTGTGTAAAGTTAAATAAGAAAAAAACACTAAACACAGTTGAGATTCTTCCTGTTAGCTACCCTAATTATATATTTTTGGGCTTTCCCCATCCACAGTTGTCCTTCTCTGGTAGGATATGTGAAATAAATGTCTAGCTTTCTTAATGTAATTTAATTATATGTTTTTATTCTACTTCCTAAATGCCCTGTAAACATACTTCTTCATCTATGTATCTTAGGCTCTAGATTGCTAAGTGGCAGAGATCAAGTGTATGTAATTTTCTTTGTGTAGCCCCAAATAGTGACCCTAGCTAATTTTGCTTATTGCTTTTAAGAGTGAGCATCCAAAGCTTTTTTATAAGAAATCACTATGGTAATGAAAAGTGAGTGATTGAACACAAACTTTTTCCCTTTTGAGGAAATTAGAAGAAAATATGGCTCATTGATAAAGGTAAGAATGGTACCTTAAGCTGGAATTTTTGTATTGCAGGGATTAACAGCATTTTTTTAAAAAATGAAGCGTGCATTTTTCAGGATATTAAGGTACAACATTAAGGCACAACATTTTGGGTCTGAATTCTGTACCTGCCTGTGACCTTTGGGAAATCCTTTTACTTTCTGACCCTTAATTTTTTATCTCTAAATATTCATTGGAGGGGGAAAATGGATGACCTCTATGATCTCTCCTGCTTGTAAATCTCTATGATTCTATTGTTCTCTATTAGTGTTGCTAAAAAGTCACCATAGAGGAAATGACTTGACCCTGGTTTAGTGAGTAGGAATTCATTCCTTTGATAACTTTTCCACACATCTATGATGCTGTTTGCCCCATAAAACTATGGTAATGTTGCAGTGGCTCCCATACTATCCTCATTTAAATAGAGATATATAATACATAATCATGAGAAAACAAATGACAATTTAATAAAAAACTAACACAGCTTACCTGGGCACCACCTCCGCTTCCCCACACTGTGAAGTTCTGGAACAGTGTGGGGCCCTTGTCAATATCCCAAGGTGGCTGAAACTGAGGATATATAAGGAGACCACACCTCAAAAGCAAAACAAAGAATGAAAATCAGCCACTTTCTATGTTTCAAATGCCCCACTTTTTCACATTAGAAAATAAAATGAAGGTAATGAATAATGAGAGTGGAGACGAGGCCCTTGACCCCTTTGTCCCATCTAGCTTTGTCCATCCCTCAGCCTTTCCTCTCTGTTGCCCTCCATGACCTGCTCTTGAATCTCAGGAGGTGCAGACTACCATCATCCTAGTCTGTTCTGCCAGCCTCTTTCTAGGCTTACCCCTCCCTAGGAGTCTGGATACCTGTGCCTTGTCTATCAGAACATGCTAGAAAGTGAACACCAACACCCTTCTCCCTCCAACTTTTGTTCTTCTTGAAATGTTCTAGCTTCACAGTATTCTGGTTACCTTCTTTTCTCACACTACAGGACTTCTGATAGCTCTTTTGTAAAACTTCATAATCTTCATGATAAATTCATGGCATATGTGCTAATCCTAGCTTCAGATGGCACTTCAGCATGGCATGGCAATTGTTCTTAATTCTAATTCCACTCTTCTGTCACTGTCCATCATAGCAGTATTCCTATACTATTATTATCATAATTCTTTATAGGTATCAATTCTTGAGTTCATACCATATTCTGGGTGTTCTCTTATGTACATTACATGAGTCATCTCTAAATACCACATCAAACTTTTGGTGTAGAAGTAAAATTTTACAAATGATGGGCCTGACTCTTAAAGAACAACAACAACAAAACCAGTGTTCTAGAAGTAAAGTCAAAATTTGAATTAGGGCCTGACTCTGAAGTCTGCTTTTTCCCCATGTTTCCACCATATTTCCCAGCTCCTGGCAGATGATCTTACTTCAATGTACCCAGGACATTGAACAAGTCCCCTTCCACCTTACAGAGAACACATCACAGGTAAAGAGCCTCTTCCCAAAGGCTCCTTACCCCACTCTGCTCCTGATACCAGATACTCCTGCTTTTTGGCTGTTCCTAATCTTTTGGCACTTTAATTGCTCTATGAATTCTTCTCTGGGTACAAAAAATGCACTCTTTCTTGCTGCACTCTCAAGTGACTTCTCTGTCACTTTCTTTCCCTTCAACACCAAACTTTTATGATCCCAAATGCTTTCACAGGCGCATCATCATATCTCACATGGATGTCCCAGATTACACCCTCTCTGGGAAGGTTGTATGAAAAAAGTTCAATCATTAGTCTTACACCCAAATTATAGATGAATTTCCCCAAGGTTACCTTGTACAAGAATGTGCAATATTCTCACTAAAGGAGAGAAGTGGAGCTTGTGATGTCTGGCTGGTCACAAGATGAAAAAAGTAGCCCAAACCAGCAATATACACCCTGTTTCCCTATAGAAATTAAGGATAGTTAAATAATGGTTATTCCAAATACAATGAAGTTGCCAGAAAGAAAGATTCTTCTATGTGTGTATTCTGCCTTTTTATTTACCTTCTTATGAAATATACGGACACTTTCATGGATTCACTATCTCTTCACAGACCGCCATCTTTCCCCCACCCTGCCTCACCCCAGGGATCAGAAATATTCTCATTTTTCTTCCTCCATGTAGCTCAGCTAGACTCGAATTTGCCCACGTTAATATGTGCTATATCATGTTAAAGTGTTCTTGCAAGTTTCCATAGTGAGAAATTACTTTGTCATCAATCCAAGCCCTCCTCTTTGGTGTACACAACAGTATATAGGGGCAAAGGCATACCTTAAAGCCAAGTCTACACAAAGTGTCCTTTCCAATCCTTTAAGCTAATCAAAAATTTGGCTATGGGCTGAAGTTCTAGCTATGCCTTAGTTCTGAGACATGGTATCTGAGTTCAAATATATCTTGAATCTCCTCAATGTACTCTTCTGTTTAGATTATTTTAATCACCTTAATATTTCTTTGTAGGATTTCCTAAATAATTTGATGTATTTTATAAGTTCATATAAAACTTAAATTCTCCATTAGACCATATGAGTTTTGGGCTATAATTCTGATCAAACTGAACACAATGGATTATCTTTACAAACTTGATAAGGTACCTGCAATATAATCATCACAGTGTAATATAATTTAAAAGGGAGAAGAAAACTAACTCCATAAAAAGTTTATTATTGTACCTGAGGACTCTTCGTTGGCCTACCCAATGTTCACAAAAATGGTTACTTTATTTCCAACATTTTATTTTATTCTTTTTTTAGAGACAGAAGAAAACATGCATTCAAGCAAGCATGGAAGCAAGGGAGGGGGCAGAGGAAGAGAGACCAAGACGGGGAGAGAGGGGGAGAGAGGGGGAAAGAGGGAGAGAGAGAGAGAGAGAGAGAGAGAGAGAGAGAGAGAGAGAGAGTGAGTCTTCAGCAAGTTCCATGCTTAGCTTAGAGCCTGACATGGAACTTGATCTGGGATCATGACCTGAGCCAAAATCAAGAGTCAGAGGCTCAACTGACTAAGCCACCCAGGCACCCTTGTTTCCAACATTTTAAAATCAGGAGACTTGATATAAAAATTCGGACTTTCAGTTTTTGAACAATATTGAGCCCAAATTCCTGTGGGGTAGCCATGAACCAGCTGGAGCTAAGAAACCTGCCTTCTTGGATTATGGTTATTTTGTCTTAGACCCTGCCCTTTCTGCTTCATTTATGATACTAGCCCAGCCCTTATGGGTATCTGAATTTGCAACCCCTAATGTCAGGCAGTGAAGTAAATGGTATGTTGGCTGTTCTATGTTTCAGGAAGAGGGAAGAAGGGCCAATGGACCAAACTGCTGAAATACTTCCTATGCAATTGTGTGCACCCTTTCTCTCTCAGTTTGAGAGGCAGGTCTGAGGCCAAAATGCTCATTTCTACCTAGAGAAACAAAGTCAAGAAATAGGCTCCTCAGCCTGCCTCAGGCCTACAGGGACAAAGGAAGTTCCAGTGGATTCCACATGGTTCATCCCTGATCACTAGTGGGTTTGACATGGCCTGGCTGGTATCACAATAAGAAAGCTGGAGTGTCCCTCTGTGAGCAACTCATTTCCTGGGAGCACGTGTTATGGGCCTAGGACAGTTCAACTTGAACACTGGCATCAGGTCATAGAAGGGATAATGTAAAGCAAAGGGGATTGTGATGCTGTGTGACCCAATAAGGCATTAAATGTCATTCTAAAAAACAATATGTCAGTGCCACAGTTACTCTATACAGGGTTCGGTGAGACTGTCCTGTCCTATGAATGTCTTGTTAAACAGTTCTTAAACTTCAGTGTGCATGCAAGATAGAGTAACTTTTAGCAAATGAAAAAGACAGAAGCCCAGTGAGATTTATATTTCAGACTAAAAACACTGTTTTTAATTAGTGTATCTCAAATATTGTATGAGATATACTTTACTAAAAATTTATTAGTTATATTTCTAAGATTTAAATTTAGCCATGTATACTGTATTTTGTCTGGAAACCCTAAGCTGAGGTGTACGAAATACAGAACCCTAGGCCCCACCACTAGATATTCTGACTTAGCAAGAGCTGATGGTTATGGTGAAGGGTGGGAAGACAGTATTCTGCACTTTTGAGCACCAGAGATGGTTCCAATATAGGTGATCTTTTGAGCCTATTTTGAGAACTACTTCTCTGGAGGTGACTGAGATACTAACAGTGTACTCTTCAGTCATCAGGGCTCCAGGAGATGTTCAAAGAGAAGAGAGACACTGCAAAGAATTCACTTCCTGATGATTTTGCCATGAGCTGCCTTGGGAGCCCAAGGTACGCGGAAGCCCTGGTAGAAAACTGGAGGAGGATAGAGACCTAGACAATAAGGGTTGGAATCTGTTACCAGATACCCACAAAAAGATTATCTAACTCAGTGCAAGTTATATTTGTATTGAATTTTTCTTTTCCTTAGAAATAATTATCCTTTTTTAATTTAGAACCAAATGTGATAATAATACTCATGGTAAAGATTTCTAAAGAAGATGCTACTACCCAGGTACCAGATTTTAGTCTCCTTTACCTTCAGAAAAATTCTGAATTATGTATTATTATTGAAATTTCACAAAGAAATTGCATCTTGGAGATGTTGAGTAACTTCCTCAAAGTCACAGAGCTAATAACTCAGAGCCAACTCAATTCATGTCCAAACCTAGAAGTGTCAGAGATTATAGGCTAGAGAAATGAAGGCAATACCCAGAATCAGGATGCCAAACAGCAGGGCACAAGTGAAGAAATGGTAATAGTAGGATGCAATGCAAAATCATGTCACCAGGTCAAAGGCAGAACACTTTCCAATAGTGGCTAAAATATACTGAGCAACATTCTTTGCAGAAGTCAATGTATCATGGACATTTGAGTGTGAGAAATTCTAGAGAGAAATTAACTTTCCAAATAAACTAGCTCCTTGAAATATTTATCTGTGATCATCAGAAAAGAGTAAGTTAACCCTCAGACACCAGGTAAAACCTGATGGGCAAGACTGGAGTACTGTTTACTATTGCTACATGAATACAGGTTTCCTCAAAGTTGGACAGCCTTTTTCAGTTCAGATTTAACTAAAGAGTTGTTCTGTTCACACCAAAATTCCAGACCATATAAAACCCCTTCCACTCCCATCAAATGGAAAAATGGCATGCTCAGGTCAGAGGGCACAGAGACATATGCGTGAGGATGTGAGGTAATTCCCACTAGCTGGAAGGAAAAAAACATTTTGAAGAGTATCTTCAAGGAAGATGAGGGGTCTGAAACTCCAGCATTAAGAGACTGAGCATTAGAAAGGCATAGACATGAAGTTAATGAGGACTGGCTACTGACAAAAGGTTTTTGAACAACAAACATTGACATTCCAGGAGTATATTCCCATGATTCATCACTTACATATAATCCCTAGTGCTCATCTCACCTTGTGCTCTCCTCAATGCACATCACTCATCCCCTCAACCCGCAAAGTCCATCAACCCTCAATTTGTTCTCTGTCTCTTATGGTTTGCCTCCCTCTCTGTTTGTAACTTATTTTTTCTTCCCTTCCCCTCTGGTCTTCTGTTGAGTTTCTCGAGTTCCACATATAAGGGAAAACATATCATAACGGTCTTTTTGTGACTGACTTATTTCACTTAGCATAATACACTCCAGTTCCATCCACCTTGTTGTATATGGCAAGATTTAGTTCTTTTTCATTGTCGAATAGTATTCCATTGTGTGTGTGTGTGTGTGTGTGTGTGTGTGTGTGTGTGTGTGTGAGAGAGAGAGAGAGAGAGAGAGAGAGAGAGAGAGAGAGAGAGAGAGAGAGAGAGAGACATCTTCTTTATTCATTCATCAGTAAATAGACATTTGGGCTCTTTCCATAATCTGGCTATTGACAGCACTGCTATAAACTTTGGGGTACATGTGCTCCTAAAAATCAGCACTCCTGCATCCTTTGGATAGATTCCTAGTAGTGTTATTTCAGGGTTGTAGGGTAATTCTATTTTAATTTTTTGAGGAACCTCCATGCTGTTTTCTAGAGTGACTACCCCAGTTTGCATTCCCACAAACAATGCAGAGGGTTCCCCTTTCCTCCGTATCCTCACCAACATCTGTTGGTGCCTGAGTTGTTAATTTTAGCCACTCTGACAGATGTGAGGTAATATCTCAGTGTGGTTTTGATTTGTATTTCCCTGATGATAAATGATGTTGAGCATCTTTTCATGTGTCTGTTAGCCATCTGGATGTCTTCTTTGAAAAAGTGTCCATTCGTGTCTTCTGCCATTTCCTTACTGGATTATTTGGGTTTGGGGTGTTGAGTTTGGTAAGTTCTTCATAGATTTTTGATTCTAACCCCTTATCTTATAAATCATTTGTAAACATCTTCTCCCACTATAGACACTGTAAGTTAGCTAACTTGACAATAAATAATTTTTCTTAAAAAAAAGATTGAGATTGTCATCAATGTCTACTGAACACTAATGCATGCAGTAATGAATATGGATGTTAGGACAGGACACAAGCACAGGGTTGGAACTGAATGAGGAAGTTCTGGCCTGCTCAAGGGCAAAAGTCTCTGTCACAGCCTTTCATATGGCGCAAGGAGTTTTACTCCATTCTGAGTAAAGAAGGACCAACAGTAGAGACTCCAAGGATATCTTTTACTTGTAGCTGCTCTCTATCCTTTGGTTGAGTAAACTCATTTTAGCACATAGGTTCAGTCATTATAGACTAATACTTTAGTGACTCTACTTCCTAAATGAAAGGAGTTTAGGTAATATTAAAGGTAGCTCTCTGAACCCAGAGCCCACTGGCAGTCATTAGATAGCAGTATTCCCTACAGAAAGGGACTTTCAAAAGCCTTGTCCTCTCTGGATGTGCCACATGTTCCACTAGGAACACACACACACACACACACACACACACACACACACACACACACACGTAAAGTTAATATGGAATAAAAACTCAAACAAGTTATCCTAAAACCAGCAAGACTCAACTTCTGCCTCATGTGAGAAGAAGGGCCAATCCCCCAGTGATCTAGGGCCTGGAGCTCTTCTTCTGCCTCTGGGGAAGCATAAGTGAGACCAGAGTTAACGGAGACTGGAAGCCTGGCCAATAGGCAGCAGCGAGGACCTGAGCGAGGAGCCAGCACATGCTGACACAACCACAGTGCTGTTTCCTTAACTTTAGCTTGTTATTCACTGTGTGCCCAAAGGCTCTCTCATCCTGGGTATTTGTAATTAGCCAGCCGTTCCTCATTTTTCACTCAGTTACAGAATGTTTTCTTTCTTTGCGGAGTAGTGGCCCCTTTTCTCCTGTACTTCATTATTTAGGACTCTGAGCATTTCTCCAATTTCCTGAGGCCATTTAAAACTCTAATCACATGTCTCACCTACCACATGGAACTCAGCACAAGTGACTTTTGGCCATCATGGAATATGAAGTTGAATTACTATTCAAGATCGCAACATGACTTCAGGAAACCTGAGCCTGCCCTAAGACTTCAATCATCTTGGGGTGGCATAGTCCAGAGCAGTGGACCAGGAATGCCGCTGTATAGAGCACAGACTCTTGCAACAAAGAATAGTGCCCAAGGGGTGCCTGGGTGGCTCAGTCAGTTAAGCTTCCAACTAGATTTCATAGGATCAAGCTCTGCATCAGGCTCTGTGCTGACAATATGGAGCCTCCTTGGGATTCTCTCTCAACCTCTCTCTCTGTCCCTTTCCTGCTCACTCACTCTCTCTCAAAATAAATAAACTTTAGAAAAAAAGAATTATAGCACCCAAAATACTAATACTACCATGACTGAGAAACCTGATCTTGACTGGTGCTAGGTGTTACTGAAATAACTCACTATCCAGTAGACCATCTCCAAATTTTGATGGAAAGACCAACATTTGTATTTTTAAAACATTCAAATCTGGCATTAGGCATTTCAAAAAAGAACACTTATTAGCATCAAATCCAGCTATATCAATTCCTTCCTCATGCTAGAAAACAGGATGTGCACTTATGATTCTCAGCCTCAGAAAGAACCACTGTGGCTGGGCTGGCAAATACAAGTGCCCAATATACCTCTTCAGCCCTCACAAAAACACAAGGAAGTAACATGGCTACTGATTCTGTTATGATTACACAACTGGCACCCTCCTCAGAGAAGTCCATGTGAAGTTCCACCTTCCACACAGCCTGTACGGTGGGTGATGTCTCTAGCACATGTGTGAGCCATGGGGAAGCCCATGAGTACATAAGCACTAAGAATTAGGGAATGGGAACTTCTTAAATCCCCACCTTTTCTGCAAGTATATAAACAATGAGAAAGGGACATCTCACTTGGACATACACCTCTATTTCATTACCAATGAAATGCTCATTCATTACCAAGACTCTCCTAGGAGGGAAAAGATTCAAATATTTCAAGAATATATCCCAAGGATTACATCCATATTTATCACCTTTGCCAGACAGGTGCTCAGAGAGTACGTATTTTGAGCAAACGAATAGATTTGTAGAATCACCTGCCCTACTATCATTAGCATTTATGGAACATCTGGGTGAACATATATAAATATAAATGCTTTCCAAGTGCATTTTTAGTTGGGCAGAATATTGTAACTTTGGTCTTCTGTTAGCTGGTAAGCCTCACTTTTCTCATAAAAGAAGCCCTTGAACAGTCAGATCACATTACTTCCCAGCCCTTTTTAGTCTCCATTCCAATTGGGTATGCTACAAATGATTCATGAGGAAAAACCACACATTTATGCAGGCAGCCGGCGGCTTGTGGGGAAGGGTTTAAGGCAAGCAGGGAATTTTGTGTGGAAATCAATTCTTTGCGGAAGTCAATGTATTATGGACATTCAAGCAAGAGAAATTCCAGAGAGAAATTAACTGCCCAAGTAAGCCAGCTCCTTGAGGTGTGCATCTATAATCACTAGGAAAAAAAAAAGTGAGTTAACCCTTCAGGCAGCTCTTAAATATACATTAGCTATTGAGTGGGGAGAGCTAGAGAACTGAAATTGGCCTTTAAACACAGAATTCCTTACAAAATTGATTCACAAACCAGAACAAATTCCCCTCAAATTAAATGGATGTGTCCAAAGGGCTTGTCTCAGGGTTTTTCCACGGACTATCCTAAACAGGAGTCTGGTCATGGGAAATTTCCAGTGCCCACATAAACATGGGACACTCGAGAGCTCTGGAGGTGAACGGTCCCTTGCTATTTGAGAGCAAAGACTTTCCAGCCTGAGGTTGACACAGGTTATGTCTACTGAAAAGATGGAGCAATGGAGCCTCTGGACAGATAGCAAGAAATCCCCATAAACAGAGTCACAGACTCAGATGCTAGAGGGTCAAGGGAAGGTACCCCAGAACTGGAATACTCTAAAGGCCACAGGTGAAGCATGGAAGGACCACCACCAATCTGTTTTTGAAAAGCATGGCAAAGGCCTATGTAAGAAGCATTCAGAGGAATACCACAAGTGCCGCAGGGACTCAAGCAGAAATAGCATGCTTGGATATCCTATCACTAGCAAGAAGACACAAAGCTCAGTTTTGCTTCGCAGAGAGATTGTCCCAGGGTCGGCTTAGTGGCAGCCTGGGCAGGGAGGCAGGCAGAGCACCTTGGCTATGGAAGCTAAAAAGAAATAGCACACTTGAAATGCCCTTGTCCCATGCAGGGCTGCAGATGAGTGAACTGTCGAGTTGGCTGACTAGAAGCCAAGGTGAATTCCATGTACTGTGGCGGAGCATTTGGTCCTAGGCTCTGGGTCAGGGAAAACTGGGAATGATATGTATCCATAAATCACTGCAGACATTTAAGGACCAAATGTTTCTTCCCTGCCTGCCCGCCAGGCCAGAGATTTCAAGGTCAGACTCCTGTACATGAGAGGAAGAGTTTAGGCTATCAGAATTGGTTTTCCAGCCACTCCGATTAAGTCACCTTCTTCAAGTCCAAATAAGGGCTTTACTTTAGTTAATACTTTGTCCCAATGTCAACTTCCTGGTTTGGATATTGCTATAGTGATAGTTGATCTGGTGACAGCTATGGTTATGATATTACTGAGAGATATGGCAATGGTTATGACTATGGCATCACTGAGGGAAACTGGGAAGGGCCCACAGGAACTCACGGTTGTGTTTTTGCAACTTCTTCCAAACCTAAATCATTTCAGAGTTAAGAGCTTTAAAAAATCCCAATAAATCACACAAATACAACTACTTTAAAAAAATATTTCACCAGGAGCACCTAGGTGACTTGGTTGGTTAAATATCGGCTTTTGATTTTGGCTTAGGTCATCATGACCTCATTCTTCATGAGTTTGGACCCTGCATCAGTCTGTCAGCACAGAGCCTGCTTGGGATTCTCTCTCTCTTCCTCGATCTCTGCCCCTCCCTCAGTTGCACATACATGCTCACTCTCTCTCTCTCTCACAATAAATAAACTTTTAAAAAATACATATTTTTGACAAACTGCAAGAAAACTTAAAAACAAAGCAGAAGAAAAGAAAACAAAAACTAAACACACACAAGACTTGACTACCTTCCCTTTAGGGGTAGTCAGGCCCTTAACTACTCACATAGCAGGACACAGAAGCTACTACCTATTAAACAGCTCTTCAGAGGACACAAATGTCTCTCTCCTGAATACCAGAACCACACTAGAAGAGAGCAGGTTTTTCTACCACATCTCTTCCTGTTCCATGCATCTCACACACACACACACACACACACACACACACACACACACACAATTATTATTTTAGCTTCTTTATCATTCCGTTGTCAGACTTTTTCTAAAATATATTTTTTCAAAATTCTCTGTGTACCATCCACATAGGATACACTTAATAAACATGAACTTAGTGCTTGCTCAGTGACAGAAATGGCCTCCATTGACCTTAAGGGTCAAGAGGAGTTCATAATTTTTAACTTTTGCCACATGCACCCAGTTATCATCTATATCCTTAGAGGTAATGTCCTCTAGACAAAAAAAAAAAAAAAAAAAAAAAGAGACAGCAGAGCAGAACACCAGTTAGCACACAGCAAAACAAACAAACAAAACAAAACTGGAGGGTGCTGTGCCAAATTTAGCCCTGAGAGATAAGTCCCACAGGATTTAAATGCTGCCCCAGATTAAACATCTTAGTTTTCAGTCATCAAAATGATTGTGGTATCTTGGAACCTATTATTTACTTGTCTCTTTCCTCTCTTCACTCTTTGAGTATGGAGTTATACTTACATTCATTCATTACATCCAATTAGTTTTTTACTGAGCAACTAGTATGTTTCAGACAATTGGGGTCTAAAAGTTGATAAGCTAATGAAAAGAGAACTGCAGAATTTTAAGGTTATCAAAGATGAAAGTTCCAGGAATGCACCTAAGGAATACGTCTTAAGAACCTGAGCTACCAGCTTAAACTAAAACCTCATTCTCAAAACATATACATTGTATTTTTTAAATTCTTGTAAAGTAGATTGAAGTAAATGAATAGAAATAGCAAGCATCTACTGGGAAACAAACAACTTGCTTGGGAGTCCATTTTCTCATTGCTGACTGGGTACTGTTCACAGGTCTGCCAAAGCTCAGGTGATGCATCAGCTTTTTAGATGGCCCTCTGGTACTCTGCACCCAACACCAATACAATGATTCCAGCAGACAAGTGGCCAGGACACTTGCCCAAGGTACCGTGTGCCACTCAGTGAAGCAAAGGTAGATGGAAAGCACTCCTGACTTTAATGCAGGACTTAGTCACACTCCAGTCCCATGCAGGAAGACAAACTGGACAACGCTCCCCTGGGTATTTCGATGCAGTAAAGCTATGCTGTCTGAGACAGTGTACAAAAACAGAGCTCTTTAGGCCTCAAAGCTGCAGGTGTAACTGCACAACAAGCCCCATGATCACCAACAAGTTAAACGCTGCTCTTGTTGTTCTAGGTCTAGAGTTTGGTTTCTTTCAGTTGAAGCAGTTCTGCCTCCTTTCCTTAGCGGCATATTGGCTGCCCCTATTAGGCACCTAAAATGGTGTGTAAGTGCTGTGCTTGTAATAAACGTAATTAAGAGTCTGGAGGAAGGTTGAGGAGATAACCATGACTTTTACTGGGGGTTATTCAGCTGAAAGTAATTAAAAACAGATGATCAGGGAGAGAGGGAGGGAGGGAGGGAGAGAGATGGAGAGAAGGATCGAGATTGATTCATTCTCTGGGTTCTCCAGAAATCTGGCATAATTGTCATGACACAACAAATGTTCATCCTAGAAGACGGAGGCCCCTAACCCTTCAGGGGAGGATCCATAGGAAGAATTATTAAAAGGAGAATCTAGGGGCACCTGGGGGCTCAGCCGGTTAAACAGCCAACTCTCGATTTTGACTCAGGTCATGATCTCACAGTTCATGAGTTTGAGCCCTGAGTCAGACTCTGCCCTGGCAGCAAGAAGCCTGCTTGGGATCCTCTGTCTCCCTCTCTCTCTGCCCTTGCCCTACACTTGCTCACTCTCTCACTCACATGCGCGCTCGCTCTCTCACTCACTCTCTCTCTCTCAAAATAAATAAATAAACTTTTGAAAAGTTTAAGAAAGGGAAAACTAAATGGCCTTTCCCCTACTCTGATGTAATTCTTCTTTCACAGATCTGTGGTTAAACTGTACTCTAAAAAATTAATTTCTTAAAGTGTTTGGGGAGAAATTTGCCAAGAAAAAGTAACAGTAGTTGTACAAAACAATAGCATAAAACAGGTCATCAGAGTGTTCTTTGTCTTGGAATCTCACATGATTTCATATACCTCATGACATTGCTGACCCTTCGTTATGAATACTTTTAAAGGGCGAAAACATATGGGGCCCCAGGGTGGCTCAGTCTGTTAAGCGTCTGACTCTTGATGTTGCTCAGGTCATGATCTCACTGTGATCTCACTGTTCGTGTGATTGAGCTTCATGTCGGGCTCTGTGCTGACAGCACAGAGACTGCCTTGGATCCTCTCTCTCTTTCTCTCTCACTGTCTCTCTCTCTCTCTCTCTCTCTTTCTGCCCCTCTCCTGCTCATGCTCCTTCACGCTCTCTCTCAAAATAAATATTCAAAAAGGGCAACAATATGACATTAATATAGTAAGATAATGAAGACTTAATAAGTAATTATTATTGGAATTGAGACAAAAATCAGCAACCACGGCAAAGAGCTTAGGAAGATACTGTAGTTTGCATTAATTGAAATGACCAGAAAATAACCAATATTTACTTTGTTTTGCTACCCTGCAGATATTGCTTCAAAGAATGTTCACAGGAATTCAGAGGGAAATGATTACATTTATTCTAAAGCACCTGTTTAACATAAAAATTATAAAGTTGTTTCTTGATACCAGTGCCCAACAAGTAAACATTTTATACCATCCGACTGCCGCTGCCACTCCCAATAACTTTTGGAGTGAATTTTATGGCCTCTCGGCTCTGCCCTTCCTGGGAGAACTAAAGATTTTACCTCTACAACGTTGGTGGGATTGCGGATATAGATGCCAGATGGTGTCAACATTTCAGGACTGGAGAGTCCCTCGGTGCCAGAAACACTGATGATCACATTGTTTCTTATTATATTTCCCTGTTCTGGCCAACCTAATTTAAGAAAAGATAAATCAAACCCAGGGAAGTCACAAATATAATGAAAACTTACATAACTCGATGGTCTTGCTTTTATGAATACACATTACAGTTTACATAATGCACACATAAATATATTTTTTTTAATTTTTAATGTTTATTTATTTTTGAGACAGAGGTAGACAGAGCATGAGCAGGGGAGGGGCAGAGAGAGAGGGAGACACAGAATCTGAAACAGGCTCCAAGCTCTGAACTGTCAGCACAGAGTCCAACGTGGGACTCGAACCCATGAACTGAGAGATCATGACCTGAGCAGAAGTCAGATGCTTAACTGAGCAACCCAGGCACCCCTAAATATATATATTAAGAAAACATTCAGTATGTTCCACAAATTTTGCCATCAGGCCCATCAAACATATGACAATTTAAATGAGATGCAATGGATTTAAAAGCAATTTCCATACTTACCAATTTTTCTTTCAGGAGTAGCCTTCCAAGAGATATATCTTGTGTCCATGTCTGGACCTGAGAACAAAAGGTCATGTTACTTCATTCAGCACATTTCATGCTCCTGAGGAAACGGAGAGATATGGCAACACTAGTTCTTCTTTTGGGTGCACTGTATTTTAAATTTGTTTTTGTGTTTTTACTCTATGAACCAGACAAAAAGAAACAGATTATATGGGCTTTTAAGTTCTAGAGTGTCATAGTGAATCAGAAGTTTATTTTATTTTATTTTTTTCCATAATATTTTATTGTCAAATTGTTTTCCATACAACACCCAGTGCTCTTCCCCTCAAGTGCCCTCCACCATCACCACCACCTGTCTTCCCCCCTCCCCCCTCCCCCCAACCCTCAGTTCATTCTCAGCTTTCAACAGTCTCTCAAGTTCTGCATCCCTCTCTCTCCCCAACTCTCTCTCCCTCCTCCGTTCCCCCTGGTTCTCCATTAGGTCTCTCTTGTTTTCCTGCTAGACCTATGAGTGCAAACATATGGTTTCTGTCCTTCTCTGCCTGGCTTACTTCACTCAGCATGACACCCTC
>NC_043706.1:47828395-47857712 GCF_006229205.1 Suricata suricatta
AACATATGGTTTCTGTCCTTCTCTGCCTGGCTTACTTCACTCAGCATGACACCCTCAAGGTCCATCCACTTTCCTACGAAGGGCCATATGTCATTCCCTCTCATTGCCATGTAGTACTCCATCGTGAATATATACCACATCTTCTTGATCCATTCGTCAGGTGATGGACATTTAGGCTCCTTCCATGTTTTGGCTATTGACATTGCTGCTATGAACATTGGGGTACATGTGCTCCTATGCATCAGCATTTCTGTCTCTCTTGGGTAAATCCCCAGCAATGCTATTGCTGGGTCATAAAAGAAGTTTATTTTAAATAAAGTACAAAACAAAGAAGTGGATATAATGTTTTGCTTCTTATGAAGAGTTTAAGTGACCGTCTCCATAGTTAAATGCCACATGTCCATGTGTCAGCTCCGATTCTTCTCCTCGCTCTTCGAATTGGCCACCAACTATCTGCATGCTACTCTCTTCCCCTGGAAGATGTGGAATGTTCTGGGACAACAGGCTGGACAGTGTCTGGGACCCTCATACCTAAACCAATGAGGTTTGAAATAGAAGAGAACAAAAGAGCCCGGGCAGTGCTACAGAGCACAAGTATCCATGTATGTGGCATCAGTAAAGGGCAGACCCACAGACCCCTCTCCTTTTTAGGTATGTAGGTATCTGGCTTCCCATGTCGTTTCATGAATCCGGGTTTACAAAGTCATTTTGCATGAAATTAAGTACTTTATCTATAATGCACTAATAAACGAATATTCTAACTTCATCATCTACAGTATAGATGTCAAGAGCTTCCAATTCACAATCAACACTAAAGGTTACGTTAAATTCTTCCTGCAGGTTACTTCTTCCCTAGTTAATGTCTATTTTGTGTAACTGTTTTCTGCAAAATTAATATCATTAGGGTACCATCCTGCACTTCTGCTCCACATTTCAGCCAACATCTCCCCTCACAGACGAAAGAACAGACAAAGTCAATCCTCCAACTGTTAGTTTAAATGCCCGATAGCTGGCCTTGCTGATCAAAAGATCTTCCTGCACCTGATCGCCACGATTATCCTTAGCTCTTCGTGTTTTATAGCTGGAGTTTGTTTTAAAGCAAGTTTATACGATCCATATTTTCTCACTCAACTCCTCTCAGGATTAGGACCTTTACAACTTTTTTCTCACCAGATCATTCTTAAATGAAATGCATACATGTTCCCACTGATGGTATCACAGAATTAATTTAAATATAAAATACTATTTAACAAACCCAGTTACAGTCTCACTTTCACTGAAAACCTCTGATTTGCTTTTATATTCCAATATATTCAAAGACCCTTTGTTCATTAATTCATTCATTTCTTTCAACAAATATACCTACAATGTACTAGTCAATGTGCTAAGTGCTAAGAAAACAATGTTCACATGAAATCTGGTGGTACACGTAGACATTACTCATATGATCAGAAACATATTATGTAATTTTAAATCAATAAATAATGATTGGTACTAAAAGAGCTTAAATAAAGGAACTTGACTTAGGAATGTGGGAGAGAAAACTTTACAGGAGGAGAGCAAGTACGATGAGCAGAGGAGAAACTTTGTGCAAAGACCCTGAGGCAAAAAAAAAAAAAAAGAACATGGCCTTTTTAAGAATTAAAATAATGTAGCTAGAGTACAGAGGACTAGAAAAAGAACAAGACAAGTTTACAAATATTAATAGAAGTGAAATCACAGAAGGAATCTTTTTTTTAATGTTTGTTTATTTTTGAGAGATAGAACATAAGCAGGAGAGAAGCAGAGAGAGATGAAGACAGAATCTGAAGCAGGCTCCAGGCTCTGAGCTATCAGCACAGAGCCCAACTCAGGGCTCAAACTCATGAGCCAGGAGATTATGACCTGAGCTGAAGTCCAACATTTAACCAACTGAACCACCCAGGCACTCCATGGAGGGAGTCTTCTAACCCAGGTTAAGGATTTAGGACTGTAATCTAAGAGAATAAGAAATTCTTAAAGCATTTTAAGGATATTAGTGATATGACACAATCTGAGTTTTTTAAGGATAATTCTGGGTTCTGCAAGGGGAATGAACTTTAGGAGAAAAAAGTGGATACAAGTGAAGCCAAAGATTCTGAAACATGAGCTTCTTTAGCAAGCCGCAGGAGCAGCTGAGACTAGAATTCAGGATCTTCAACTCCTTGTCCAACATCAAGGTTTAACACATATGATACTGTACAGAGATGTGACTTTGAATTATTGTGAAAATTGCTGACAGTAAATTTGAAAAGCTCTCATTTCATACTTATTAAACCTGAATTGAAAGATCATCTTTAAAAGATCAGTTTCTTATTGGTAAAGTTTAGGAAGCTAATTAGTAATGGGTAAACTGAAATTTGGAATTTTAAGTTTAATTCTTTTATTATTTATTTTTGAGAGAGAGACAGAGCCCAAGTAGGGGAGGGACACAGAGAGAGGAATCTGAGCACAATCCAACTTGTCAGCACAGAGCTCAGTACAGGGCTCAAACTCAGTAATGGCAAGATCATGACGTAAGCCAAAGTCAGACACTTAACCTACAGAAATTTAAACTATGGCCTATTTCTAATGACCAGAAGCCAAAGTATTTTATAGATTAGGAATTCAAATTTTGGGAAAATTCCTTTTGACAAAGAATTTGTCCTAATCAGGAATGCCAAAGTTAAACAAGCTCATCACTTACCCACAAGCAGGGCATGGCCTAAAATATTGTAGAATGTATTACTGTCCACCTTCAGGCCCAAGGTCCTTGACATGCTGAGGCCTCTGCTGAAAGAGCTCCACACTGTGCAGCCCTGGACATAGGAATCTGAATAAGAAAGAGTAAGGCAAACACTTGAAGTGAATCATGATGGCTCCTCAGATTCTGTTGATCATTTCTAAATCAAATTATAATATAACTAAGAACGTTTTCCCACACAGTAATGAAACTCAGGAAATGAGGAGGTAGAAAGAGAAACCAAATCAAGAACACAGGCCAATGACCCTCAAAGATACCAGAGATAAGTAAGGTGGAATCCAAGAGTCAGATGCTAGAGAGAAAACCATCTGAGAAAGATACGGTATGGCCAAATCACCAAAGAACACATGGCTGTCAAGATTTCCAGTTGGCCACCATCTTTGGTATCAATTGTCATCACAATATGGCAGACAGTGACTAGAGAGAAGCCAAGGATAATGTGAAGAATATTCCTGATCTTTGGAAATCACATCTTCCATGAGGAGATACAGTCATTATTTCTTCAAGCTGTGACATAATTTTTTTTAACAGACCAGGCAATAATATTCTTGGCCCAAGACAGCCAGAGGTTCTTATTCCAAAATAGAAGCAAAGCCAGAGGTTGACCTGACGATCATGATTTTCACATTTGAAAATGGTAGCTTTATGAAAGAGAAAGGGAAATTCTCTACTGCGCAAAAACAAATTGACATTTAGGAAAATCATTACACTGGCTCCATGGGCATATTTCATGTACCCACCCTGTTCAGTCAAGTTATATCAACTGGATCAGTCGATGAACAAATATTTACTGAGTATGAACTACATATTTCAGGAATCAAGCCTTGTGCTGGATAAATACAGATGAACAAAACTAATAAATTCTGTACTTGTGTAATTTCGTTCTGGTATAGAAAACTTACATTAAAATAATAATGGCTAATTAAAGGATAAATCTTGATAAAGGAGTTTCATATTATTTCCATGTAGTGAGAGATAAGAGAAACTAAGTGTTTGAAGTACTAAAAACATTACTTTGGTTTACAGAATAATTTGACTTTTAATTGGAGCTATCCAGGAGCGCCTGGGTGGCTCAGTCCGTTAAGCATCTGACTTTGGCTCAGATCATGATCTCGCAGTTCATGAGCTTGAGCCCCATATAGGACTCTGTGCTGACAGCCCAGAGCCTGGATCCTGCTTCGGATTCTATATCTCCCTCACCCTTTGCCCCTTCCCCACTTGTGCATGCTCGCTCAAGTGCGTTCTCTCTCTCTCTAAAAAATAAACAAACATTTAAAATAATAAATAAAAATAAATAAATTGGAGCTATGCAGAAAATTCTCAACTATAATGTCACCATGATACTGAGCCTCCACATTCCCCTCGATCTCAGCTCCTCTACTACCAGGTACCTTCACATCACTCACCAATAAGTTAACCCATCCACCTCTGTAGGAAACTGCCTGCTGCAGACTTTTCCTGACTCTAGATCTCTATCTTACCATTCATTCAATATAGGCCAGCCCATCTGAACAAACAGTAAGCGCTAATGTGTTTTCAGAGCAATTATAGGTGGAATTCAGGGACTGGTAAACTTGTAAAAGTAGCAAAGATTCCAACACCCACTAACTCTAGTGACTGGGGACAACTGATCACAGAGTGAAACAATAGAAGATTTTTTAGTAAGCATGTCAGAAGGTTCTAACCTCCAGGTAAGTATTTTAACCCTTCCCAGGAAAGACCACTGCATTTCAACAGAGAACTATAGTAGATGATGTATTAATTCAGTGACTTTCAAACTTTTTAAAGCACTGAACACTTTTCAAATAAAACCAAATTTAAGGGGCACCAGAGTGGCTCAGTCGGTTCAGCATCTGACTTCAGCTCAGGTTATGATCTCATAGCTTACGAGTTCAAGCCCCATGTCAAGCTCTGTGCTAACAGCTCAGCTTCAATTCTTGTATCTTCATCTCTCTGCCCCTCCCCCTCATGCTCTGTCTCTATATCTGTCTCTCAAACCTAAATAAACATTAATTTTTTAAATAGATAAAAGCATAGCTACTCTAAAGTAGGTTGGAGAAAGCAGATTGACTTTTGAGCAAGGCAGGATTCTGATTATGTTCAGCTGATAATTCATAATGTGACTGCAACCCTGACCTGTACTGGAGCTGGTCCCATATCAAACTTTCTGCAGCATCATAAACACCAGGAGACCAAAGAACCAGACAGTAGTACACAAAGATACTGATCATAAGAATGTGCTAAGGAAGGAACCATGTTAGGAATGATCCCCCTAAATGAATATAAAAAATAAATAATGTGGAAAAGATTTGGCAAATTGGGATAAATAGACAGACACCCGTGGTGTCCAGATGATTTCAGATGAGTTTAAAAAAAAATGCGGCAAGTGCCAGGATTCTTCCCTCAGGGTTACAGGAGCTCAAGGATTACTTTGTCACTGCCTGTTGAAATCTTACCCTCTATCAAGACCCACCTGAACCACCAAATATGCCCTGATAATCTTTTGTCAGACGTCACCCTCAGAGCGCCATCCCCTCTCAAGAAAAGCAAAGCTTGAATGTGTTGGTGTTGGAGGTGCTGGGGAGGGTAACTCAGAAAGAGTTTCTATCTCCGTTACTTAGCATCTCTGACTCTCTGCATGTTAGCTTCTGGTATTGGGTTTTTGCCCTGAATGCTCCTACGGCTCACCAACTTCAGTTTCAGCACCTTTATCTGTGTCTGGTCATATTCTTTTCTGGTTCTGATCTTGTTTTTTCACCAAGTTGTTCTCACCTGCATTTGATGTTTCCTGCTCCCTTCTTATATCTTTAGCTCTGGCCAAGATCTGCACATTCTGTCTGCTCATTGTGCCCAAAAAACATACCTGGTTCTCAACCCATTCTCTCCCACTTTTCCAAACAGAAGATTCCTCTGAGGTAGGACCATTTCACATGGAAATACTTTCTGCTATGCCTGGGCTCTCATAGCACTGATTATGTATACTCAATATCAGTTTGCCTGCAATCACAAAGTTAGTAAATGACAGAAGTATGAGTCAAGACACAGATCTATGTGGTTCATTCTACTGTACCTACAGTGATGTTTCTCAAAGTGTACTCCACAGACTACTTGTTCTAGAATCACAAGATTTGCTTGTTAAAAATTCAGATTGCTAGGCCTACCTGACACCAGAATTTTTCAGAGCAGAATCTCTAAATTTTAGTAAATTCCCCTAAATAATTTTTTAGGCATACTAAAATTTGAGACCCACAGATCTAGAGTATAATTATCCATCTTTGAACCCTCCATGTCCCCTGCACATACAGCCTTGAACATGGAAGAAGAGAGAAACATGAGAAGTCATAGGCCTGGACCCGCTTACCTCTCAGAGCTCCCACCAGAGTCAGTGAGCTCAGATGCTGATGGAAGGCTTGCCCCAAGTCCTGGAACTGCACTCCCTTCAACTGGACCCGACTGGGCTCCTCCGGGAAAGACTGAACAATGACTCTGGCCCCCAGATCCCTAGATCCCAGCATCTTCTCACTCTTAGAATATAAACAGTCCTGCAAATTACCTGAAACATAGAATGAAGTCAGGGGACCTGAAGCACGTGCAACACGCTTCCAGACAAATCATCCGGCAGGAAAGGTACAGTCAGCGCAAAGAACAAACCATTATTGTTTGTTTCATTTAATAATCTTATTTCCCTTTTACTTTGATTCTCCTCTTTGGATTATTAATTAAAACATCCAATAACTAGGCCATGATGTTGCCTTCACTCTATTATTTCCAGAAGCCCCCAAATCAATCACCTTAATTACTGTCACAAAGAGGCTAACTATAACCCACAAACCCAACCTAAATAGATGCTTATTTCAATCCCAAAGATCCCCTGGAGGGAGTGTGCAATAAAATGACCTTCTCGTGGTTGATAATTGTAGGGAAGAAATGTGAGCTCTGAATGTAATCACAGCTGTTTTTAGTCTTACACTGTCCAATGGGGTTTCTTCTTGATTTTGCTGCTTTGCAGTTTGGGAACTTAGCAATAATGCCACTGCAGAAATGGCACAGGGCTCCAGGGAAGTAACTGAATGGCATCCTCCCCAATTCCACCACCTCCTTCCCAGCTCTTCCCCTAATGAGGACAACAAAGTGCATCACCATATTGCACTCAGCTACCACTTTAACAGGGTGTTGTGACCTAAGGATCCCGGATACTCTCTGTTGACACATGGCATTTGGTGGTGTGAACTAACCTCAGAATGGGTACAAAATCATCTTCTGATCATTTCTTCATTGTTCATGTTAATAAACCAAAATGCCACAAACACAAAATGACATATCATAACATAGTGAGTAATTTGCTAACACCCAGGAATAAACATATAAGAGGTAAATGAAGAGGTGTTTCATATTTGTATGCGTTACCACAAATTTTTATTATTTATACCAGCAATCCATAATATTTTGGGTGGCTATGCCTCATATTTATTTGGTTACCTTGTTTCCACACTTAAGCCCCACACAAAGAAAGGGCGAGTGATATGTTTCTTTTTTTTCTATGAATTTGTTTTATTTTGAGAATTTTGTAATAACATTTAAGAGTTGTGGTGAAATCAAGGATTTTTCCACTAGGAGCCAATAGATTTATAATGGCCCAAACCCAGAGGTATGATCTCTCTTGCAGCATAATGAAATGTAATGTTTTTGACAATACGATTGGAGAATACCTGTATGAGAAGTACTGAGATGGTTTGAACAGAATGCAGATTCTATTTCAGCAGAATTGCTCAAGTCGGCAGTCACTGGATTCTAACCCACTGTACCCAAACTTTTTCAGAAAGACATGTTTGTGAGCTAGGTGACTGGGGTGGTGAAGGGTGGATTCAAGGTCCCACCCAACCACATTTCAACTTTACAGCCACATGCGTTTATATGTAGATGTGACTCAGATATGAACTCCAGCCATGACATTTCATCCAGGCTCCAGACACTACCAGTGCACCTCCACTCAGATCCTGGCCTGGCATCTGTCTTGACACGTACAAAATTAAAGTCATGATCTGCAGCCTTCCACTCCAAAACCTGTTCCTGTTCCCATCTCACTAAATAGCCTCATCATCCATCCAGGGCTCATGCCTGGGAGTCATCCTTGACACCCACACCATCCTAAACCAAAGTTGACAAATGATATCTTCACAACATGTGAAAGCCTCATAATCTACAGCCTGGGAAACCAAAACATAACCTACTAAACTAACCATCCCTGAAATAGATGTTTAATAGGCACATCAGTGTGATTCAGTGCCTGTTATTCTTCTAGAAGATAAATTGACTTTTTCAACCACTTACTTAAAGTATGTGGAGTTCACTCAGAAAACAAACTCCGAAAGCAGGGGTGAGGGGGAACAGAAGAGCCCTATCAGTCTAATCAGTAAGAATGTGCTGCCTGTGTCTGTGACTCTGGCATGAAACGGTTTCCCTGAGAATTTCAGAAGGGGTCTGGAATCAGAGTTAAGACTTCTGGGAAAAATGTTTTTTGCAGAATCTCTTTGCCCCAGAGAAATAATTTCACAAGTGGAAACTATTCTCTACCTCATTCACAAGGTTGTGGAAGGCAAAAGATGAAATGGCTATTTATCAAGAGCATTCTGTAAATTAACGAACACTATAGTATGCGAGTATGCAAAGGTTAAGGAATTATTCCATTTTGAAAGAGGTCAACAGTACTACATATCATTTGACAGGAAGAACATTGTTTCTCACTCACTGACTTTCCAACAAGATGCTCTACCTTCTCTACCTTCTGAACCACTGGCTTCCTGGCATGAAGCAAGGTGCTTCATCCTCTCAGTAGTGAGATTTCCTCGTATAGTAACCCTCCTGCTGAGCAGCACCACTGGGACCTTTACAAGATGGCGTCCTCCGGCCATCCAATTCTCTGTGAAGTTGTGAGAATATCTGAAGAGAAAAAAGAAGAAGAAAACACATCTGAAGATATTACTCCAAATCTTATTAGGAATAGTAAGCCACTAGATTAGTGTAATTCTCTGTTTAGGAGTCTATTTCTTTAGACATTCAGATATAGAAGAGTGAACTATGGGCACAAGTACATGAAAATTAGGAATTCTGCTGACAATTATACCATAACGTAGAAGCTCTAGAGTCTTCCAAGAGAAACTTATTTAAGAAATCTAAATCTTTCAAACATTTCATGCTTTATATAATATTCATATCTAAACATCTAGCATTATTTAATGCAAAAAAACACATCACTGAAAAACAAATAAGTGTCCAGACATCAACACAGTTAAGATTTCATCTTCTTCTGTCTAAACTGAGCCAAGGTGATATTCAGTACCTTAAGGGTGACCTCAAATAGAGGTCTGTATTGTGCACAGCGTCCACAATGACGATCTCTTCCATGGGTTTTGCACCTTTGACACCTATTCCGCTGATGATGACAACTTCATCCCCAGGGTGCCAGTCCACAGCATCTTCCAGAGACAACGCTTTGTCATGGGCATAGGCAGGTGCTCGAAGATGGGTGACAGTCAGTTCTGGTAGCAAACCTAAAGCCCAACAAGAAAAACATTTCTAGACATTTTGATAGTTAATAGGAGTTTGCTGTTATTCAGCCCAAGAATCCTGTGAAAGAAGGGTCCAGGAAGGCGAGCTTCACATTTGATGAGCACTGATGCTTTTACTTTTTCGGATATTAGTTTTCTCATCTGTTACATGTAATAAAAATAATGCAGGATTGAATATGGGATAAAAAAAAACATAGGAACTGGAGTCAGACTAAACTTACAATCAAATCATAGTTTTGCCATGTTCTAACCAAGCATAATATACTCAAGGATGGGCCCCTGTTTCCTTAGCTGCAAAGCACAAGTAGCAAGGTCTTTCCCTATAAGGAGTTAGGAAAATTAAATAAGATAACTATGGAACATCTAACTTGGATCTTGCAAATAACATCTAAGACATACTTTAGTCTTTTCATTCCCTAATCATGCTGCTTTGAAAATGAAATTTTACCACCTCTTTCTTATTCCAAATAAAAACAAATGGGTATTAGACTCTCAAATATAAAAGTTCATAACAATCTCGAATCTCAAGACTTCACCGCAAGTTACAAATAGGGTTAGTAGAACACAGATTCAAAATTACCTTAGATTGCTTATCCCAAGCCTTGATGATTTACATGATACCTTTAAACTCTAAAGTGGGTGTAGCCAAGATGGGTTTGCTAAGCAAAGTGGAACACGGGGAACTTGAGACTCTAGATTTCTTGGTTTGTATCAGTCTCCAGTGCATCCATCCAACCTTCCCCATGCCAGTTTGCTTCTCCTTAATGATCAAAGACTCAAGAAGGCAATCTGTCTCATATTTTACTATGGTCTTTTCCAACAAGGGTCAAGGCAAAGACTTGCAAGCCATTACCTAAAACAATACTTCAGAAAACACATGGCTTACTCCCAGCTCCCAGCTCCTTCTTCTTTCCTTAGTACATTTCCTTCCTCCTTTGCAATAGATCATAATTTACCTTTAGCCCACAGCAACTTACTGTCCTCCCTTGTTGCACTAAAGTAAAGTAATAATACTTGAATCTCCAACTACAGAGGTAGCCGACAATAAATCATTTTCAAATTATTTTAAACTTCGCTCTTTATTTATGTGTCTGTGTATGCCCAGGCACTTGTACCAATAACGTTGTTCTAGGCTTAGAAAGGTCCCTGGGTTAATGATGTAATTTCTGAAGTTTACTTGGGCAATAATTTTATCTTGAAATAATTTACAGAGTTCAAAATTTCTAATTATAGGGCAGGTGGAAATTAAGACATAAATCATCCCAAAAGAAAATAATTTTAATTTTATTCCTTGTTTGTATCTTTTAACCTTTGGGAACAATAAAATAAAGTCTATTTATATGTATATGCATATATATGTGAATTTTTATGATCCATTCTTGAATGTCTACATGGAAATTTTTCTACCAAGCACAGAAATGTTTATCAAAGACAAAATGCTCTTAAACTCTGTGATCAATTGTGCACAATACTAAATCAATATGCACAAAGCACCTACTATGCACCTATTAACATGCAAGTCACAGCTGACAGAATCAAGAATAGGAACAACAAAGGTATTTCTTAACTAATCATTCTTCTAACCTATAGTCAAATCAGAATGAATAAAAAAAAATCACAGAGAATAAATATATGAAGTGTGTTTTTAACTATTAACATAAGCATATGTCCTTTCAAATGTTGACAGGGCTTCTGGAAAGCAATAGAATTATAACTTATTCAATCTAATGGCAAAATAACCCGTTTATGTGTATGACCAAAGCCATTTGGCTTGGGTGTTTCATCAGGGACAGCTTCACCTTCCCAGCCACATAGTGGATATTAACATTTGGATGAACTGCCGTCACCTCAGAGTCACAAATGTCAAATTATAATTATAATAATCATCTGAGCTAGACCCTCTGCAAACACCTTTTATTCTTCTGATCATTCTGCATTTTTCTTTTTTTTTTTAACTTTGCTAAGTTTTTTTTTTGTTTCATCCCTTCTTTATTTATAACCTGCAGTATCTGCCTACAGTACTCAGTAATAAAGCCCCAAATTCCCTTTCTGACTTTTAAGACTCTCTATAATCTGACTCTATTCTATGGTCTTTGACTCCATAATAAATAGTATTCCAGGGAGCCCAGTCTCTTTACCTCTTTTCACTTAACAGGATCATTCCTACCTGTATCCCTTTACCCATTCAGCCCCTTCCAGCTGTGTGTCTGGCCTTCCTTCTCTAATCTAGTCTTCCAAAATGCAGCTCAAGCCCTACTTCTTCCGTTGGATTCCATGGAGCACTTCAGCCCATCCTGATGTCCAACTCCTCCTATAGACATTTTAGAGATGTGGAGTTCTTACTTGAACAAAAGACCTGTTTACATCTGGGATTTAGGTATGCCTGGGTTTGCAGCTAGTTTGTAGGCCATTTGTGTGAGTTGTTTTGAATGGGAGGAAAAGATTACATAAAGGAGCAGATGGGAAAAAAGAGGATGACAGAGACTTCACAGGTCTGTCTCAGATGTGAGCCCTCAACGCAGCTCAACTCATAGAATTTGAATTAACTATTTTGAATATTGCCTCTGAACATTCACTTACAACCCCCCATCAGATAGACACCTAAATGAGTATATAACATCCACTATGCTGCAAGCAGAAAAAACATAAGAGTTTATTAAGAACTTAGAACAAATCCAACCTATGCTAGTAGTTTTACTCAAAGAAAGAACTGTTTTTTTTCTTGTTGTTGTCTTTTTAACAGATTGTACAGATTTGAAAACCAAAATGCTTCAAGGACAAGATATGATCATAATGGAATGTCAGCACCGAGTTCTAAAACCCGGTCTTCTGAGTCCAGAACCAAAAAAACTGGACACGTAATAGAATTCCTGGACTTTGGAAATAACTGAGTTATCTAATTAGCTTTGATACTCAAAAAATTATTTTTCTCACTTCATAAATGTTATTTAAGTGCCTCACAAAGAAAACCAACTGACTTCTGGGATGAAGAAAGCATTGCCCACATTGTAAATGTGAGTCATTTCACTTCACGGAACTCTTAGGAAACCCAAGTTGGGCAGCTCCCTTCCTTTCTCTACCACAAATCAAAAAACATAAAAATACAGTTTAAAAATCTTAATAATTTATAAATATGCTTAAATGAAAAGGGTTGTGCTCTTAATGTGTAATTTAATACAATGTTTAACCACTTTGGGCTTTCAACATTGACCTGTTAACCAACAAACTATTCATTTACTCCCACTAATGACTTCTACTCATAATTGTATTTCCTACAAATTATTGTTCAAGCATTTCAGTGCCATTCATCCATAATTACACAGTCCCAGAGAACCATCTTACCAAATGGGCATGGAGAGAATGAAAATAATCTTTGTGGGTTAGCACACTTTAAAATCACTAATTGCTCCATGTTTATTTTGTAGGACTTCAATCTTTAATCCAAGTGAGCAACTGCCAAGCTCTTTCCAAATCACTTGGGGGAGAGGAGGTAGTGAAGGATAGGAGAAGGAGGAGAGGAAGAAAGAGTGAGGGGAGGGGAGAAATGAAGTAAAGAATCATTTCATTAAAATAATGTTCACATAATAGAAATATAAAGGAACTCACCAAAGAACTAGAAAGTTTTCTGAAATACATGCAAATTTCCCCTTATTTCTGCGTGCAGCTTCACATTATGCATAGCAAAACAATAAATGTGGTCTTTTCTCTTGTATAGACAATCATTTCTCATGCACTGGAAAGGCAAACATGAAGGGGGGGGGCACCTGGGTGGCTCAGTCAGTTAAGCGATCCACTCTGGATTTCAGCTTAGGTCATGATCTCATTGATGTGAGATTGAGCCATGATCTCTCTCTCTCCCCCTTTCAAATTAAATAAATCAACATGAAAGAAAAGGAAACAAAGGAAAGGAAGGAAGAAAGAAAAAGAAAAGAAAAATGGCTCTGTTCTCCAGGGTCCCTGACCAGTACAGGAAATAGACAAAAATCACAAATGTACCATGTTAAGACAAAGGGACATCTAAGGCCTACTGGTGCGCAGACGTGGAGTACCTCACTCACACAAAAAGAGGGGCTGTTTCTGGGAATGCTTACCAAAGAGGTGATAACTGAGCTGGGTCTTTAGGGACAAGTCATGTGGGCCAGATGACAGAACAGGCAGAGTACTTCAGGCAAAGGCAATGATGTATACGATGCTGTGAGCCAATGTGACACATTCAAACAACTTCTGCACATGAGACATGGGCAAAATGCACATATGAGGAATGGGACTTGCTGATGAGAGTCAGTGAGACTGAACCTGGAAGGTGAGCAAGATCTACTCAGGAAGGGACTCTCAGGCCCTCCCAAAGAACTAAGAGTTCGTCCCAAAAGTAACCCCCAAAAGAATACCTAGATGGTAACAAAGAAATCAGACTCTTGTGAGACTAGTGGTATTTCAAAACCATGAGTACACATATCAAACTGAAGAGAGAGAATTCTTAGTGATAAGCTCTCTTTACTGCCTATTGGGGAGAATGAGAAAAAACCTAAGACAAGTCCTGAGATGAGCAAGGGCCAGCCAGGAAGCAAGCGAGAACTTGATGTGTTCCAGGAACTAAATGGAGATTGGAGTGTTTGGAGGTGGATGAGATGGCATGGTATGACTGGGCAAAATGGTGCAGGTCCTTGTTGGCCTGTTTTAAAGCACTTAAATCTAACTCAAAATAGTTACCTGATCAAATTTATGTTTTTAAGGAAAGATTGCAGAGAGGTAAAAGGAAAGTTAGAGCCTATGTAACAGTATGCTGCAGTAAATGTAGAAGATGAATGCAGTAGGTCAGATAATAAGTTTTGGAAGTGTGAATAACTATTAGACAGTGGATCTGGAGACAGATATAAAAATCAGAGTGGATGAAGTCAATGATGTCTTACAGGCTGATCAATAGCAGAAGTAAGTTAGTAGATTAACAGGGACATTTGCGGAAGAAGATAAAGAATCCATTAAATAAACATTTATTGAACACCTATTATGTGCTATGTTCCATGAGCTCTTCCAGCCACTGGAAATATAGCAATGAGAAAAACATTCAAAAATCCCTGCCCTCGTGTAGTTTGTACTCCACTGGCATTCACTTTTAGACACATTAAGGTTTAGATGACCATTTCAGGCAGCTTACATTTTAGATATTAAAGAGAATGGCCAAGGGACAAGTCTGAAGCTCAGAAGAGATGTCTGAAGTTACTTACATAGAGAAATACATAAGCAGTGGTTAATCCATGGAAATAAGTGGGATTACTTGGGAGAAGTATATAGCTATGAAAAATACCCAAGATCAAGACCATGGGAACATCATCATTCTAAAATTGAATACATGAAGAGAAACCTAAGAGGAGAAATAGAAGGAAGAAAACCAAAAGATGAAGATACACACTTGCCCATAATTACACAAAACAATGCAGTGGGGAGAAAATCTTATTCCAACATACTGCCTGAGGACACATTCCTCCCCACCTCCTTACCCTTATATTATTGTTAGGGTTGGGGGACCCCATCTAGCATCTCTTTGTTTGTTTCCTATTGGCCACAGTTCATTCCATCCCTTTTCCTGCATAGTAGCAGGATTTGAGCTTTGAGGGCAAAGAGATAGAGAGAAAACCCTGCCCTTATATCATTTCTCATTTTTCCCTTCCTCCTGCCAGCACTTGGCCCAAATTCTTGAGTCATATACTGTCTATAACGACAGGAGGAGGTGATAAATAGCCAGAGAAATTGGAGAAAGGCTGACTAATACCTATGACTCCATCTTGCACCTGAGCTGATTCTCTCTGCTCCCAGAAACTGCGTTGTGCCAGGAGTCTGCCTCTGAGCCACAGAAGCCACTCTGATGGCAGACAGACTGAAATCACCCTCCATTACTAGTACTCAATAAGAATTATGATAGTAGAGCCCAAATGGATAGAGATGTGTTCCTGGTTTCCCACAGTGAAAATGGACATATTTTACTATACAATTAGTCATGCTGTTATACTTCCACTCACATTAGACAGCAAGGAGAGTTAGGTAGAAAGACTGTTGAGGCTCACCTGGGTCCTAAACCACAAGGTTATCAGTATTTAAGAAAAAAAAATGTATTCTAACTACCAAACAACCATCTTACAAAAGAACTCTTAGAACTCAAACCATTTTTTAAATTGGAGGGGATCCAATTTACCATACTTCAAAAGAGGAGACTGTGACATTGGCAGTAATATAAGACTATCTGGCAGACCAAAGAGATGGAATGGGGCATTTTTTATGTACCTTTTCCCTCTGCCCTTGAGAACCACTTGCTGTGATATCTCTGAAGGTTCAAGACAAAACCTGGCCAGGGAAGCCTGCATGAGCTCAACTATGTGTGTGCACCATGAGCCTTCTGCATCATTACTGGTTAATCTTGAGTGGTACTGATGAAGCAGAGAACACTTGCCTACAGGAAGGAGAAGGCTCAACAGAGCAATCCTCTATATGTGTCGATCAGCTGGCTGTATCCATACCTAAGCAGTAAACATTTCTACACTGTGATGAAAGGGAATTGAGCACCGTCTGTTCCCAATGCTGAGAAGTCTACCACTTTGTTGGTACAGGGTTTAGATGAAGGCTAACTAAGATTTTGGATGCTGTAGTAAGCCATCATTATTTGGACGGTGCAGTGAGCCAGGCCTTTTCTAAAGGCATAAAGGAAAAGCTAACCTTTGTTTCTATCCAATGTGAGCTTTATTGTTGCTACTGTAATTAAAAATAAGTGACTGAGTGGAATATAAAGCTCAAAATACCCAGGAAACAGTGAATTCTAAGATATATGGAAACATCTATAACACTTCTGCTAGCTCCTGTGAGGATTTCATGCCAATTAAACAAATGGCATTCTTAGAATTGTACTGGACAGTCTTTTACTTAGAGGTGCAAAATCCAACTGCTCAGAACAAAATGCTTCTGTAGGGTGTCTTTACCACCCACTTCTGTTTAATGTCCAAAAAACTATGGAAAACTTTGGGTTTATTTCTGACCAGATAGAAAATACTTTTTAAAAACATATTTATTTATTTTGAGAGAAAGAGCATGCGCAACCAAGGCAGGGGCAGAGAGATAGAGGGAGAGAAAGAAAGCATGCCAAGAAGGCTCCATGCTGCCAGCTCAGAGCCCAATGTGTGGCTCAAACCCACAAACCATGAGATCATGATCTGAGCCAAAATCAAGAGTTGAACGCTTAACTGCCTGAGCCACACAGGAGTCCCGACAGTAATTTTGATAATCATTACTACAATTTATGGTTTGGAGTGGAGGCAACAATGAGGAAGAAAGCGCTAATTTTCAATAGCATAATTTCTTTTTAGGAAAAGCAATTAAGTTTAATATAAAAATATCGAGAAGCAAAAAGAAGATATAAAAGCATCCACAATCCTACCACAACAGATTAGTATGTCTTTTCTTTCCTATGTTCACAAGTTGACAAAATTTCATATATAAATGAATTTGACATGTACTATAGAATTATGCTATCATTCTTGACATACCATTTTTTGCAAATTCTCTAAACTTAGTAGGAACATCTTTCATCTGTATTATTCGCAATTAAACATCATGATGGTATCATAGCATCCCATTAAAAAGATGTGTATTTTATATACAGATCCCTTATTTCTTTATACTCAGTTTCTTCCCAATACTTTGCCCCCCTGTACAGTGCAGATGTGAACATTCCTGAGCAAAATTTTTATGCATGTTCATGATCACCCTCTTAGAATAAATTCCTAAAAGTGGCATTGCTATATCAAGGCATATACCTAGTTGTAAACCTTTTGATACAATCACCAAATAGCTTCACAGGAAGACTCACATACTTGTATAACCACTAGGGGCATACAAGGATGCCAGTTCCTCAGACTTGCTACTTTGTTGTTCTTTGGGGCTTTTTGTTTTTTGTTTTTTGTTTTTATTTTTTGGTCTTGGTCAATTTGATTGTTAAGGGAAAAGACATTTTTGTTTTAATTTGCATTTCTTTGATTAGTCACGAGAAGACAGAGGAAAATTCATAAAAAAACAAAAAAGAATCTTTCTTTTACGGTCAACATAGGGTAAACCTAAGTCATATTAACTGGCCATTTGCATTAATTATGCAGAGATGTCAATCACCTTCTTTCCCAGATTTTTAAACTGTTCTAAAAGGTTATTTATAAAAGACATTAATCTGTATCTATAGCAGATAAGAATTGAATATGTGATAAAGGTAACATTTGTAATTCCAGGAAAATGTTGCTGGAATAGTTTCCTATTGCTGCTGTAACAAACAATAACATTATCTTCTTAAAACACTGTAACTGTATTATCTAATAGTTCTGAGAGTTAGAATTCAAAATTGGTTTCACTGAGCTAAAATCAAGTTGTAGGTAGGATTGTTTCCTTCTGGAAGCTCTGAGGAAGGAAAATCTGTTTCCCTGCCTTTTTTAGCTGCTAATGGCCACCTAGTTAGTATTCCTTGGCTTGTGGGCTCTTCTGTCTTCATGGTACATCCCTACCATCTCTGAGTCCTTCCATCCCATCCTCTTCTTTGACACTTCCTGTGTCCCTCGGATAAAGACCAACATGCTTACGTTAAGCTCATCTAGGAAAGTCACAACAATATCTCAATTTCAAGATCTTTAATCACAACTGAAAATCCCCTTTTACTAAATAAGGTAACCTTCATGAGTTCCTGGAATCAGGACAGGAACATATTTGGGGCCATTTTTCAGCCTACACAATTGCATTGTTGAATAAATAATGTGGAGAAAACTGACTAGCCATTTGAAAAAAAAATAGATAACTGACTTATACACTATATCAAAATAAATTCCAGATGGATTAAAGCCACAGTTGGCAAAGCTTTTGTGTAAAGAGCTGGATAGTAAATCGCTCTGGGTTTACAGACCAGGCAGTCTGTGCTGCCGCTGCAGCACGACGGAGCCACAGATAATACCTAAACACATGGATGGGCACGGCTGTGCTTCAGTAAACACGTGTTTACAAAAAGCAGCAATGGGCCAGATTTGGCCCGTGGGCTGAAGTTTACCAACTCTGGATGAAAGACACGAATGTGGTAAAATAAATAAATAAAAGCACCAGCAAACAACTAGGTAAAGTTTTATATCATCTGTAGAGGAAAGAGTTTCCTAAGTGTGAAATCAAAGGCAGAAACCATTTTTTAAAAACCTCGTAGATTTGCTATTAGACAGACCAGAAAAGGCCATAAAAACACTGCAGGTAAATAACTGGAAAAGTAACAGGTTCTTTACGTTTCTATCAAGAATACTACGAAGGGAGCCAAAAGCGGAAAAGCCCCACTTGGAATCCCAACAGATACTGAAAAATTAAAATTGTTCCAGAACCCTGAAAGGAGTTATCTTCTTCTTGTCTTTCTGCCACAGGTAAACACCAGGTATGTGTACACGAAACAGAAGCGAGCTTGCAAGGGTCTTACATGTATGACAAAGATGGAATGAGTGTTTGCTACCTCTCCTTCTGTATTCCTCCTCATTATCTGTAGGATGAAAGCAATAATTCCAGTCTGTGCTACTTCACAGAGTTGTTGTGAGAGTTGAAGGAGAGGAAAGAATGAGGAGTTTTGAAAATTATGAAATGCCAGGATCTAGGTAAAACCCAATTTTAACAAATATGTAATATAACGCCCAATTCAACGATGCTCTTCCTCCGTGACCAGGCTGAAAGCAATACTATTAATAGTACTGCTTTGATGATATATATGGAAGAATTCCCTTTGAAGGAAAAATCACAAGCTCCAGTCCATGTAGCATTCCATTTACTTAGCAATGTTGAATTTCTTTTGATACTACGAAATGTAAAAGATGTCAAGACTATTATTAACCATTTAATAAACTAAAAGGTTGCGATGACTGGAGCACTGCAGTGAGGCGGGAGGAGGAGGGGGGCTGGAAAACAAGGCAGGAGGAGTAGGCAGGGACTCCATCGAAAAGAACACAATAACCATGTTAGAAGTTTGGGACTCCATCCTAGAAACATATGTTTATGTAATATACATATATTCATATATATATTCATATATACATTCATATATATATTCATATATATTCTCATATATTCTCATATATATTCATATATATTCATATATATTCTCATATATATATTCATATATATTCATATATATATACACATATATATATATATATATATATATATATATGCTTACCCTGGAGCCAAAGTGATATGTACATACGACGTATATGTGATAGATGTATATCACCTTGGCTCCAGGGTAAAGAATGAACTGGAGAGGGCCAAAAATGGCAACTAAGAGATAAACGACAAAGCTTAAACTGTAAGGCCACACACAAATTTAGGGTATCACGAATGAAGGTGATAGTAATGGGGGTGGAGAGAAGTAAGTGGATTCATGAGTTATCTAAGAATTCAAATCAGGACTTGGTGATAGCCACAATATGGGGAATTACAGAAGGAAATCGAGAATGAAGACCAGGTCTCTGGCTGATGGATTACTGGCAAACAATGAACACCATCCCAGCTTTCTTAGAATAATAATGAGGTTCCTTTCTCTTTTGTGGCTTCAGCCAGATCCTAATACAATTGAGCCTTGAACAACACGGGGTTTGAACTGCATGGGCCCACTTACATGGGTCCATCACAGGACTGTAAGTGTATTTTCTCTTCTTATGATTTTCTTAATAACATTTTCTTTTCTCTAGCTTACTTTATTCTAAGAACTCAGTATATAATACATGTGACATCAGAAATATGTGTTAATTGACTGCTTATGTTATCAGTAAGGCTTCCTTCCAGTCAACAGTAGGCAATTAGCAGGTCAGTTTTAGGGGGGAGTCAAAAGTTACATAGAAATTTTCAACTGTACCGGGTATCAGTTCCCCTAACGCCTGCATTGTTCAAGGGCCGGCTACACTCAAGACTGATATCTTGGCTGCCCATTGCCTTGTATGTACACATTTATACAAAAGAGTGGCCAGTTCAGATCAAGATTCATGTCGTTCTGAATCCCCTAATCTAAAAACTCTCTTAAAATCAATCTCCTTTACTAATACTTTCAAGACATAATCAAATCTAGAAAATATCACATTATTATTATATATTCCTTAATTCTAAATTTTCTATTAATTATGTTTCTATCAAATGGGGCTTTTGTTTTGCTTACTGAAGTAACTGATTAGTTTGTTAGTTTTTCTTTTCCCAGCCAAACTGAATAGATTTGAATATATTAGTGTAGGGTATCCAGTAAAATCTTATTAATTTGTAATTCCAAGTCAAGAAAAGTAGTAAAAATGTTAGATTATCACATGTTTAAAAAGTAGACAAGCTATTCTTTTTACCTGCCCATTCTTCTTGGCTAAACAGCAAAGCTCTAATGTTAATAAACTATCCTCCTGGGGCTTCTGGGTGGCTCAGTTGGTTAAGTGCCACACTTCAGCTCAGGTTATGATCTCATGGTTTGTGAGTTTGAGCCCCACGTCAGGCTCTGTGCTGACAGCTCAGAGCCTGAAGCCTGCTTCAGATTCTGTGTCTCCCTCTCTCTCTGCCTCTCCCCTGCTCATGCTCTGTCTCTGTCTCTCAAAAATAAACATTAAAAAATTTTTTTGTTTTTAAATAAACTATCCTCCCTCAACCTCAAACAATATAGTCTGGGTGGTTATTCATATCCTTAGTCCCTCTTGGCCAAAAGAATACCTCTTCCCTGGTCATACCAGCAGTTTTTGTGTCAGGCTTGTGACCAAAACAGAGCCAAAGTTAATCCTGAGGTTTTCACTCAAGTTTTTCATTCAGTTGCTCACACCGCATAGATTTCTTGAAAGCCTATTATGAATCCAGGCACTGTTGTGGACAATAGGGATGTTGTAAATAAAATAAAATTTTAAAAAAGGAAAATCCCTGCCATCATGATCTATACATTCTACTAAGGAAGACTCTAGAACAAATAAAATAAATGATGGATGAATTGTATGTAATACATCAGTGTTAAAAGCTAAGGGGGACAAAACAGAAGGAGAAATGTGAACATTGATGGAAGGAAATGTAGGAATTTGCTCAGGGGACAACTAGCCATTAGAAAAGAGTCGCTCTTTCATCTGGAGCTGTAGAAACCTGTTTTCACCTCTAGGAGGGGAGAACCTGATTGAAAATGAAGCCAACTCAAAGGAAAGCAGAGCCTAGAGCTCAGATAAACAAAGGCCTTATGACTTCATTGGAGCACCTGGACTCAGCTGTGCCTCAAGTTTATTTTTTCAGCTACATGAGGCAGTAAATGCCCTTATCTTTTGTCTGAATTGGGTTTTCTGTCACTTGCAACCAAAAAACACCTGACTAATGCCAGCACTTTCAGGTATATATAGAAACTTAAAGTATCTTAAAATGTGTTTCTAAGTGGGATTCCTGCTGTACTTGGATTATTGAATAGCCAGAACCCATTTCTAATTAGCAGTATGCATTTACATGGAAACACCCAAAATCCTAAAGACCTTAAAAACAGCACGTTCACTTTAACAGGTTTAAACAAGTTCCTTAATGGATTTAAACAAGTTCCTTAATTTAAGGAGCTCTCTTGCATAGATTACACCAAGGCCACTCTCGTCCAGATCAAGGAATTACAGATTCTACATTACCCCAATTAAAAATTAATGATATTCTACCGAAAATATTTGTCACTGTGCATACAATAGTTGAATTTTGGACTTTTTTAAAAGAATTCAACAAAATAGAGAAGAATCTCACCTTAAGCTCCCACTGGCTGGCTTGCTTATATTTTGGGAGACATATAATCAAGGACCAGTCTTCACCTGCTCTGAAAGCGGGACCACTCATCTAGGCACCAGTCATTCTACCGCGCTAAGGTCCCCAAAGACACTAGAAGCAGGCTCACTAGTGTGAACTTGAATGCATAATGATGATCTGCAACAATATACCAGCAGACCAAACCCCAATGCTGTATTGAAGTTTGTTTGAATTAAAGACTATAGGGGTGGCCTGCGTGGCCCAGACAGTTTAGCAGCTGATTTCAGTCAAGTCATGATCTCGTGGTTTGAGTTCGAACCTTGTGTCAGGTTCCGTGCTGACAGCTCAGAAGCTCAGAGCCTGGAGACTGCTTCAGATTCTATGTTTCCTCTCTCTCCGCCCTCCCCCTAGTTATGCTTTGTGTGTGTGTCTCTCTCTCAAAAATAAACATTAAAAAAATTTAAGAAATAAATAAAAAAATAATAAAGATTATAGAAGGCAATGAACAGATGCTAAATTTTCCCCATCACTCTTTATTTCTTCCCTCAATTTGATCTTACTTCCTTCCCATCCCTAAATCCAAATGAATCAAAGCAAAACACACACAAAAAAACAAAAATGCAAATAACATGTCAGGCTCCCTTTCAGCCCAACATCCCTTGGGGTACCCTTTCATATGGGTGCAAATGTAGCAAATTCTCAAGCAGGATTTCTGCTCCCCTAAACCAACCAAGAGAGCACAAGGAGGAAACAAAGAGATGATAGCACCTTACATTGTAAGTGAGCCATGAAGTAAGGAAGCAGATATTTCCTTGGGGTGTACAAAAAGGAGGCTAATCTCACTCTGCCATCTGAGCCATCCCTGGACAGACCCCACCCCAGGCTATATGAGCAACAAAAAGAGGACCTTCAAAGGGATTCTCAGAAATAGGGGTGAGTCATCAGCCTCCATAAACTGGCCATGGCCTTTTCTTCTCCTTTCCATAGAAGTATTTCTCTCCACTTAAAAAAAAAAAAAAAAAAAGGTTTTTGAAAGTAGCAATCATACGGTTATCTGCAAGAAGAGGATACTGGCTTCTTTTCCCCAGGTTGGATGTCTGCACATGCAGCATACTTGCTCTGTTACCCATGCCTATTGAGCAGCCAAAAGGATAATTGGGAAAAGGAGAGCTGGAGCAGGGAAACAGAGATGAGTGGAGCATCGTTGGTGTGGACAAGTTGGTAACGTTCTTCTTGGTCATGGATTCTGGGGAAGATAGCTTGCCTTGAGCTAATGTTCTCATACTCCTCCCAAAATGGGCCCCAAGGTGGAACCGAAGGGCACTGCAAACTCAGAGGGGGCCTCCACACTATAAAACAGTGGGAAGGTCTCTGCAAGACTCCAACAATCTTGTGTAGGAATCTTTGGAGAAAGAATCAACAGTCAACCAGTATTATCCAGAGAGGCAGCCACACCTAACAGAGGACACAACCAGAGTAGAGTAAAAAGCTTGTGAGCCTTTTACCTCAGCTCTTCAACCTGTCCTAGCACCAAGAAAATATAAAGTAAGAAGGATAGAAGAAAAAGCCAAAGAACAGGCCAAACCATGCCACTCAAAATGCCTGAGGCCAGAGTCTCTAGAAAGAGAAAGGAAGGGAGGATTACATGAGAATGAGACTGAAATTTTAAAATGAATGAGGTTGAACTGGCCTTTTTTTTTTAATTAAAAAAAATTTAACATTTATTCTTGAGAGAGGGAGGGAGAGAGTGTGTGAGCAGGCAAGGGGTAGAGAGAGAGAGGGAGACACAGAATCTGAAGAAGGCTCCAGGCTCTGAGCTGTCAGCACAGAGCCTGATGAAAGGCTCAAACTCATAAACCTCGAGATCATGACCTGAGCCAAGTCAAATGCTTAAGTGACTCAGCTACCCAGGTGCCCTGGAACTGGACTTTTTTAATACCTTAAATCAAGCGGAAAGCTATGGTGTCCAAGGTGCTGTTGATAAAATTAAGGTGTCCAAGGTGCTATTGAAAAAAGACCCATCAGTACACAGATTAAGATAACGATTAGAGAAAAATAAAGTTCAACTCCCTCAACCACCTCTAAAAATGTACCATTTGCAAAGACCTATAGACAATTTATATACCACATGAGCCCCAGATTCCCATGAAATCTCAGGTAACAAAGAAACTCTTCAGTATTGAAAAAAATCCAAGATCCTTGAAAAGGTGGAAGAAAAACTATAGCATTTATAATAGTTCCTACTTATCCATAGAAGATATATTCCAAGACCACTAGTGGATGCCTAATGCCACAGACACTGCCAAATGCTAGTATCCTATGTTTTCTCCTACACATACATACCTATGATAAAGTTTAATTTATAAATCAGGCACAATAAGAGATTAACAAGAGCAACTAGTAATAAAATAGAACAATCCTAATTATAGGGAATGTGGTCCTGCTATCTCTCAAAATATTTTACTATACTCACCTTCTTCTTCTTGTGATGATGCGAGATGATAAAATGCCTATGTAATGAGAGAAATGAGGTGAATGATGCAGGCACCGTGACCTGTCATTAGGCTACTATTGGCCTTTTGAGGACACGTCAGAAGTGGGATCTTCTGCTTCCAGAGCTCTTTTCTTTGGTGGTGGAAAACCAAAGTCCACTTAAAACCAGAAAATGCAGTAGCCATATAGGAGCAAGTGAAGTTATAGCATGCACAGAGACCTAGAATTAAGGACTGTGTGAGTCCTGACAGCATGGGGACCTTAGAGACAGTCATACATGAGGCCTGTTGTCTTCCTATCCACATTGTGGCTTGACCAAGAACTCCTAAAATCACTTGTTCTAAGTTTGTTTGCACTGGGGTCCTGTCCCTTTACAATCAAGCAATTTAAGAGTAGTAAAGCTACACACCAAAATACCACATCTATGGTTTATATTCCAGCCCAAAAAAATAGAGACACAAAAGAGAAAGGGGGAAGAGTCATGATCTAGAAGAACTAGGTAAAAGGCAAAGGCAAGAAGAGATATTATGGATATAGATGGAGACCCAACTTAAAGTGGCTGGTCAGGTAACAAAAGAGCAGAGATCTGAAAATACATTGTTGGAGGGACTGTTCTAAGATGAGATAGAAAGGCTCTGGGAAGTTTCATCCTCCATCAAGGAGTAGACGGTAGGAAAAGCCCCCAAGCTCGATCAGTCTTGGGGAAAGAAGAGATCTTACAAAGAGCAGCCCTAAACTCCTCCAAAGGATCTGCATGCACAGTTACAAGGATGCACTGGTACAGTTGTTTTTAATCACCATTTTAGCAGCGGAACTCTTTCTTCTAATGAAATATTACTTCGAACGCAAATATACAGATAAGCAATGAATGGATTACTTGAGCAATTTAAACCTTGACTGCACCCCCAAATACTTCATTGTCTGAGGAATCCCTGAAGCTCATCCAGGAAGCATTTGGATTTCATGCAGCATTGGGCGAAAACCAGGAACGCTCTCCTCCATGCATGTGTACTCCACGCACACAGGCCATGCTTCAAGACGGGCCAGTGCCCTTTAGCAACTAAAGTAGTGCCCAGTATGCAATACTTATAAAAGGCATGGAATTTAAATAAAGATACTTGGTGCCTTTAGAAGGAAAATAAAATGTATCTAAACGTGCTTAGACTAGTTCTCTTTTATCTGTTGCTACCAAACTCTTACCTTCCTAACAATTGCATTAGTGTTTCCCTCAATCATTCTCCCACATACCTGCTTTTCTCAGAAACTTCCATGTATATTTAATGCCTGTATCTTGTAATTTCTCGAAAAAGACAAAGACAGAAGTCTATTCAAGGCCATAAAACTGCCTTTTCTCCTAAGAAACTGTCAGCCAAATTTTTCAGAGAGGAACTGGAAATGAAGTGAGAGACATTGATAAATTTCCCTGCTGAACAATCAATAAAAGCCCCACCGTCCTGTTCAGACTCCCACTGTGGAAGCAAGGGCCGTAATTACATTGTCAAAAATTCCAGTTGCCCAGGCTGACAGCAACTCCCTTTAAAAATGACAGGTGATTGGCACTGGGATTGGGGTAGTGAACCTGGACTGGCAGACAGAGTGGGGAAAGAAAAAGGCAGGAGTGAAATTTCCTTATCCACTACAGCCACCCAAACCCGACTGCCACGTGGGAGGAATCCCAAGACCCTTTTTGTCACATTACCAACCAGAGGGAGCAGCTGACAGAATTGACTAAGCAATCTGAACCCCATCAGAGATTCGGAACAGCCCTCAATCTATTCTCAAACCCCAAGAAAAAGATGGCTCTGCACGTGTGTGTGTTGTGTGTGTGTGTGTGTGTGTGTGTGTGTGTGTGTGTGTGTGTGAGAGAGAGAGAGAGAGAGAGAGAGAGAGAGAGAGAGAGCGAGCGAGCATGTGAGGCTTTTCCTACATTATAAGAAAAACATGCAATGGGCTTTCAACTCCATCTTTCCTCATGACAGCTGAACAGCAAAGCCTGTTTGCTTAGCGATATGAAACCACGATAAAAATCAACTGGAGCAGAAGGGTTCTGGGGGCAGCAATGAAGAATGGGATAGGAGATGGGAGGCTGGAAAGCACTGACATGCAGGCAATTTGTATGATTCTCTGGGACCAGGGCTGGAGTTAAATTAGTACCCATCAGTCAATCTTCTCACTATTAGACGTTAGGGATAAAACGCCTGCAAGATGTCTCCTTGTTGGGCAGTGCTCTGCTTCTGGCTATTCTGGGGCCCTTGCCAATGGCATCCAGAAGATTTTCCTATAACCACATCCAGGAATAGGGGAGCTCCACCCCCGAGGAGGAGCTGTGCCACCAGACACTGACATCAAAAGGTGTTGGCTGGGCAGCGGGAACTGAACAGAAGATGCTTCAGAATGTAGCTACCTCATGATTTCCCAAGCTAAAACCTCTCTCTCGCTCTGATCAGGAGAGGTAGAAAAAAAATTAATTAGAGGAAAAATTTCTAGGTTCCATGCAAAATTTTGAATTAGAATCCCTTCTCCCCTCCTCCCTACAAGAAAACAGGAGGTAATTGGCACTGGGTACTCAGTATTTGGTGAGGGGGAGGAATATAATAAAACAGCCATCACTAATTCTGCTTGAGTGTTACCACATGCCAAATACTTTAGAGTAGTTCACACGCAGTAGTTCTACAAGGTAGGCACCAGGTTTTCCTGGGTTTATAGAGCTTCATTGCCAAATGTCATAGCTGATGAGTGGAAGAACTGGATAGGTTTCTGATTCCAAAACTATTAACCACTAAAACTAGCGTCTCTCCAAGACTAGTCAGTGGGCCACCTCAATCAAATCACCTCTGGGGCCCAGTGAAATGCACGTTTCCGGGCCCACTCAGGCTCTCTGAGTCAGATCCTGGGGGTGAGGCCCTGAAACCTGGATTTTTTTAAAAATCTCCCAGACAAGTCTTTTGTGTATGAGGTGGTGAATCACACCAGGAAGCTGAGTGAACACGGGGTCATTAGGGACTTTGAATACAAAGTAGTGAATCAGGTTGCACACTGTTTTGCATACTTGACAGCAAAAGAAAATTAGTTTTTCCCTAAAGCCCCAGTGTCATCAGACCCATGTCTGGCCCTGGGAAAAGGCCAGCGAAATTACGTAACGATTTTAGCCATGCTATTCTGCCCTGCCGGAGGGGAATCTAAGACCTCAGGTGTGCAGGAGAGAGGACCAGGCGAGGGCTGCTGAGGCGCAGGCTGGGCTGAGGTTCTCTGACAGAGACCTAGGGAGGGGCCCCTTCACTAGGTGACTGCGCTCTCTCCCACGCAGGGTTTCCTTTACATGAGATGTGGCAGCGTCATTTCAGAGAGGAAAATAGCTTGCTTTTGCAAGTGTTCACTTTAAAAGCTTTCTGGCTCACGAGAAGTCCTAGTTACTCCCATACTGTCAGGGCTCTGGGGAAACGAGAGCAGTTGCTGATGACAACCCAACCCTGGAAATGCAGGAAATGAGAAGAGCGGTGGGGGAGGGGGGGAAGGGGTTGGCAGGAGAAAGAAGCAGAGAAGGGAAGGAGAGGGGGTGTCTGCCCTCTCAATATCCAGTAACATCACAAAACTAAAGTGGCAACATTGTTTTGCAAACTTCAGAATTCTTAAAACATTTTAGAAGCACGTAGTTTATTTTGGTTGCCCCGTAAATGATTGATTGTAAGCAGTGGCACTAAAGATTTTCTTAATTTCACAATTATTTAAATGCAAAGGCTTAGGAACACAGGGTACGTTGAAAATGCACACACATACATGTATACTTATCAACTGTTATGCTGATCCTTCATCATCGAAAGGGTTGGAACTCAAGAAGCAGAGTGAAAGAATCAGGAGTCGTCATACTTCTGCATTTGCATTTCTAGTTCTAGCAAGAGTTGTGCAACTGCATTTTATCGGGCAGTGGTTCTTAACCCAGAGGACTCCCATTACATTCAGGGTCCTTCAGATGATCTATAGAAAATATTGATCTGTGCCCTCTTGCGTTCTCTGCGTTTTTCAGTCTAAATAGCAACACGTTGGGTTGGCAGCCTAAGTGGCTTCTGGACTGGAGCAAGCATTTGAAGACCATGGCTGATGTCGGAATAGATAGAAAACCCTGATAGATGCTGGGCTACAACATCAATATAAGTTCTTGCTGATGAAGACAGGAGAAAAGAGTCTTCCACAAAGTAGAACCTAAGAATCAATATTGCAGGCATTTTTAATTTCTGTCCAGACCATGATAGGTTTTTTTTTTATCTTTTAGCACATCTATACATTTTGAAAGTAGTTATATAAGTTTAGAAGTGATAGGGTAGAAAATTATCAGCGTGACTCAAAACCAGTTTTAATGAACAGTGCCTGGGTGGCTTAGTCAGATGTCCAAGTCTTGATATCAGCTCAGGTCATAATCTCCAGGATCCTGAGTTCAAGCCCCACTTCTGGCTCTGTGCTGACAGTGTGGAGCCTACTTGGGATTCTCTCTCCTCTTTCACTGCCTCTATGTGATTCTTTTTTTTTTCCCATAATATTTTATTGTCAAATTGTTTTCCATACAACACCCAGTGCTCTTCCCCTTAAGTGCCCTCCACCATCACCACCACCTCTTTTCCCCCCTCCCCCTTCCCCTTCAACCCTCAGTTCATTCTCAGCATTCAATAGTCTCTCAAGTTTTGCATCCCTCTCTCTCCCCAACTCTCTCTCCCTCCTCCGTTCCCCCTGG
>NC_043706.1:47857812-47904542 GCF_006229205.1 Suricata suricatta
CATATCTTCTGCCCATTTCTTCACTGGATTATTTGTTTTGTGATTGTGAAGTTTGGTGAGTTCCTTGTACATTTTCGATATTAGCCCTTTATCTGATATGTCATTTGCAACTATCTTTTCCCATTCTGTTGGTTGCCTAGATAAGTTTTTTAAGCCTATATGGAGAAAATACATCCCCAGTGTGCAGCAGCCTGGCAGGTCCACAGTCGGCACTTAGTAAATGCTTGATGAAAAGATTTTACTTCCTGTCATGGTAAGCCAAAAGAGGCAAAAGAGTGCTTTGCAGTAAACAATGATTGTAGCATATAGATTACATTAGTCCCCCCTTACCTGCAGTTTTGCATTCCCTGGTTTCAGGTACCCTGGCCAAGTGCACTCTTAAAGCAGATGATCCTTATATGGATGACTATACGTCAGAAAGTCAATAGTAGCCTAACACTGTGTCACAGTGCCTACATCATTCACCTCACTTTGACTCATTATGTCGGCATCTTACCACCTCACGTGATCACAAGAAGAGTGACTATGGTACAGTAAGATATTTTGAGAGAGACCACATTCACATAACTTTTACTATTACATACGGTTATAATGGTTTTATTTTATTAGTTATTTATTTCTTATTGTATCTAATGTATTGATTAAATTCTATCCTAAGTATGTATGTATAGGAGAAAACATTGTGTGTATACACACACACACAGGTTTGGGGCTGTCCATGGTTGCAGGCATCCACTGGGGGTCTTGAACCCATCCCTGGCAGGTCAGGAGGACTACTGTATAATAGAGCCTTGGCAGAGCAAAAGAGCAGAGTTCTCAGCATAGCTAGACCCCCATGTCTAGAGTAATTCTTCTCTGGCAGGTATAATAGGGTTTTAGTTTGTTATACCAGAATAGGAATGCCCACATAGTTGACATCATGTTTTCTGGAGATTGGGCCCCAACTGGAACCTGCATTTTTATTTCCCTTTGGATCATGCTATGTAACTCAAAGTATTTAAGAATCCACTGAGAGGGGGCACCTGCGTGGCTCAGTCGATTGAGCATCCGAGTTCAGCTCAGGTCATGATCTCATGGTTTGTGGGTTCGAGCCCTGCATTGGGCTCTGTGCTGACAGCTTGCTCAGAGTCTGGAGCCTGCTTTCGATTCTGTGTCTCCCTCTCTCTCTGACCCTTCCCTGCTCACGCTGTCTCTCTGTCTCTCAAAAATAAATAAAAAACATTAAAAAATGTTTTTAATCCACTGAGAGAAACTTAAAGGTTATCATTTTATACAGCAAAGCTGTTACTTTGCTGCAACTACTAACACAAATCTCAGTGGCTTATGATAACAAAGATTATTCCCTGTTCAAATTCATGCCAGCAGTAGGTGGACAGCAGCTTTGCCCCTACTGTCTTCATGTGGGTTCCAAAGCTGAAAGAGCCAACCCTACATGGGACAGGCTTCTCTCAAGCAGAGAGAAAAAAGCAGAATGATCAAAGCATTGTAACAGCTCTTAAAACTTCCGCTTGGCCATGCAGTATATCACTTTCACTCACATTCCTTGACCAAAGCAGGTCCATGGCAAAGTCCCATGTTCCAGTAGGACACGGAAATGTCGTCCACCCACTGGGAGGCACTAAAAGTCACCTGACAGTGGGTGGAGATATATAGTCCTCTTACTGGAAAGAGAGGAAATAACTGGGGACTAAATGAACTCTGTCTGCCACAGGAATCATAACAACTATTATTTCTCATTTAAGGAAACAGGTCCCATCCTGTAATTAACTTTGTTGCCTCGCAACAGATAGCCAAAGATTTTTAAGAGGTTTTACCATGTGCCGCATCACCAGCACATGGTCTAAACGCCGTTCTACCTCATCTCTTTGGGTCCACTGCCTCACTCACCGTGCAGAGAAAGAGTTCCATTCCTCACAGCCAGGAACTTGACACCATATGGAAAGAAGGGGGTAGAGTAAGAGCTCCCGTAGAGTTTGATCTCAGCTTTGCCTTGGAAGGACTTGTCCTTGGATCCAATCCGGAGCTCTCCACCATCAGAAATGAGGATGGAGTGTACCCTGAGCTCAATGGGTCCTGGATCCATGAAAATCAGCTTGCCTCCTAAATGGACAAAGAGAAGATTGTCAGTCCCTGAGAGGATAATAAGTTCATCACCTTTTGACAGTCCAATGTCTGATGAAATCCTCTTATTTATATACTTTTTCTGGAATTTAGGCTTATTTTATTTTGCTCTCTCTTCTAGAAGCACAATAGAATATGGATTGGACCCTCAGGGGTAGGAGCACTATACCACTAAGCCAGTTTAAGCTAGCTATTTCTAGTTACATCTTTACTTATGTTCTTTTTCATGGCAATATCCAAATGCCCAGCAATTTAGGATCAGTCAAATAAGGGATAAGAAGGGCACCATTTTGGCCACCTACTAATAGATAAAAGCAGCATATATAATTAAGGTTAGAAATACTAAAAAAAAAAAAAAAAAACAAGTGAATGAGAAATAGGAATAGAAGAAAATATGGCAAAATTACATGAACTATAGTAAAAAGGACTGTAATTAGGGCTACCATGACATATGTAGCCTTTTAGCTGGCCAACATCCATTTTACTTCCCTTTTGATAATAGACCCTAATTTCCTTAAGAAAGTACTCTGCTCCACTGAATAGAGTTGAGTGGAATTGTCAATCACAGTATCCTGTCCTTACATAGCCTAAGTCATGTGCCCAGGCTTCAAATGGAAATCTGGAGCTTAAGGAAAGAAAAGACTAGAAATGTTTAGATTTGAGTAATGCCAGTGGTGGCATCTAAATGAACCTAAGAGGATCCTACTTCTTCTTTTTTTTTTTTTTAAACATTTATTTTTGAGAGACAGACAGACATAGTTTGAGCAGGGGAGGGGCACAGAGAGAGAGAGAGAGAGAGAGAGAGAGAGAGAGAGAGCGCGAGAGCAGGAATCTGAAGCACACTCCAGGTTCCATGCTGTCAGCACAGAGACCGATGCAGGGCTCAAGCTCATAAACCATGAGATCATGACCTGAGCTGAAGCCTGAACCTTAACTGACTGAGCCACCCAGGTACCTCAAGAGGTTCCTAATTCTGAGGCCCTGACCTGCAAAGCCCCTCCAAAATGCCCTGACCACTATCACTTCTACACCTAATTTTCCAGACTTTCTATCAGTTCTTGTAAATGACGCAATATATTCTCCCAAAATTTCCTTTTGTGAAAGAAAGTTGGTTTCCATTAGTTGCAATCAAATAACCTTTACTGATACAGATATGTTTTCTCTAATAACCAAATTTTCTGTGACATAGGAATATTATTTTACAATAAAATTAAATTGTGAGAAAACTTAAGATAGTAAAACATGCTTTCACCTTTAAAATACTTTTCTTTAGGGGCGCCTGGGTGGCTCAGTCGGTAAAGCAGCCGGCTTCGACTCAGGTCATGATCTCACGGTTCGTGGGGCTCTGTGCTGACAGCTAGCTCAGAGCCTGGAGCCTGTTTCGGATTCTGTGTCTCCCTCTCTCTCTGACCCTCCCCTGCTCATGCTGTTCTCTGTCTCTCAAAAATAAATAAAAAAGCATTTTTAAAAATAAATAAATAAATAAATAAATAAAGGACAAAAAAATTTTTTAAAATACTTTTCTATAAAAGAATTTAGGATATTTGCATTTCACGCAAAATTTTCCCTATAATGCTGCAATAATTAAAGCATCCCATGTAAATAACCACTTTAACCTGCATGAGTTACTAAATCTATCTCGCTCCTGTATGGGGTTTGCAAAAGAACTGGATGAGACTCTTCTATCCTGGAACAAGGTGGTCAGAGGTTGGACTTCATATACTGGAAATGTCAGGGGCCCTCTTTTCTACACCCTACAACAGCTGCCCACCTATCTAGGAATGAAAGTCAAAGTCCTGATCCTGGGCTGCAAAAGGCCCTTCATGATTTACCACCTGTGTCCAGTTCCACTGCAACATCATCTTCTAAAACTCACTCCTTCGTTCACCTGCCCCGAACACACTGGGCCTCACTTGTTTCCTGATCCACATCTTTTGTCACATGTTCCTGTGACTCACGCCCTCTTGTTTCTAATCAAATGTTAACTCCTCACTGTGGTCTTCCCTCTCCAGGCCTACTCCTGCCCCTTACTCAAATACATTTTCTTTCATAATACTTACCATCAGGCACATGATATATGTACATGTTTATTGTCTGCCCTCCCCACTCCCCACTAGAATACATGCTTCATGAGACCACTAATCTGTTTTGGTCACCTCTGTATTTCAATGTCAGAAACAGTGACTAATAGGTAGCTAGCACTCAATATATGTAATTGCAGAGCAAAGTAATAAATGGTTATATCATTTTAAAGAATCTGGCTTAAATATCTGAATTTCATTTATGGGCACCCAGAAAACAGCTCAAAAAGCAAATTCTTCTGGGGGCGCCTATGTGGATCAGTCGGATAAGGGTCTGACTTCAGCTCAGGTCATGATCTCATTGCTCAAGGGTTCAAGCCCCGTGTTGAACTCTGTGCTGACAGGCCAGAGCCTGCTTCAGATTCTGTGTCTCCCTCTCTCTCTCTGCTCCTCCTCTATTCACTCTTTGTCTCTATCTCTCAAAAATAAACATTAAAAAAAAATTTAAGCATATTCTTCTGTAGAAAGGAGCATCTTAGTGGGTGAGCAGCAGTGAAGACCAAGACTCTGGAGAGTTGCTAAATTTAGTCTAAATCCAATGTGCCAGGGTATTTAGTTGTATTGCTGTTTTTCCAGAAATCACAACTGGAAGCATTTACTCAAACATGTACAGAAGGGATGAGAGGGGAGCAAAAGCTAAGATGCCCCTAGTCATTTTTGTTTACCTCCATCACAGCGCAAAGATAGTGATCACTGAACATGTGACCCAATAGTCAAACATGGAAGCCACCTCAACCCCGATCTTCTGCTCTAACATTGCTCTTTAACTTTCCTCCATTTTCTTCACTGAACCCTGTAGGGTTCCATCCAAAAGCCCAAACTACACACCATCAACAAGAGTCATAGGATGTTTATGTGGATTCGACCCCTGAAGGTGTTCTCTCCTTTCAATCACAATTTAAAACAACACACCCCATATGGCTATCCAGTTTCTCCCTTGGTAAAATGTGCATGGTAAGAGTTCTTCCCTTAGAGAATTATGATGGGATTTCTTGAAGAGATGCATATAGATCCCCGGTCTTGAGTCTGACACCTATTAGACAATGCAGTGGTGTCAAGTGGCTACTGTCAAACTCACTGTCTGCACTTGCCCTATTGGTGCCATCATTACTCATTGGCACAGCTTCCCCATCACTCTAGCACAACTGGTCCCCCTCCTTCCAACATCTCACTATTGGCAGTTCCCCCTTTTCTTAGGAAGCATGGCACAGTGATACACGCTTAGGTAAACTATTCAAAAAGAAATTGTCCTTTGATCTATAGGCTTGATACCAGGTCATCACCACATGACTTGCAGACTTCCAAAGGACCTATTGGCAATTCTGACTTAAATTTTCCCTTCCATTGTCATCACAATGACAAGAATCATCATCAGAAATGCAGTAATAGTCATTAATCCTGCTGTGAGCAAGAGGGAAGAAATGTGACCTGTCTACTAAAACTTTTCCATTCACAGCCACATGTCATTAATGTCCCAACTAATTATCTTCAACTGGTGGACCATGGATTCACATGGCATGATTCCTCCATTATAAATAGTCAGGAAATCTGAGCTGACCTTGATGAGCAAGTGGTGGAAACAGGGGGCAGACTCTGCCTATTGGCCTCTGAATGACCCTCGATAAGTCCCATAAAATTGCTGGGCCTCAGATTACCCAGTTTCCAAATCTGTCCTACTCAGTGTCTAGGGATGGTGGGTTTTCTCATCATTCCCATGTAGGATGGAACCATGCATTCACCAAGACTCCTTCCAGCTCTAAAACACTAGACATCTACATGTTCAAGAATGCACTCGGGTGTGCCTTGGTAATGATGGAGAGACATAGAGCTCAAGTTTTCCTAATACCTCCTATGCTGCAGTGAACTGGAAATTTCACTTGGAAAGAGTATCAACATACACATCAGATACTACTACAGGGAAAACAAGGCCCCTAATGCTTATTAAGCCCCTACTGTATGTCAAAATCTTTAGATATGTTGTCTGAAATGACCTTCAAAACAAGCCTGTGAGGTCAATATCACACTTCGTATTTCACAGTCCAGAGAGTGAGCTGGGAGAGGTGGGCTCCCTCAGGACAGAATAAGCAAGAGCAAGCATGAGAACACAGGACCACCTTCCCAAAGAGTTCATATTGAATCTACTTCTGGCAAACCCTCCCAGGTTGCGTTTTTATTAATTAGAATTATCATAGTTCTATTTAAAATAAAAACATGTGTTACCCTAAGTGAAGTTTGCCTGTGGCTTGTTTATGTATGCTTTATTTTCATTTTGTTAACGTAGATATACCTCGCCTCATGCCAAACAGGATTTGAGGCAGATTACAAGGATTAGTGGGTAAATTTATAAACCTGGGCTTTGTTCCTCCACCCATCAAGCAAAATATTAAACACACAAAAATAAGTGGGTAGAAATTTAGAAAAGTCATTTACCGAGGGGAAGTAATAATGACACTAACGAGGGAAGAAATCTCAGCCCAAAGAAAATGAATGTTTGGTGTCAGCAAAAGTACTATAAACAGGACTAATTAATTAATATGATAACCATTATTTCCTGCTAAAAAGCCTTCCCTCCTTACTGATCAGTGGCAAGTATAAGGAAATATAGGTAAATTAAGGAGAGAATTTGATGAGGAATTCAGCTCTTTTTAATTGAAATAATTAAAAATGAAAACCAAAAGGAAAGCTTCTCAGTGTGCAAGAATGTCAGGTTTATACTCAAGCTAGCCCTGCACCACGGCCCCACTGTTACATCCTCACACTTTATTAGCTTAAAACAAATATCCAGTGGGCTGCTTTGGAGCATAGTTACTTGAGATGGGAGGGCAGAGGGAGGACTTTATTCCTCCACTTTATAGAGCTTGACCACATTTCCGAGCGCTGAAATAAAGAGCAGGGCTGAAATCGGCCTGTGGCTGTGACCCTTAAGTTGCTTATTATGATTGTTCATGAAAGCTGAGTATGTCCCAGAAGTGACCTTGGGTAATTTTATAAAAATCAATCAACCATCATTATTGTTACTTCCCCTCTAAAATAAATAAAGGAACACCACTTTTTACATGTAATCACTTCTTTCCATTAAACATCCCTTTTATTTCTCTTAAAGAGAAGTCAAGGAGACTTTTAGCAGCTACCTCATGTTTGCAAAATACTTCAAAACCTGCTTTTGGCTAATCCCACAATTAGCCATCCTCTGTAACAACCGCAGAATGATTTGTTGTATGTGTTTTGAAAAAAAAAGTTACACAGTTCTAGCTATTTTCCTCCTTACGGTAAAAATCTAGAGTATAAATATTTTACCACATGATAAGACTCCAAAGGAACGGGTTATGCCTTCTATCTGCAATTCTTGGCCTCCCTTTCAGTCAACCCTTCCCAGCTAGGCCTTTGACAGGTTCTTCAGAACCGGTCCCATGAAGGTCTCAATGGCACCAAGACTGCTGAATCCAAGACCTGATTCTCTGCTCTTACCTGTGCTGAGTGGCCAGCAGTATATGACAGGCACTCCTTTCTTGAAACTCCTTCCCCTCACTGGCCAGCACTGTCCTCTCCTGGTGTTTTTTCTACTCCCCAAGTCTCCCCTCCTCCTACCTGACTCCTCCTGATTGTCATGTGGAGTTTCTCAAAACTCAGTCCTTCTATGACTTTTCTTATCATTCTGTGAACAAGGTTGCCTCACTTTGTCCTAGGGATTTAAATATCATCACAGGCTAATGGCTAATGACCCCCAAATTGGTATCTCCAAAGCCTACCTCTGACCTCAGCTCAAACTCACACACCAACTACCACTCACTATCTCTCCTTAGATGTCTCACAGGCTCTTCAACTGAGCACATTGAAAAAATGAACTCCTCGCCTTGCCTCACAGATCATCCCCACAGTCCTTGCTGGGGCCACACATGGCAACGCCCTTCTTCCAGGTACTCAGTCTAAAAATCCTAGTGTCAACTTCCACTCTCAGAGCCAATTCCCCAAGAAATTTTGTGCATCCTGCCTTCAGAAGATCCCCATGATCCAAACATTTCTCACCACTTCCACGTCTACCGCTGGGGTCTAAGTCACTCTTATTTCATCCCCAGATTATTGCAACAGCCTCTAGACTCCGCTCCGTGCTTCTGTCCCAGCCCACACCCCCACCCAAGGATCTATTCTCAAAAAAGCATCCAGTGTGATTGTTTTCTTTACTTCGAACCTTGTCATACCACCTCTCTGCTCAGTCTCCAATGGCTCCCACCACACTTGGTGTCAAAGCTGAACAAATCCTACAGGTTTGGTCCCATCCGACCCAGTCTCACTCTGCTCTCCCTCAGGCTCACAGTCTTCCATTGCACTGACCTTCTTGCTTCCCCTACCTCACAGCCTTTGCCTTACTGTGTGCAAATCCCGCCAACCACCACCAAACTCCCTCTCCACCTACTCTATTTGCTTAGCTAATCAAACAGAAGCTATAATTTGCATTCATAAGTGCCTTCTTTATAGAAATGAACTCTGTGAGAGCAAGAATTTTGGTCCATTTCATTCACAACCATATTCCCTGGGCAAAGAACAGTGCCTGGTCCATGGGGAACTTGGCAAGTGGTCACTAAGTACATGATGAGTAAGTAGGGGTTTAAGTTATAGAAGTGAAGGAAGTCTCCCAGGGCACCTGGATGGCACAAATTAAACTTCCGACTTCAGCTCAGGTCATGATCTCGTAGTTTGTGAGCTCAAGCCCTGCAGCAGCATCCAGCTCTATGCCATCAGTGCAGAACCTACTTCAGATCCTCTGTCCCCTCTCTCCCTGCTCCTCCCTGGCTGATGCAAGCTCGCTCTCTCTCTCACTCTCAAAAATAAAAACATAAAAAAAAAAAGTGAATGAGGTCTCCCAGGGAGATGATGGAGAGGGAGGAGAGAAGAGAGATAAGAGAAACAAACTGTCAAATATTAATACCCAAAAAGTAGAATAGGGAGAGGAAGTAGCAAGATTCTTGGGTGTGGGTCAAAAAAATTAGGTGAATTAGAAAATTTGGAAGGTCCTAGCGACATAAGCTCTAGGAAGACCTTTAGGAACTGTGAAGGTGATTGATGAAGATGTCATGATGTCAATTTTAGGTTTGAGGAAGAAAGGGTGCAGAGCAAGAATGCACTCATTTAGGAGGTGAATGCCAGGTGACAATGTGAACACGAAGAGAGTGTCTCCAGGGTCAAGCAAAAGAAAACCCAGAGGGGAATGGAGGCAAGATGGAGGCAGGCATCTGAGGACCTCAATTAATTCAATCAGTTTACAACCCAAACTACATAATTTATTGCTCAAAGCTTGAACTCCCTAAATTTTTATATGTAAATTACTCCATTTACTTGTTTATATTGACTAACCTCCATTCAGTTTTTTGCATCAATGTTAAATAATTCTTCTAGATGTTTAGCAGGCTGGATCTGGCTACCTTTCCTATTGTTATACAAATACATAGGGAAACCTGTGGAGTTTTCTCCCCCTGGAGAATTATGGAAGACTATCCATTTAGGACAGACCCCTCCTCTGCCTGGGTAAGAAGAGCTGGCTGAAGGATCCGGCTCATTGGGGCACCCTACTGGACTGCATTGCTGTAGAGGTGGGCGTCAGGTGGAGGTGAAGGAGAGAGAGGGGAGAAAAGTAGTATTGGGGGAGGGCAGCCACAGCCCAAAGCTGTGTTGGGGATGCACACAGCTTCCTTTGTTGGCAAGATCCGGATTAGGCTTGTGCCTGATCCACTGGAGCAGAGCCTAGAAGCCTTCGAGGTGGGCTTGTCCCCGGCCAGATAGGCGGAAAATCAATTTGGCTGGCAAACGAGAGCCCCCAAGAGCTCAGTGCACGCTCCATAATCCTATCCACTAGCAGCTCAGGAAATAGATGCCTGAGCCCTCACATATTCATGGGGGATGTGAGGCATAAATCAGGCTTTAAGGATTGGGGGCGAAGGGAATGGACTCCCGGGCTGGTTACTAATTAATCAAGCACAGAACACCTAAACCTAGCAACCTGGGAGCGAGCCACACACACTCAGGCACAGGCTGCTGCTGCTGCTGCTTTTCCTGATGTTTTTTTTTCTTCTTTCATTTCAATTAAAATAGATATCGAATGAAATTTTCCCCTTTAGCTGATGCTGCTTATGCATCCCCCTGTTCTTCCTTTAATTAAAAAACATGCTTATTGCAATACTTGCCAGAATCACTTTAACGGTATTTTAATTGTAATGTCTCTGCCTGATTACAAAAAGAAAATATGAACTCGGAAGTATGGGCAAAAAATGTTCTCAGGGTGCAGGAAAAGAATAACACACCTCCCTGAAATGGATGCCACGTACTAATTCCTTAATTAGCCTTGTATTACTGTCAAATGGGCAATGGAGAAGAGGAAAAGAAAATCTAAAATAAAATCACCGACTAAGAGCCACAAACAATGGCAGTTGGGAGAAATCATTTTCATCGGCTCTGATTTCCCTGGCAGGGTAGAGAGCTGCATGTAATGAAAAATGCCATGCTCAGGATTGGCCTATGCAATGTGGCCAGCCAAGTTTTCGCTGTTATTTCCAAAGGGTAGCATAGCCTCTGGGAATAGATTAGCAGGGCTAGGTTCGTTGACTTCCAGTCCTGACAATTCTATATGGCTCCCTTTATTGTTCTCAGTAGTTCTCAAATTTGAGCATGCATCTAATTCACCTGGAGGTCTTGACACACACACACACACACACACACACACACACACACACACACACACAGAGAGAGAGAGAGAGAGAGAGAGAGAGAGATTGGCAAGCCTCATACCCAAAGTAGGTTTGCTATGGGGTCCTTCAATTGGCATTTCTAGCAGGTTCCCAGGTGATGCTGATGCTGATCAGGGACCACACTTTGAGAATCACTGCTCTAGGTAAATTAAGCCACTGCTCTAGGTGTCTGTAGTATTGTGCTGTTTCTTCTCAACTGAAATTGGTTGAGAAATACAAAGCTAGTACTGCAAATTAATTCACTTCCTCATTCCACCGACATTTGCTGTTATTTTCCAGCCTTCCTGCTAGGTGCTGAAATTTAAAAAAAAAAAAAAAAAAAAAAGATATGAAAACTACAGTCTCTACTGCCACAAGGCCAGGTGAAGTTTACTTGCCCCAGGTGAAAAGAAACTCCTTGGTGTTAGTGAACTGGCCAAGTTTATCGATAATTGAGAAAGAAGATAAAGATTGTGAATCAGCTTTTACTTTTTTCTATGAAACATAAAACTCATTAAGTTAACTATAAATTCATTAACTCTATACTAATTACAAGGTGTAAACATATTTGTGGGGAAAAAAACTATTAGAATAATTTAAAGGAACCAAAACACAGATACAAATAAATGCCTTTGTCATTATAGCTGCTATAATCTATTGCTACTTAACTAAACCTCAGTTCCTTTCTATCTCCCAAAAAGCATCGCTTCCTTTTTCCAATACAGCTTCTGGCATTTAAGTAGTCAAGGCCCCCAGCTGTTCCATGGATTTCTAAAAAGTCACTGAAAACCTCAGGGAAAAAAAAAGAAAAGAACAATTCACAAACAAACAAAACAAAGCAACAAAAACCTATCTTTTCTTTAAAGTCTGTACCAGGCAGATAAAAAAAAAATCTCCCTAGCTACCAAGTTATTCATTCAAATGATCTCCTTCCTTCTATCAACATTTAATTAGCATGGACCCACTGACATTTCTTAAATATTTATTTTTGAGAGAAACTGAGCACAAGTGGGGTAGGGACAGACAGAGAGGGAGTCACAAAATCTGAAGCAGGCTCCAGGCTCTGAGCCCAAACCAACATGGGGCTCAAACCCACAAACCCTGAGACCATGACCTGAGCCAAAGTCAGACGCTTAACCTACTGAGTCACCCAGGCACCTTACCCAATCACATTTTTGAAGAGCCCTCCAACTTGATGCGTTTCTCAAAGTAGTTCAAAAAGTTCCAGGCATGGGCCACTGGGTGGCTCAGTCAGTTAAACATCCTACTTCAGCATAGGTCATAATCTCACAGTTTGTGGGTTCCAGCCCCATGTTCCCGCTGTGCTGACAGCTCAGAGCCTGGAGCCTGCTTTGGATTCTGTGTCTCCCTCTCCCTCTCTCTCTCTCTCTCTCTCTCTCTGACCCTCTCCTGCTCATGCTCTATCTCATTCAAAAATAAACATTAAAAAATTATTATAAAAAAAGGTTCCAGATATAATTGTTCTATGAATACTGTAAACACAATTTGACTATAGCATGATAACTTCACAAGTGAAAGATCACATTTGTTTCCTCATAGTATTTATTTATTTAAAAAATGAGAACTGTTACCTTTTCCTGACCCTCAGGAATATTCCAGTACATGAGAAATAAAAGTAATGAAATGCTGATTTTTATATGGGTAAGAATCCTGGGTACATTAGCATTCCAGATTTCTAGTTCTGCTTTTGATTCTGATAAACAGGATGTGGATATAATTAATCAAAAAATAAGGTAAAGAGGTAAGGGAGATGGGTCCTTGGGTGGCTCAGTAGGTTAAGCATCTGACTTCAGCTCAGGTCATGATCTCATGATTCATGGGTTCAAGCCCCACATTGGGCTCTGTGCTGAGAGCTCAGAGCCTTGAGCCTAGAGCCTGCTTTGGGTTCTGTCTCTGTCTCTCTCTCCCTCCGTCTTCCCTGCTCATACTGTCTCTGTCTCTCAAGGATGAGTAAACATGAAAAATTAAAAAAAAAAAAAAAAAAAGCTGCAGCAAGGAGAGACCAAACCCTGAAGGACTCTATAAGCCATTTTAAGGAGTTTAGGCTTGATCGTAAAGGCTAATGGAAAGCCAATGAAGGGTTTTGAGTAAGGAAGTTTGAAATATTTATCTTTCATTACTGAAAATATTATAGCTTCTGTGCTAGGAAGGGACTGGTCCCTTTTCAATTGCATTTTTCATGTTGCAGCATTCAAGTTGTCAAGACATAAAACTGTAAATTGTTTAATATCTATCTATCTGTCTGTCTGCCCATCTATTGAAAGCATGTCCTTTCTCATAGCAATGGCTTATCTTTCATTTAAGGCTAATCAAGTGTGTCTGGGACTGTTCTCTGGAGGTAAATAATGTAAGTCATTGTCTGATTGGGAAAAATAAGGGGTTTCAGAGCCAAGTGACCCCCACAGTAAAAAGCCTTTGTCTCTGATCTTCTGATACACAAATAGTAAATGAAATTGGTCACTGTCTGGACTAATCCACTAACATTTGAGAATACCAGGAAGGACTGTGATTATAGAGAAATCCACAACTAACATTAATCTGGCTCTTTAGGTCAGAAATTCATTCATTAGTCACTCATTCAACAATTGTTTAAATACCTACTATGGGCCTGAGGATGTAATGGTCCCGCAATACAATGGTGAGCAAAAACAGACTTGGTTCCTACTTTCTTAAGCTTATAGCCTATTTACTCATGCTCCAAAGGGAGAGGGAATTAAAAAACACATTCTAATGTTAAATATGTTGTCGCTAGCAAAAGGCTAATACATAGAGACATACAAGGGAAAGGGAGTTCAGGGTGGATTTCAAAAAGTCAGGTCTGGGGTGCCTGGGTGGCTCAGTTGGTTAAGTGTCTGACTTCAGCTCAGGTCATGATCTCACGATTCATGGGTTCAAGCCCCACATCAAGTTTGTTGCTGCCAACACAGAGCCTGCTTCAGATTCTCTGTTCTCTCTCTCTCTGTCCCTCCCCCTCACCCCACTGTGCACTTGCTCTCCCTAAGATAAATAAAACATTAAAAAAAGAAAAGTCAGATTCTTTCTTTCTGATGCTGACTTCTTCACGAGGCTTCCCCTTTGGACTACTGCAAAGCCCAGCCCATTCTAGAGCATAATGCTTGGAAATATGGGAAGAAAGCATATCAACTCCTTTACTGCACTTCCCTCCTACAAAGGGAAAAGCACCACCATCAGTTCCATTTTCTGTGTTGATTTGAGGACAAACACCTTACTCAAAGCTAAAGGAGCATCTGTAACTTCCCCCAAATTTGAACCCAGGCCCCCAGTTTCCTGACCAAACTGCAATAAGTCAACCTTGTGCTGTGTGCACGTAATCATCCCCTCTCCTTCCTTAAAGAGTAGCTATGTTTCAGGTAGGAGAGGAGTCATCTTTTTCCACCACCTTTCAGATAAATAACTGTAAACTTACCAATTTGTAACAAATTTTACCAGCCCCAAAACTCTCATGTTGACCAAGATATTATATGGTTAAGAAAGAACTATTAATGCAGAATAGTTCATTTTTATCAAAACTCCAGCCTACCTACAGATAGATTTCTTTTAAATCCATTCTGATATCTGTGAAGTAGAAATTTTAGGCAGATGGTAATCTGCTCAGTGACTCACAGGGACCCAACACACACAGAAACCACAGGTTATGTCCCAAGGAAGTCTGGCCTCATGACATTTGCAGATCACAGCACTGGTAAAGTGTTACCCAAAGCATGCACCTAGTGAAACGGAGGCTGATTGATTGCTAATTACAAGGAACAAAGTGTAGAATCCCTGGGATAAAAAAAGGCTGTGCTGAGTACAGCACCAAATACCTCACTCTGAAATCCTCAAATCCTTGGCAAGGATGAAGAAATTCCACCATGAACTTGATAGTGGATCAAAACAAGATAGCTCATCTCAACAAGCCAAGAATATTCATTTGCATACCATAGAAATATCAAATATGCTAAAGAGATCTGAGTATCTTCAAAACCATAGACCACAAAAAATTGGAGAGAATAAGACCATATTCTGAACAGCCAGAAAAACTTCTATAAAGTCAAAGTAACAAGGAAAACGGAGACAACCAAATGGACAGACTCTGCTCCTGCCATCTCTGTATCTTTCCCTCACTTGCCATAGAAAGAAAAGCACTTCAGTATGTATTTTGAAGATAACAGAGGCAAAAGCAATACAACATCCTTATTACCAAGCTAATTCTTTCAGTAATCCAGTTTGCTTTGTATATAGAAGCAGCCACTATCTGTAAATAAAATTGCAACTTAGGCCTGATATTTTAGCCATCTCTTCTGTTATCCCCATCAGTCTGGGGGTGCGGGGAAACTTTATAAATTGGGTGCTTGTTCTGGACCAGGCCCTGTGCTTTATAAACATTCCCTCATCTAATACTCAAAACAGCATCTGAGTCGGGCAATACTTGGTAGACTTGCCACCCAATAGCAAACAATAAGTGTTAGCCACCATTGTTACTGTTCTGTCATTATAACAGCCATGACCCTAATGAGGAGAAATGTGAGGTTTATGGAGGTTATGCAACTGGGCTAGTAAGAAGCAAAGACCAGATTCAGACTCTGTTCTCTCTGGCCCAAAAGTCTGCTAAGCATTTAACTGCTTTGGTATACACCAGTAGACCAAGAAATAGAAAATCACATTAGAGGAGACCAGTGCACTATTAAGCAGCAATAGAGACTAGAAATGAGTTTGTGCTCAAGTATTTTAAATGAATGGCATTGTAAGGAGTAGGAAATGGAAATATCTTCTTTCTGAAAGCCCAATACCAAGGGAAGATGGGTTTCTAGAGTTTATCCCCCAATTGGCCTTTTCTTAATCATTATTTCCAGGCCACTTTATGTCGAACTGCTTGGCCACCAGAACTGAGAGAAATTCATTGCTTCATTCAGAAAATATGAATGTTTCTCCAACTAGAGACCGCAAACTCAAGATCCTTGTCCAGGATCTTGACAAAACGGCTCTGACAAGAGGGTAACGTCCTTCCTTTGTTATTATGGCTCATCATAATTACTTGGGATAAAATAATAAATTTTAGTTCAGCAAGGTCCATGGCCGTTGGGCATCTTAACATAAAAGAACAAAAAATAAAATAAATTAAATCAAGGCAATATGCCTATTTCCATCCCAGATTATTAGTATTAATTGATTGGGTTAATTCTCTTTTGTGTTTAATAGTACCCCCTAAAAATTAATCTAAAAAAGAGGAGGAAATGGAAGGGAGAAGTAGAAATGGTAAGCAAATGGAAGTTCTGAATATTTTGTTAATTAAGTCAAAATAATAATAAATACAGCTGACGCACATATGGTCACAAAATAATATGCCATGTTTTAAATAATGTTCAGGAATGAGTACGTACAGCATTATAAACAATGGCTAAAATTTTGCCCCCAAGAAATTAATACTCTTCCTCTCTACTATATAAGTTGTAATGGTAAGAAAAGAATATCAATTCTATTTTATAGATGGAAATACATGTAAGGCACAGAGAATTCTAGACTCTTGAGGGCCATATGCACAAGTAGTATATTAGTTTTCCTGTTTTCGCGGACTAGTCTTCTATATATTAGGATGCTGGTTTCCATGTATGGAAAAAATAATATAGAAGATGCTATATTTTCATCAAGTAGTTCTAAGTACAATTGTTAGGTGATCTAGTTTCACTTTTGTGTCCTACGATTCCTTTTAAAGTATATATATATATATATACTTCATGCAGAATGTCACCTTTGTAATATTGTGTAATATTAGTGCTTCCACTAATAATGCTTTCAATTTTGTTTCTTAAAATCTTTCAAAGAGATTATTTTGGGGCTCGAAACTTTTCATGCCTTATCTTGGCCCATAGATGGTATCAGAAAAGGAGAGAAAATTCCACTCAGCTATTTTTCTGATACCACGAATGGGTATGAAAAAGACTGGAGTGCCTGGATGGCTCAGTCAGTTAAGTGTCTAACTCTTAATTTCAGCTCAGGTCATGATCTCACAGTTTGTGGGATCGAGCCTTGTGTCAGGCTCTGCACTGACAGCATGGAGCCTGCTTGGGATCCTCTCTCTCTCTCTCTCTCTCTCCCCCCCTCCCCCACTTGGGCTTTGGGCTTGCTCACTCGCTCTTTCAAAATAAATTTTTTAAGAAAAGGAAAAGAGAGTAACAGAGATTCAGATACTGAATTACTATTGACGATGATGATTCAATCTTATATTTGAATAAACTTTTTATTATTATCCCTCAAGTATTTTCATACATTTTATAGGCAAGAGAAGACATTATAGGTCTAAAGCCATATTAGCAACAGATTTTTGAGAATTGGAGCCCTTTACCTGTTTCAAATGCCTTTTAGAAACAGAAGAATAATTTCCCAACAGACTTTATATTTCTCACTATTCACAATGGCATACATTTACATATAGGTATAGTTATTTTTGTATGTGAATGTATATGTATATGTGTATATATGCGTGCATGTATGTGTGTGCATATATATTCATATGTGTTGACATGTGTACCTATGCATACATATATACCTTTAGATGTAAGAACAGCTAAGGAGAGTAAAAGTAAATCAGTTAGTCAAAGTGATAAGAAAGCAAGAGTTTAAAAATATGTTTTAAGTTTCATCCAGGATCTGAACTCTGCATCACTGTAGCTGTTCATCAACCATCAGCCCATGGTTTTATTTAACCATCAACACATATTCAGTATCCTACGCACTGAAGAGACAATAGTAAATAAACTAGTGAAGTCATTTGCCTTTTGAAGTTATTCTGGCAGAGGAAACAGACTATAAACCAACAAGTAAATTTATAATATGTTATGTGGTGATAAATGTTACAAAGAAGGTAAAGCAAAATGAAAGGAAAGAGAATAAGAAGTGGTTGCAATTTCTGAAAAAATGACGAGCAAGGCCTCTCTGATAAGCTGACATTGTCTCAAAGAGCAAACAAAATAAATGAGCCATCCACATGCATACCTGGAGGAAGAATATTCCAGGCAAGGACATTTTGTGCAAAGGCCTGAAGTATGTGTATGCCTGGTACATTTATAGAAGAACTGAAACAGAATGAATGAGGAAGACAAGTCAATGAAGGGACCAGAAGTTTGATAATGGTAAGTTTAGATTTTATTCCTAATGAGACTGGAGACATTGGAGGGTGTTAGAGGAAAGAAGTACAAGACATGACGTATTTTAAAGGATGCATACAATAAGCTATGGGGGGGGTTACTTTAGCTTAGCATATGGCATAAAAGTCAAATACCAATGAAGTCTTGTTTTTCAATCATGAAATAACTTCGGAGGTGGGCAGTCCCAGTTGCCGTGTTACTATTTCAACTCTAAAGTCATCAGAGTCCTGGGTTTCTTTAATATTTCTGCTTCCCCATTCTTAATGAATCACCTCATTGTCCAAAATGGCAACCGAAAATGTAGCTATTTTATTTACATTCCAAGAAGCAAAGAAGAGGAAGAAGGAAGGACAAATAGGGTATGCCTCCTAATGGGTCTGCTCTCCTTTAGGAACTTTCCCACATGCTCTGTACCTCAGCTCCCCTTATATCTCCTTGATTGACTCCAAGCCACAGGGCTATGTCTAACTCCAAAGGAGGCCAGGAAATATAGCACCTTTTAAAAGGTGAGATAACTATTTGCATTATTCAGATCTTGAAATCTCCAAGAATGAGAAATTAAGTGTATATTCCACATGTCCCTGCCTTTCTCTTACCCTTTACTCAATCTCCGGTGCCTTTTCTCAATCTTCAGTCTCTGGTCCTATCAACACAATTCCTTAATTCAACATTTACCTGGAACCAGTGGACATCCAGAGACAGTTGAGCAAGACTTTTAGCTGAGAAAGTTCTCCCAAATAGTATTAATATAATGCAAAGACCCTTGAGAGCCTAAAGGTCATCTCATCCTTCAGCAGCATTTGACTCCTGGTTAAAGGTATACAAAGAACATTTTTTAATGTTTGTTTATTTTTGAGAGACAGAGGATTCATGTTATCAGAGCAAAGCCTGACACAGAGCTCAAACTCACAAACTGTGAGATCATGACCTAAGCCGAAGTCGGATGCCTAAATGACTGAGCCATGAAGGAGCCCCTACAAAGAACATTTTGAACCTGATATTCTAACTCTATAATTTTCCTCTGTCATTGCCAGTCCTTAGGTAGTCGATATACATCAATAACTCAGCATTCCCCAAAGCTGCTGTCATACACACACACACACACACACACACACACACACACACACACACACACAAAGACAGGTCAATAGCCCAAGCTGACAGACTATTTTTCCTAAAGGGTACAAATTAACATATTTGCCTGAAAATTTGCTTTTCAGGAAAAAAAAATAACCTTCCAAAATATAGAATGGGAAATGCCTAATCAGAAAAACCTGATTACATCCAGGAGAGACAGGATCCGTATTACATCAGTTTATGCCCTTCAAAATATTTTATCTTCCCTTATGTGGCCATGCTCTGAATTTAACAAGAACAAATGCCCTTGTAAGTGTTAAATATATTTTTGTAAAGAGTAATGTTTTAGTGCAGAGTTTTATAGCAACCCATAACTAATCACATTTCCAAAGCTATTTTCATTTGCCAATGAAGACAGTCACTTTGATAACCATTCCTTATTATCAGCCACTGAAGTAGGCAATGATTTTTATTCTCATTTAACAGATAAGGAAACAAATGCTCAAAGAGGTGATATAAGTGATTTAGTCATTTGCTGATGTGGTAGAGAAGCTGAAATTTGAATTCTTGGTCTCATCCAACTTCCCAGACCCTAGAGCTATGTGGCCAGCTTTGCAATAAGGAAGCCTATTTATATGACTTTCCATGGGACCAGGAAGTCAAAACCACAACAGGGTAAAAGCAGGAAGACATTGCTTTCTTGGCAGGGGATTTCAAAGGCAGCTGCATTAACCACTTTCAGAGCATTTTGCTATATTGTGGGGACTGCCCTGGACAAGCATGACTACAAAGTGCCTGAATAAAGAAGCATATTCTTCGATAACACTGTTAACCTTCTTTTATTTGAAAAAATAAAATAAGCTCTGTGCTTACAAGAGTCAAAAGAAAGGGCCTTCATTTTGAACACTCTAATCACTTCTTCCCTTTTACAGTAAAATCTCAGTTTGTTCCCAGAATAAATTCTCAACCAAGTGCTGGAACTTATCCAAAAGTTCCCCTCCCTCCTGGCCCCTAAAAGTGACAGAATTCTATATGCTACTGCCACCACCTAGCTCCAAATCACACAAACCTTTAATGTGCAGGAAGTTGAGGATGCTTGTATTGGTGTCAAGCAGTAGCAGTTGGCCATGCTCCACTGTGACATTGTCGCCATCTTGTGGCACTCTCTCAGGAAACCAGCTGTGAGCCCTTGACCACCTCTGGCAGAACTGAAAGGAAAAGTTCCCCTGGAAAACAGTTTTAATGTTTTATTTTGTTTGGTTTAAAGCAAGATAGTATGGAGGGTCAATCTAAATGGATACTTCTTAATCTAAAATTAATTTGCACATCATGTAAAACGTCTCAATAAAATCAGTCACTCTCTCCATACAACTAACTCAAAAAGGCAAAAATACAGAAGGGACAAAGTTCCACTTGAAATGTCTCTGTGTTGGCCACTGGAATTCTCCAACAACGTCATGCTACTCATGTTTTCTTACCTTTTATTTTTCTCCAGGACAAGGCCCCTTCTACCAACTAGATGGGGTCAATTCCATTTTTTATTTTTACAGACATATATTGAGTTTTGAACAAAAAGTCATAAACAGCCTGGAATCGAGAGAATTAAAATGTTCTTCTTGATGGGTGGAATTTTGCTTTATGTGATTGGTATCATTTTTCATTGGCTCTCCTGCCAAGTGTCCCTGTTTTATAGGAACATTCCTCTTTCCAAGTCCAGCCTCCCACTCTGTCTCTTTTTGATATTTTTGCTGCCTTTCCCTCTATGCTTGGTGCATCAGTGCTGAAAACAAAATGCAGAAATGAATTCCCACTGACTTCAGAGTATAGCCCAGAACCTTTGAGTGAGTGATAGGCAGGAGCAAGGTTGAGAGGGGCCCAGACGAGGAAGCACCCCCTTCCCATTCAGCCTTGGGTCTCCCTCACAGAACAATTGGCTTTCCTTTTATGGTCACACTAAACCCACATGTTTTTCAAAAAAAAAAAATAAAAGGAATGTAAAAACCACAGAAAGCAATATTCAGCTCATGTAAGAGGCCGAGAACATGACTAAATGTCTTGTGCAGTTATGAGACTCTAATTATGATAAATATAATAAGATCAGAATAGAGAAGGTATTTACCTCAAGGTAGTACATACAACATGTGTCTGCCTCTTTCCACACACTTCTTCCTGCCTAGATTCTAACCAAATGTGAAGCCTGGGTCCTATAAAAGAACTGCCTAGAAGATCCTCTTGTGAGGTGTTGGAGGCAGATAGGAGATTATTAAGAAGGGAAGGCATGTTTATAATACCAATAACTACACCTACACAGCGAATAGTACCCTGGAGTATTTCTAAGAGAGAAAATAGAAAAATGTATAGCCAGAAGAGCTAGTAGGTTTTCCAGGAGTGTGTACTGACCCCCCAACTCAATAGTCTTGAGTTGTATACCCAACCCAATTGCCAACAAGCTTTTGGAATAAGCAAAAGCAGAATTTTTTTATTCTCTACATTTGCAAAGGAGAAAAAAGTTAATGACTTCTCCCAATTTAGGAGATGGATAAGCAGTACCAGCACCATGATAAAGAAAAGGTGATACATGAGCATCTTTGTAAGCCATATGAACCACATTCCCATAATGGCCATTCATAGACTCAAAAAGTAGGAGAGAATTTTAACTCTCTACTGATTTTTACACTGAAGTTAGGCAAGGGAAGTAAAATTACACAAAGTAGTCCTTACAGGTTTTACATTATATGTTCTTAGAGTCCCTTAATTCATTCCCATCAAATCCAAAGAGAGAGAGAGAGAGAGAGAGAGAGAGAGAGAGAGAGAGAGAGAGAGAGAGAGAGGGGGGGGGGGGGGGGGGGGGGGGGGGGGGGGGGGGGGGGAGAGGGAGGTGAATAGGAGGAATCTGGAATGGAATGATGAAAAGGTGGGAGAAGCTGAAATGGATAAAGACGGTAAAGTCAACTGCAGAGGTGAATTGGATTATTGGTCATGTTGACTGGAAATCCACTCTAAAAGGACTTTTTGAAAAAGCCTAAGTTCCTAGAAGATCAGAAATGGAAGGACTCTAGAGAAATCCCATCCCTTCATTTTAAAGGGGGTTTCTCAGCTTAGAGCTGTTTGAGGTACAGAGTCCCTCAGGGTCACCATGACGGAATCAGAAGCTCAGGAGGTGGGGCCCTCAGATGATTCCTCAGATAACCACTACTACATCAGTTTGAGGATGAACCCAGGCAAGGGCTAGAAGGGAGGGAGATACATCCCCAAAATGGATCTGGACACCTCCTTCAAACCAGTCCCTGAAGCAGAGGGTCTTAAGGAAGGCCAGCAAGCTGGACAAGATGTGGTGTGGATGTAAGGACTTCGAAGGATTCAACAATATAACTCTTCCTGAGACATTAACCTGGTGGTCAGACCATACCCCAGCTACAGAACAAAAAGTAAAACAAGGCTCATGACCCTCACAGTGGAAATATATAGAACAATAGACATTAATTGGGTATGTGAGGAGGTCAAAGGAAGCCTATTCCACAGTATCTTCCATTAATTAATTTGAGAACAACTTAATACTTCCAATTATCACTGATATCTGTTATCTAGCTCTAGGTGAACTTTTAAGACTTTCTCTCTTTCTCTGCAGTCCCTGTATATACATACATTAACTATGTTCCATGTGTTATAATATCTTGGCCTGGCCTGTCAACCTTCAAAAATTGCTATACTCAGCCCCAACCTGACAAATGGAAAGGTTAAATATTGTTATTTTCTCCTCACCGTTGAGGACACAATGGCTCAGAATTTAAATGATGTGTCAAATGCCACAGAGGTGAAAACAGACGGAATTGATACAGAACAAGGTCCCAAATTCAGGCCATTTCACTCACCTTGGCCTCCTGGAACATCTTCCTCAAAATCTCTGCTGACTCACTCTCCTATTTCATTCAAGTCTCTGACCAAGTAACACCTCCTACCCAACCTCCTTAATAAAATAGCACCTATGATAACTCTCCCCCCTCCCCCAGCACTGCTTAAGTCTGGTATTAGAGCTTTAATTCTATGTGTATTTATCATCTGTTGAGCTTACCCAAATGAAAGAAAGAACTTTGTTTTGGTTGTTGCCATATCCCCACCCCCCTAAAAAGTATCCGACATATAGTAAGTGCTCAATGAAACTCGAGGAAATAATTTCCCAAGTGAATTATTCCTAAGTGAACTGCTAATCCCATACATGCATTGACAGATGCTATACACACACACATAAACACACATGCACATGAGTGCAACCACCTTCCTGAAACAATGGTTGAACAAATAGGTGGAAACTAAAATACTTAAAAATCTGCATCCCATGGGTTTGGTTCACATGCTTTCACAATCTTTTCTGCATTTTCAAGCTCTGTTTGAACTTAAACCAAATGGTGGTGAATATATCTAAATCAAAACCCAAGACTCAGATTACTGTCTCCCTGTGAAATCTTTTGCCCTTTTTCATTTACCTTCAGTTTCTCTCAGTGTGGTATACTTCAAATGAATATAAATGTTAAGCATTAAGTTTCAAAAGACCTAAGCTTCCTTGTCCCAAACTTCTCTTTAGTATAATAATGGTATCTTGAGATGTATAAATGTTTATTGATGATTCATGGTACAGTACAAGATGGTGACTAAATACTAAAATCTCTAAAAAATTAATGCAGTCTTGGAGTACCTGGGTGTTCAGTCAGTTGAGCTTCTGACTCGATTTCCCCTCAGGTCATGATCACAGGGCTGTAGGATCCCGGATTGAGCCCTGCATGAAGCTCTGAGCCCCGCCATCAAGGTCTCCACTGAGCATAGAGCCTGCTTAAGATCCCACACCCGCCCCCCCACACTCTCCCTCTCTCTCCTCCCCCTTCCCTACTTGCACTAATAAAAAAAAATTAAAAAATAAAAATAAAAGCAGCCTCAACTATCTAACAGCTACCTGGGGAAGTAGAAATGTATCCCCATAATTGCATGTTGTCATGAACCCATAATTACAAATACAGAATCTTAGTTCTTGACATTTTCAGAGGTGACACACTGGTAGTATCATTCCCCATGTCAGTGGCAGTCCTGTGACTACCAGGCTAACACTCCATGAAACAGTGAGAGTGGCTCACTTTCTAATCCCTATCACTTTGATCCAATCAAGCAAAAAAAAGAATGCTAAAAGCATTGAAAATGTTCATTTGAGAGAGAGAGAGAGAACAAGAACAGGGGAGGGCCAGAGAGAGAGAAAGGGGACAGAGAATTTCAAGCAGGATCTGATATGCCACCGGCACAGAGCCCAACATGGGGCTCAGTCCCATGAACCATGAGATCATGACCTGAGCCAAAATCAAGAGTTGGAGTCTTAACCAAATGAGCTACCCAGGTGCCCCTGCGACGGGCATTTTAAAAGACATCTTGTCATTATGTCTAAAAGCCTCTCAGTTGACAGCAACATGACGCCTTTGGCAAAAACCACGTTCTTTGTCACCAGCCCCACCTATTGGTCAATGCAGGTTTCACTTCCACTGAATATAAGTTCCTTTCCCTATTCCCAACATGCTCAACCATTAGCGTCACTTTTCTTCTTTGAGCTAAGCAAATCACTCATTCCCATCCTGCAAATGAAGAATACCATTTCCAAGAGGTCTGGGTGGCTCAGTTAGTTAAACGTCCAGCTTTGGCCCAAGTCATGATCTGAGGGCTCGTGACAGCTCAGAGCCTGGAGCCTGCTTTGGATTCTGTCTGTCTGTCTCTCTCTCCTCTCTCTCTCCACGCTTCCCCCACTCACGCTCTGTCTCTGTGTCAAAAATAAATCAACATTAATAGTGACTTAAAAAATTTTCCTCACAGACCTATGGGGTGGGGGGGTAAAAATAGAGATTTAAGAACTATCCAGAACTGCCCTCATCTTTTACCTCAGCTCATATAACCCAAAATTAACAAAAAATAAAAAAATAAAATACACACACACATATATTATACATATATATATGTGTGTGTGTATATATATGTATATATGTGTGTGTATATATATACATAATATATGTGTGTGTATATATATACATAATATATATGTGTGTGTGTGTATATATATATACATAATATATATGTGTGTGTGTGTATATATATGTATATGTGTGTGTGTGTATATATACATAATATGTGTGTGTGTATATATATACACACATAATATATATGTGTGTGTGTATATATATATATATACACACATACACACATACACACACTTAAAAGCATAAACTTCCCTGCCACAGCTAGGAAGCTTATGCAGTTTGTTTTCTTCTTACATGTCAGCACTTCTCTGAACTTCGGGAAATGTGCAGTGTCTGCAAATCTTACATGTCACCTTAAATGTACTTGCCACACCACTAGAGTCATCTTGAAAGAAGTCATTGATCAGCAAGTTGGAGCACCAAGCACAGCAGAGACCTGTCTGTGAGCAGATGTGCTAAGCTGGGGTGCTGGAGAAGGCAGAGGAGAGAGATCTCGCCAATGTCCTCAGTTTGACAAAGACGAGGAAGAACTGTTCTGACACCTTCCCAGACCGCCTTCTTCTTGAGCATGCAAGCTCTCAAAATAGGACAAGACAGGTCCCTGTGACCAACATTCTCTAGGGCCTGACCCTTCGTTTTCTCCACAGCATTCATCATCACTGAAACACTGTGTATTTGTTTATAGTCAGTCAACTGCCAACACAATGTAAGCTTCACAAGAGCGTCTTGAGTTTCTGCTGTATCCCCAGTTTCTACAATGCCTGACGTGTACTAGGCAGCCCCAAAATATGTCTGAATGAATGCTCAGCTCTCATTAGGGCTCCTAATCACTATTCCATCATTAATTTTTTAAATGTTTATTTACTTTGGAAAGAGAGAGAAATCAGATCATGAGAGGGGGAGGGGCAGAGAGAGTGAGGGGGAGACTCAGAATCTGAAGCAGGCTCCAGGTTCCAAGCTGTCAGCCCAGAGCCTGACGTGGGGTTTGAACTCACAAACTACTCGATCACCACCTGAGTCGAAGTCGGATGCTTACCCTACAGAGCCACCCTGTTGTCCCTAACTATGCCATTATATAACATATCATTTTAATAACTAAACTTACTGGATATAAAGCTACAAGGTTTTTTTCAATGCTCTTTCACATGGAAATATTTTTAGTTTTTATAAAAACAAATGTATTTTCATTTTCTCTCATGACATTTTTTTATTTTATGTATAGGACATCCTTCTTTCATTCTGACATAAACATCATTTATGTGTTCTTGATTTGTAGGACTTTATATCTGTATGTTAATCCTCAACAAATTTAGAATTTATCTTGATGAGAAGTTTCCCATTTTTCTTTGTTTTCTCCCCAAAAATAGTTAACTTTCTCCACATCATTTATTAAATAACATTTGCTTTCCCAACTAATAGTCTTGGATGTTTTAATAATTGTATGATGATGTTGGGTGATATTAAATTTGCTACCCAATTAAAATCCCAAACCTTTTACGTATGACCTGACCTTTACGTCATGCATCTCTTGCCGATACATGTGACCTCATCCTTGTTCTTAAGGTGCTCATATCATCATTGAGAAAAAGACAAACAGCCAGATAATTAATGTAAGTGTAATAACTAAAGGCACTATGAGAGTGCAGCAGATCAGCTGGCTGACTCAGGTGGAGACCGCCTTATAGACGATACCTAGTTTACGAATCCCCCTTTTTTTTTAAATCTGAACACTGCAGATAAATTAACATAGGCTGAGATTATTTCAGCTGATTACAAAACATAAAATGCTTATTTTAGAAAAGTCAACCATTCACAAATCCAGGATTACGAATAGAGCCCCTGACCTATAATTTAATAACTCCTTAGGGAACAAAAAGGAAATTAAATTAGTTTGGCATAATTTGTTCTTACTGCGCTCATGCTAGCTCTAAGTGATCACTTTCTTTTCTTGGTGCTTATAAACCCTTCACGATTATGAGATAACATGAGAAAGTCCTTCCACACCATCCGGCACATTGACTATTCAAAGCCATGTTGACAATATTTTATGCCAGAGACTTGTGCCCAGTTCAAGTTTGCCCATTGTACCTGTTAGAAAACTAGCCTATTTACTAGTTTACCTCTCAGTTCTACACACATCCTGTACTCCATTATTTCACAACAAATATTGATATTAACGTCTTACATATAAGTTATTTTTACACCTTTGAGCTTCAGGGGACTAGTTCAGTCTGCAAACAGAACAAATTTACAGAGCCTGTCTTTATCTTCTGTTTCACAGGAATCTTCACATCTCCTCTAAACAATGTCTCTCCTGAATTATAAACTTGAAGATCATTTCGCTTGCCAGAGAAATAAGAATGACAATGATAGCTACAAATCCTTGCATGCCTCTCATATCCCCGGCACACTGCTAGAGATTTTATTTACACTATCACTGAATCCTCTCAACTGAAAAACATACATATTACCCTCTCCACTTTGAATTTACAATTTTTTGAATTTTAACAATTAATAATAATGGCTAACCATTTTTGCATACGCCCAACAGGTATAACCCTACTGAATAATCCCAGTCTCTTTTCAGCCTTCTTCCCTGGAACTATGGAACAGATGGATCTCTGGATTCAACAAATATTTATGGAGCACCCATTACCGACCAGAGACTGATGTAGGCAGAAAACAAAACAAATCTCTGACCTCACAAAGCTTGTACTTTAGGGGAAAAAAGTTAAATATACAAAATGAATAATGTGCTCTGAAAGTTGAAGACAAAGATGACAACAATGACAGAGAAGAAACAGGGTGAAGAGTATCAGAAGTGCCAGGGTGGAAGGAGCTGTTTTAGATCCAGCCATCAGGGACTGCGCCTGTGATAATGTGGAGCATGAGGAAGAGTGGAGTGAGAACCAGAGGCTCTCTGGAGAAGACCTACGGACGGAGCATGCGTAGAATGCCACCGGGTCAGCAAGGCGGGTAGGCGGTCTGGTGGAAGAAAGAGTGCAGACCTTCCTGCTGATGCAGTGGGACATTTGGTTTTTTCCCCACTGCAAAAAGCCTTCAAGTTTAGATGCCATAGATGTTTCGATGTTATGTAAAATATTCAGTAGTATGCAACAGGGTCAGCAAATGACAGCTGACATCCAGCCCACCCACTGTTTAGACAAAAACATTTTAATTGGAACATGGCTCTGACTATTCATTTACACATTGTTTCCAGCCATTTTGAGTTTGTGACTATATTGTTCACAAAACCTATACTCTTCACTATCTGGCTCTTTCTTTATAGAAAAAGTTTGCTGACCCTTGGCATGTTCCAATTCATACCGTCTCTATAGGAATAAGGACTGATATTGTCCAAGCACCTGTAATATGCTCCATACAGTACATCTATATACTCTGTCAATATTTAAATATGTTCAAAACAAAACTTTCCATAATTAAAAATAAGTATAATACAGCTACTTAAGAGTTTGGGGACTGGCAAGCAAAAACATCTTAGTGAAGGATATATACTGAAATACTGGAAACTGCTTCAATTCTCCTTGTTTTCCAATAAGCAATAAACCAGGTCTCTAAAGGCTACAAGAATGCAAATAAAAGTGTAAGTGTGTGCGTGTCACACACACACACCAATGCACACATACACACATAGAGCCAAACCAGAAGATTGACACATACATGCTAGCCTTTTCCACAGAGTTGACACACTGCCATTTAACCAGCGAGCACAGAGCATGTGTTTCTGTTCCCAGTCACTAGTAAGAGACAAGGTTAACATTTTAAGTGATGGACTACAGTGTGTTATTTCCCCATGCAATGGACCCATGACTGCACTGCCTTTGAAAACACTTAATTTCAGTGATTGAATACACGGGAGTATACTTTCCCTGCTATGAACCTTTGACAGCTCCTCAGTTTCATACACCAAGGGAACCTTTTCTCCCCTCCTTTTCTTTTTCTCCTCCCCTTTATACCTGAAGGGAAACAAAATGAATATGTGGTGGCAGAGGGGAAAGAAGGAAGCCAGAGAATGAAAACCCATTTATAAGCATCACTGTATTTTCCAATAGAAGTATTCACTGCCATCTGCTCTAATTACTTTTAATGTTTGGGCTACCATCTTCATACAATAGAAATAATGATCTCCTTACAGGCAAAAAGGAAAAAAAAATTTTACAGAAACAAACAAAAGTTGATTACATTTAGCTCCCAGGCTAAAGAAGCATCAAGCTACTTTGTAGTGAACAATCAATTAGGAAAGTGGGTAGGTCTCTGATTAACACAAAGTGGGTCCCCATTGTAATTCCCTCCCACTTTCTCCTTTTCCCATCCCTTTGGAAGAGCTGTGCCCACAGTCGACAGAAAACAAGGATTTTACTAGGCACATTTTTGGGTCTAAAGTTATTTCACAGCTATTCCTTTCATTTGGATCAGAACCAGGCAAAGCTGACCCTTCTTGTTGGCATCAGACGTGCCCCACCTTGAGAAATACTGAATATAGAGATGGGTATTCTACTAAGCATACAGAGCACCTCACAGAGTTCCTGGGAGGCAACCCAAGACCTGAACCCCTCATGGGAAGCTAGAATTAACAACCTCATTAAAGTCTCCAGGAATAGGAATTACCCAGACTAGCCTCATTCCTCAGTACTCCAGGAGAGCCCAGGAGTAGGTGAAATAGTAGGAAGACATGGAATAGATCACTGCAATGCCAGCAGAACCTTGACTTTCACCAAGGCTGCGTCTAGAGACCCTCTCAAATCCCCAAATTCAAGCATACTATCTGTATTAAAGAAGAACCCTGAGGTGCTCCCCAGAATTCCTGTACCTTGATGTGCAAGCTCAGCACAATCTTCTCTTCTTAAGTAGGAAAAGAGCTGGTGAGTATAATGGGATATCACTCCCATGATTAGGTTTTGGCAAGGGTGAAGGAATTTTGCAGGTGCAATTAAATTCAAAAATCAGTTGGCTTTGGCTTAATCAAAAGGGAAATGGGCTTCAACCTATTCAAGAGAGCCCTTAAAAGAGAGATCACCCCACTGGCCTTGAAGGAGCAAACTGCCATATCATGAAGAGGACCTTGTGACTAGGACCCAAGAGTAGCCTGAAGGACCTGAAAATGGTGCTCGGCCAACAGCCAACATGCAAATGAGGACCTCAGTCATGCAGTTGAAAGGAATGGACTTCTGCCAACCACCTGAAGGAAGACCTTGAGCTCCAGGTGAGAATGTAGCAAGGCTGACCTCTTAATTTCAGCCTCGTGAGGAGATCAGGGGCAGAAAGCCCAGCTCCTCTGTGTCCAGACTTCCAACCTAGAGAAACGGTGAAATAATAAGTAGGCATTGCTCTAAGTCACTGAGATTGTGGTTACTTGTTATGCAGTGCAGCAATAGAAAATGAATATGCCACCATCTTGGTCATCTCTGAAGAGTCATTTTCATTTGTTTGCACCTGGGTTTCCCCCACCTCTTTGAACTTACTGCTCAAAAGAGTGGATAACAACAGACCAAGCTGGGATGGCCGAGCTTGTTCTCTCACTGATTAAGTGACCACACACACACGCACACACACACACACACACACAGGACATGAAACAATTTAAATTTGCAATGCCAGGAAGTTTAAATTAAGACCTGACAGGGACCTTCCATCCATTCAGGAAGAACTAAGACGACTAAAGATCAACAGCAAATGCCAGCAAATGCTGTCTTCACAACCTCTTTGTATTTAGGCTGAAGAAATGCAAAACCTTCCTGATCCAGAATGTGTGCCTGTTGGGAGATACTCAGAATATTTAAAAGTCCATATTCTGACTCTACATCTGAGAATAGTATTTGAGTATAATTGGCTCAAATAGCACTACTCTTTGGCTTACATTGCTTCCTTTAAGGGAAAAAAAGGATCTGACTTTTTATTCCCTCACTAGAAAAAAAAAAAAAAAAAAGACACTGTTTTGCAGGGAAAAACCAAGCTCAGAGACCAGAGAGATCTATCCTGTATCTGGTATCTTCACTAGTCTTAATTAAATAACTTTTCCCTTGTCCTTTAAGCTTCAGAGTAGAGATTAATGTACTTTTTAGGAAGGACAAAGGAAATGTTAATTTGGGTTTTTAGCTTTCCGGATATCAAAATAGAGCATTCATGCATGTATTGCCTGGTTATTGAAGACGCAAAAGGTTATCCATTTTAAGGCTAATAAGACTAATATCACAAAAGTATCAGTCCTACTTCGATGCAAGGATATGTTTCAGAGCTGGGATGAAATCTCAAGTACCTAGAATTTGGGGAAATTTCCTGGACGCTGTGATACAGATGCCTTTTTTATACATACAGACAGTGCTGATTAAATTCACTTTGCCATCATCTTTGAGAACACTCACTGGGTGCTCGCTGGGGGCCAGGAACTGTGGTACCGACCCCTACACCCACGGGTGCATAATTGAATTTCTATGCTCTCAGAGCCCAGTTCCAAGTGCATCGTTCCCTTTACTCCAAACACATCCGCCACACATTGTCCCTTTTCTGCCAAACTCTGCTTATTGGTTCCAGATGCAGTGAATCATCTACTGACTCGAGTGACATTAGAGGTAAACACCAAGGTAAAATGTAGAGATAATTGAATAACACCAACTACCAGTAACAGCAGTCCAGGCAAATGAGGAAATAGACCCGGAGATTTCAGATAGGCCAGTCTGATGGAAACCCTCCACTCTCAGGATCAAAACCACATGCCATTTGACATGATGGAAAAATATCTGTGTTTTATTTTTCTAAATTTTCATATGTCAGTTATCAGTAAGGGTAGCAGCAAGCAGGTGGTGGCATAATCTAAATGTCCCCATGATGAAAAATAAAACATCCAAAAAATCAACTGCCTCTATTTAGTATATCAAAGCAGTGTGCCTTAAGCTGTTTCTAAAATATCTGTATTTTATTTTTTGACTGCTGATAAATAAAATTAATTAAATGTATGCATTTTCCTTCCTAGCATAGTCTTCTTCAGAGAAAAACCTCATAAAGCAAAAATGGTTCAAAGCCTTATCAAAGATTCATAAAGTTCAATATAATTTCCAGATAGAAAAAAAATGGACTTTAATCATTTGCTTTACAGTCACCTGGAATTCACTGTACACAATGCACATAATGTATAAACATGGGCTCATAACATATACACCTAAGTTTACACAAACACTTGAAAAGCTTTCCTTATTGTGTGTCTTTAAAGGCAGAAAATTCAGAACCCTTGGCAAATAACAAACAATCCACAAGCATAGTTATCACCCAAGAAGCTCCTCAAAGTTTGCAAGTTTGAAAGCCACAAAGACCTCTATGAAATGAGCCTTAAACCATCAGTAATCAGCCATATAGGGATTCAGTGCTGGACTAATTCAATAAGCAATACTGGGGAACGATCCAAGGCCACGATGCCTCTCAGAACACATGCAAAATGTCTTTCGGTAGAATTCTCTCAACTTTGGGGCACTAGCCCTTTGCTGGAAATCAGTTACTTAACTTGCTAAGGATTAATTATTCATGTGGCCTCTGTTTTGCCTTAAGAAATAGAAACTTCTCCTTTCCTCATTTTTCCATCAGAAGAAATCAAGCTCTCCTTAAGTCCCTCTATTACTTCAGGGTTGCTGAAAACTCAGAGGTCTGTTCCAATGTACCAGTCTCCCCTTGTCCACTGGAGATACATTCCAAGACCCTCCGTGGATGCTTCATAGTGTGGATAGCAGTGAACTCTATGTATACTATGCATTTTTCTATAGCTATCCTTGCATACCTCTGATAAAGTTCAATTTATAAGTTGGATGCAGTAAAAAATAACTAAAAGTTGAGAGATTATAATGATATACTATAATGAAAATTATGTGAATGGGGTCTCTCTACCTGAAAATTATCTTACTGTACTGTTCTCACCCTTGTAATGGTGTGAGATGGTAAAATGCCTACATGATGAGATGAAGTGAGGTGAATGAGTAGATGTTGTGACATCGCATTATGCTACTATTGACCTGACAATGTGTCAGATAGAGGATCCTCTGCTTCCAGACTGCTGTTGACTGCGGGACACTAAAGCCAGGGGAAACTGTGACCATGGAAGGCAGAGCTGCAGTTAAGGGGGAATAACTGCATCTGTTTTTAAAAATGGGAAATGAAGAGACTACTACAAGATTGTTCATGGAATCAAGCAGGAGTAAAGTTGAGACAAAGGCCAAATCAAAGTAACTTACTTTTCCACCAAAAGGCATGTGCTTATTTTTTTAAATTAACATGGTGTAAGGAGTCCCTTTAAAATGTTCTTTATTTGAGAGAGAAAGAGAGAGAGAGAGAGAGAGAGAGAGAGAGAGAGAGAGAGAGAGAGAATGTGTGCATGTATGAGTGGGGTAGAGAAGCAAGCTGAGAAAAAGAAAGAGAGAGAAGCCCAAGCAGCCTCCACGCTCACTACAAAGCCCTATGCAGGGCTCGATCCCATGACCCTGGGATCATGGCCTGAACCAAAATCAAAAGGTGGACACGCAACTGACTGAGCCACTCAGGTTCCCCTAAAATTGTTTTTGATGGAGCAACCACTCTGCATTGCAGTAGAAATGGGCCACTACAATGATCCCAGGAAAAAGCTAGCAAGCGTGTGGCACAGCTTTCTATTATTCCCATCCTCCTTCTACTTGACAACTTTCTGACATCCCCCTCTCCAGAAGAAGTTACCCTTACCTGGGGTCAACCCAAAGGTGTTTTTGCTGTTGTTTTAGAAAACTGAGAAAAAATGGCTCTACCTCTTTGCCAATTACACACAGAAGAACAAATTAACTCTGCCCTGTTACTGCCTCCTCTTTCCCGCTGTACTCAACTAATTCAGGAGGGAGGGTAGTTTTTAATCTGTTAAGTTATTAAGGTTCTCATATGGGCAGGCCAAAGCAAACCTAAACTTGGTTTAGTTTTAAACATTTTTTAAATCTTTGAACATTTTCAGAACATTTATAGACAATGTAATGTACATTTGCAATTGACACTTTGCCTGATTCCCTAAGCAAGCAAGATGCAAAGAAGGTACCCAGAAAATGTGTAGAGGTTACAAGGCCAAAACAAACCACATAAATGAAGCTTAATTATATTCTGCAGACCAATCAAGAGATTTGGATTTTAAAGACAAAATGTAGGCTAATATAATTTATATAAAAGATGTCTCTGTGTTTTTACACAGAAATCTTCATGATATTAAGTTCGACAGTGATTTGTTGGATATGACACCAAAGCAGAAAAACAAAATAAACAATAGATAAACTGGACTTCACCAAATTAAAAATTTTGTGTATCAGAGGACATTAACAATAGAGTAAATTGGCAACCCAATAAATGGAAGAAAATTCTTGCAAATCATAGATCTGATAGTGGATTAATACCCAGAATATATAAAGAACTCTGACAACTCAGTAACAAAAACTCAAACAACTGTACTTGAAAATGGGCAAATGATTTGAATAAACATTTCTCCAAAGAAGATATGTAGCTAATAAGCATATGAAAACACGTTCAATATCACTAACCATAACCATAAGGAAAATGTAAATCAAACCATAATGATGGGGGCACCTGGGTGGCCCTGTTGGTTAAGCATCTGACTCTTGATTTCAGCTCAGATCATGATCTCATAGTTTGTAGAATTGAGCCCCACACTAGGTTTTGTTCTGTTGGCAAGGAACCTGTTTGGGATTCTCTCCCTCTCTCTCTCTGCCCCTCCCCACCCATGCTCTTCACTCTCTCTCTCAAAAAATAAGCAAACATTTAATTATTTTAATGTCTTTATTTTTGAGACAGAGAGAGAGAACATGAGCAGAGAAGGGGCAGAGGGAGAGGGAGACACAGAATCTGTGCAGGCTCCAGATGCGTGAGCTGTGCTAACAGCTCAGAGCCAGATGCAGGGCTTGAACTCATCAACCACGAGATCATGACCTGAGCCAAAGTCGGACACTCAACAGACTGAGCCACCCAGGCTCCCCAAACAATAAATAAACATTTAAAAAAATCATAATGATACCACTTCACACCCAATAGGATGGCTATTAGTCGAATCAATTAATACAATGCCAGATTTACATGAGAATGTAGAAAATTGGAATTCTTGTGTATTGCTGGTAGGAATGTAAAATGATGCAGCCACTTTGGAAGTGATATGATAGTTCCTCACAAAATTAAACATAGGATGACCATATAACCTGAACTTTTCACTTCTGGGTATATATCCGACAGAATTGAAAGCTCAAATATTTGTACACTCATGTTCACAGTAGCATTCTTTACATTAGCCAAAAGGTGGAAGCCAGTTCATACACTCACCGTAATAAATGAACAAAATGTAGTGAGTGTATGTGTGTATATATATTTATATATATACACACACAATGGTGTATATGTGTGTGTGTGCGTGTGTGTATACACACACACATACTGAAATATTATTCAGCCTTGGGGATCCTGGATGGATCAGTTGGTTAAGCGTCTGACTTCGCTTCAGGTCATGATCTCACCTTCTGTGGGTTTGAGCCCTGTGTTGGGCTGTGTGCTGACAGCTCAGAGCCTGGACCCTGCTTTGGATTCTGTGTCTCCCTCTCTCTCTGCCCCTCTCCAACTCATGCTCTCTCTCTATCTCTCAAAAATAAATAAAACATTTAAAAAATATCATTCAGCCTTAAAAAGAACATTCTGACACATTATAACCTCTATGAACCCTAAAGACATTATGCTAAGAGAACTAAGCCAGCTAGCAAAGGACAAATATTGTAGGAGTCTACTTGAATGGGGTACCCATGCTGTCAAGTCCATAGAGACAAAAAGCAGAATGATGGTTGCCAGGGGCTGGGGGCAGTGGGCATGGGAAGTTATTGTTTAATGGCTACAGAGTTTCAGTTTGGAAAGATGAAAACATTCTGGAGTTGGACAGCAGTGATGGGTGCACAATGGTATGTTTTTGAATTGTACTGCATGACTGAACATAGTTCAAATAGTAAATTTTGTTACACGTACTTTACCACAATTTAAAATAGTTGGGGGAGAGATGTTTATTTGTTTTTATTTAAATCACTAAACCTCTTATGGTGCCTGGGTGGTTCAGTTGGTTAAGCATCTGACTTTGGCTCAGGTCATGATCTCATGGTTCGTGAGTTTGAGCCTCATGTGGGGCTCTGTGCTGAGTGCTCAGAACCTGGAGCCTGTTTCAGATTCTGTTTCTCCTCCTCTCTCTCTCTCTCTCTGCCACTTCCCGGCTCACACTGTCTCTGTCTCTCAAAAATGAATAAACGTTAAAAAATTTAATCACTAAACTTCTTGGGTTCTCTAGTTCTAGACCAGAACAATAGATTAAAAAGGAAACTTGTCAGCTGTTTTGATGTTCCTATAGACCTCTCTAGGAATTGAGGAATTTTAGAGCAGTCTCCTCATGTTTCAGAGGAGGACACTGGAGCCCAGAGAGGTTAAATGGCTTTTTCAGGACCCTAAATAAATAAAACCAGGTGAAGGAACAAAAACAAAAACAAAAAAGAAGACAAATCTCAGCATATGTGTTTGCCTTTGTACTCTGTGGAGTGCAAGTGTGCCCACAGTTTCTGTGAGTGTGTGTGCATGCATGTGTCTACAGGCCTCTCTTCACCTCTCTGGAGACACCACTCACCTACCGACTGTGTAACCGCACACGGAAGTCACCTGTTGCTCCCCAGCCACACTCTGCTATTTCACACCTTCATGCCTTTAGCTATGGGGCTCTGTTACCTCCATCTGGAAGACCTCTCAATTCTATTCTATCAGGCAGCTGCCTGTTCAATCTTCCTTTTCAATTAAGCTTTTGCTTGTGTCCCCCTGCCCCTAACCCAGACTAGCTCTTCCTCCCCTCTCTTTTCTGCTCCCACCGGGCTTTGCGCTTGCTTCTATTGTACTCACCCCACACTATATCACTACACGGTGTTTAATATGTTGTGCTGTTTTCTATTCTCACTCCTACTTCATCTAAGCCAAACGAGAGGGGACTCAAAGGATGCAATGGGAGAGCTTAATGGAAAAGGCACTAGCATTTGATTCACACCTTCAAAGTCTCCAGGTGAGAGACTAGAGCTAGAGCTGCCCCTGCCCAGCAGCAGCGGGAAAAGAGGGCACTGGTTTGGGAGCAAGTTGCATGTCACTGACAAGCAAAGGTGACTGACTATGGATTGCATCAAAGGGAACAGATCTGAGGTGCTACAAAAGGGATTTTTCCCAAGAGACAGACTAAATTGCTAGAGTAAAGTCCCCCACCCCAAAAAAGCAATAGGCCAGCCTTTCAGAGAGAGTGCAGTTCAGGGACATCAGCAGGGTTTCTAATGAGCCCACAAAGAAGCCCATGAGGGAGCTAACAATTGTATGAATCCCACCCACGGACGCATGTTAACATGCCTTGTCGCTGTGCCTGCCACATATGATGTGTCCTTCTGCCACCATCCCCCCGCACACCCTGGACCCACTCCTATAAGCAGTGGGAAAGGAGATGAAAAGAAGAAATAATGATTCCTCCCATGCAGGCTTCCAAGCCACCTGGAGGTGGGGGGAGTCTAAAAATTGACTGAAAGTTTGAGGTTTTGAAATTACACTGTACTGAATTGGCATTAGGTGATTAGAGCCCCAACAAGACTGACACACTCAAAAGCAAGTCATAAGGACTTAAAATTAGTCCTTATTCAGTAGGAGGCTATAGGAGAATTTGGCAGGGTCATTTCAGTGCTGAGGCTATCAACGCCAAGAAACTTGAAGGGAAGTGTGGACCAGAGGCAGGGAACTGGAAACAGCAATGGTGTTACCCTTTCAGCAAGGATGGCTGTAAGAAAGGAATAAACACAACCCCTTTGTAAAAGGAGCCATAGGGTCCAAAGAAGATTCGGGGAAGTTTGGAGTTCCTTAAGACTGAACAGTTTACATACTAAGGAAAAAGAGCTAACTGAACAAGAGACATAGAAAATGCAGCAAAGGGTCATTGAAAACGAGGACGTCAAGTGGTGCCAAGCTGGGAGAAGAGGCAATCTAGAACACACAGGAAGGGACCAGCCTCCTTCTCCGCTCAGCACACCAACACTGGTGGTCCCAAGTGTCCATGCCCTTCTTCACCTGCCCTTTCTTCCCAGCTATGGTTACTATCTCCCCTGGCCTCTATTATCATCTACCTTATAACAATTCTCAAATCTGTGTCTCAAACACTGAACCCTCTCAATCCTGAACAGCTGCATTTCTCCACTGTATGTTACATGGAGCACTCACCCACAGCATGTGTAAAACTGACTAATGTTCCCCTTCTCACAAACCTACTCACTCAGCCATCAATACATGAAACACTGCCTAACACCACCACTCTGCACCAAATTAGAGTTTCCCCACACCAAAACTATAGTCATCTACAGCTCCTCCTATTCTTCACCACTGACATCCAGTAAGTCACCAAACTGTGACCATTTGCTTCAGAAATGCCTCTTGGTTCGTTCTTTTCTTTTCCTTGTGTGGGCTAACAGAGGTGTTCATCTCTCACCTGGATCTTCTTGTCTACAGGCTCCATGAGGGCAGAGAGCAAGTCTATTTGTACATCTAGAGTTTAGCACAGTACTGGGCCCACAGTAGGTTTTTAATGAATGCTTGTTAAATGAATGAATGGAAGGTGAATGAATGACCACTGTAATAGCTTATCTGGTCTTTGCTTTCACTCTGCACACATCCTTCCATTCTTCTCTCTACTGCTAATATGGTAATATTCTCTTCCTAGAAAAATCAGCATTATTAATTCGTATTCTCTCTCCTCCCCGTCTGTCTGTCTGTCTGTCTCTCTCTCTCTCTCTCTCTCTCTCTCACACACACACACACACACACACACACACACACACCTACTCCCACTCCTCCCACAGACACACTTAGCATACAGAGGTATGAAGCTTAGAAGAGAGCTGGCTGCCAGTGCCTAGAGCATAAACTCTAAATTCAAATAAGTAGAGAACTCTCCACCCCCTAACATAACCCTCACCCCGTAATTGGTCTCCCCGGCCTGATCTCCCACTCCTGAAGCCTTCACTGGGACATGTACCATCCTCAAGCTATACCAAAAGACACACTGCCTCCTAAACATATCATGACGATGCTTATGTGTATGTTCTTTCTCTCCTGGGCAAAAGAGTCATCTTTCAAAGTCTAGCCCCATTTTAAATTTCCCCATGATGACTTTTTTACGCTCTTGAGAAATCATTCTTCCCTCAGCACCTGCCCTGCATTCTGCTCTTACTGTTTTTATGGCCCGTATTTATATCAAGGTTTTACCTTGTAGATTGTGAGTTCCACTAGCCAGGGACTAGTCACCTACGTACCACAAGTCACTAGCACAGTACATGGCCGGTGGTGGGCACTTACCAAGTTAATTAGACCAGCTATGTGGGACAGGCAGGCAAAAAACAGTGGATTGCAGTGACGCCAAAAGCTTTCTCTTGCCTGGAATTTTACCATTTCTTTCTCTTCTGTTAACCTTATTTACTGTTTCTGAAAAGATTACAGAATATATTCATCAAGGCATAACTCAAACTGCTGGCATTGTGTCTGCTAGCCAAGTGTGTCCAGAACTGCTGCAATAAATTGATAGCACTTATTTGTAATTTGCAACCTCCATTTGCATGCAAATAATTAATGTGCTGGAGTCCATAAAATTGATTTTTCTCTTAAGTTAAATATTCTACCTTGAATCTTGTTAGTGTATCAATTAATGAAGTTTTACTATATTCAACCAATAAACATTTATTGAGCCAAGTACTGTGGTCGGCCCTAAGGATAACATGATAAATAACATAATTCCCTGCCAGGAAGCTCACTGGCCAGGAGAAAGCAACATACAAGCCAATTCTTACAATACCACACACACTTGTTTCTTTTCTTAAAAAGGCAAAATCTGGATGTTTACAGGAGAAAGGAGAGAAGACAAAAGCTAAAAGAGTATTCTTAGGAATACTTCTGAGTCTATAATCCTATTCAGAGAAACATATAATTACTTGGCTTTTAAAAATAAATCATTCTAACTTTTAGCCCTCTTAACAATATTGCCCACTCAACAGGATCTCATATTAAACTTTCATCTGTGAGCCAAATATCATTGAAACCTATAAACAATAACGGAACACACATCCATTTAAAGACTGAAACTAGATTCCTTTTAAAAGCAAGACGGTAGACTGCTTACAATTAATGATCTTTGGTAGCACAGCAAAATTTGTCCAAATCAGTCAGTTTCTCTAAAAAATCTAACAAACTATTCCGTTGTTTTGATGAAAACTGGAAAAAAAAAAAAGCCACAGGGCTCACAAAACTCTGTTTGGGGCTCATGCTTACTCCTGAGAGAATCGCCATAACCTCTCTCAAGAAACCCCCTGCTAAGCGCCATCCCCTGACACACACTCAACCTTCATGTTCTCCCCAGGACCCTCTGATTGGAGTCACACGGAACCACAGTGCAACACACGCCCAAAGTCCTCAAGACAGATGTGGCCACAGAGCCCAGGAAGAGAGGCTCCAAGATACCTGCACCAGACCACCACTGAGGCATCTGCCCTGGTTCCTGAAACCTCCCACACCACACCCTGAAATCTAGGCCTTGATTCCTCTATTCCCAGGAAGCCTTGCAGGATCGAGGAGAGAAGCATACTAATGTGTGCTTCCAGCAAAACCTGAAGCCAAAGGGAGGCCAAATTGACATCGACTTTGTAATTGGTAGCTTCATTATTATTTATTTTGTCATGGAACTTAACACAACTGGCCAGCCCACAATCACAACTGTAGAAGTAAATTCAGAGCAGGTTTCTTAAAATTTGTCTTCATCTGATTTTCCAGGTAAGCACAGTGGTGAGAACCAAGCAGACTACAGAAACAGGGGTGCGTGCTTGTATTAATATTTTCACTTGAAACCTCATTACTGCGTCAATGGAATCTCCGTGTGCATTTGTATTCAGACAAGGCTGGAAACAGCATCTGAACACATAATCATATCACAGTGTGTTTCTCCCGCTCCAAAGCTGAACCTTCTGCCTTAACACTTCCACAGACTCCTCCAGGCCCGCTTCAAACAGACAAAACACTCCTCCTAAAACTCAAAGAAACATCGCAACACCTTTGTAATAGGCCTATTTCCCAAGGGAGGGATAAAAGGACAAGGCAAATTAAGGGAAATGCGGAATATAAACTTGAAACCTACTGTCAATAAAACCCAAAACAAACTCGAAGCGGAGGTGAGGAAAGCAGGGGGAGGAAAAGCAATGTTAAATGGTCATCTTTCTTCTCATTTTATTTGAGGAAGTTATGTTTGCACAGCTCCTTACAAGCTGTCTTTGGCTAAAATCACTATTAATGAGCTTTGACATTTGAAATTTAACTGAGCATGAGTTAACAGCTTCCAGCACTGCACCACCCATGAAGGCAACTGGAAATGTTTTGCTAGGGCCTAACGGTGTGTTTATTGAAAAGACACAGCTTTCAAGAGAAAGTGTTTATAGCAACCACTTTACGTGCTATCCCTGCCCTGTGATGTCTGTTTGGTTTCAGGGATTGGGGGTGTTTCTTTAACTCCTTCAAGTCATGGCTCTAATTGTTTTTCAAGTCTAGCAGGAAAACATTAATGAAGTTCTTTGCTCTACAGCAACCTGGATCATAAGGACAGATTGGAAAACTTTGAGTTATGACAAAGGGCCAGGCCACAAGGCAAAAAGAAATGAACCCATAGAGAGACTTCAGCTCACTCAAAAGGCAAGATGAAAATACTTTTTTTTTTGGTCAGTAGCATTAAAAATATTCTTTTCCAAGAGAGAACACAGTGAATAGACTGATAAGCTTGGAAGATGTCATGGATTCTTCTTAGGTAAAATTCTGGTTCTCTGAATGGAAGTGAATCTGTCATGAACCAAATAATTTCTCCAAGAGAAAGGCCTACAATGCCTACAAAGGCTGTTCACTTCACTCTTCACCAAACAAGGCTATAGGCACACAGAATTGTTTAAAAAAAGGAGTACAATGGGGGTGGATCAGCCGATTAAGGATCCAGCTCTTGATTTTGGTTCAGCTCATGATCCCATGGTCATGAGATCAAACCCCACATCAGGTTCTACACTGATAGTGTGGAGCCTACCTGGGATTCTCTTTCTCCCTCTCTCTCTGCCCCTCCCCAGCTCATGCACATGTGCACTCTCTCTCTCTCAAAATAAATAAATACGCATTTTTTTTTAAAGGAGTATAGGGGCACTTGAGTGACTCAGTCGGTTAAGAGTCAGACCCTTGATTTCAGCTCAGGCCGTGGTCTCACAGTTCATGAGTTCAAGCCCCAAGTAGGGCTATGAGCTGAAAGCATGGAGCTTGCTTAGGATTTTATCTCTCCCTTCCTCTCTGCCCCTCCCCAACTCATGTGCTCACTCCCACTCTTGTTCTCTCTCAAAATAAACAATAAATAAATTTTTAAATAATAAACAAATAAAGAGTATAATAGAAAAAAAGGAATGAGCTTAAAATAAAAGTATACTCACACCCTGCTCTCACACAAAGTTTGCATGTTGTCAGCCTCCACCTCCATGACACATTTAATAGAGACTAGGAGCATAGCTGAATCTCCTGCAATAGTCCTAGGAACACTGTTCTATGTCCAGTGATCCCATACAGATTCTGGACCTTAAACATGCCCGGATGCCAATATCGATATGAAGCTCAGAACCAATGCCCTTTCCCTAAAGCCAGTGTTATGCTGAAGAATTTAGGGGTATCCTTTGCCTAAGGCATTCCTGGACTAAGTAAGAGTAAAAGGAGAAATGAGACTCTAATCTGGAGTGCCTCTGAGGAATGCAGGCAGAATCTCAGTTACAAAGAAAAGGAAGTTCAGAATCTGTGAACTAGAAAGCACATGTGATTTCAAGGCTTTCATTCACCCACCCACCCCTAAAACACAAAGGAGGAAATCTTCAAGGAGAACACTGAATCATGAAGATAATTCATGGGTCACAAGTGAAGGAATGTGAAAAAAAAAACCAGGAAAGGTGGACTCTGTTTCCAAAGATATTTTTGGAATTACTAGATTTTTCTTCATAGAGACATCAAATATTATTCAATAGTAATTCTTTTAAAATACCATAGAGAATCTTCATTCTATGTTCCCTTATTTTCATGTATTACAAGACTTCTAAATTATTTCTGGAAGTTATACAATAGGAAGTTTTTAACTTTATTTATTTTGAAAGGGAGAGCAGGTACATACAAGCAGTGGAGGGGCACAGAGAGGGAGAGAGAGAGAATCCCAAGCAGGGTCTCTGCTATCATCAGAGTCTGAAGCTGGGCTCCATCTCTCAAATCATGAGATGATGACCTGAGCCGAAATCAAGAATCAGACACAACTGACTGAGCCACCCAGATGCCCCTAGGATATTTTTTAAAAATCTGCTGATTGTAGGAGCACCTGGGTGCCCAGTCAGTAGAGCCTCTGACTCTTGATTTCACAAGTCCTGGGGTAAAGTCTCACATTAGGCTCTCCATTGACAGCCTGGAGCCTACTTGGGATTCTCTGTCTCCCTCTATCTCTGCCCCTGCCTCACTCACACTTGCTCTCTGAAAAATAAATTAATTTAAAAAAATTTTAAACACCATAAATATAAGTAATGCACAGCATTTGGCTCTAACTCTGTAGAGACACTATACTCATTCTTGATGGTGACAGGCATGGCACTGACACCTCACAAACTCCGCCATGATGATGACTAATGAGAAAGGTGGAGGGGAGGAGAATATGGCACAGTGTTTGCCCACTGAACCTCATGCACTTCTTCAAGAAATATCTTTGAAGGCTTCACTCAAATCTTCTTACTCTGATTTTGCACATATATTTATTAAGATTTTGTTACCTCATCCTTTGGTGAAGAAAAGAAGATGGATTAGAAGGAAGGAGAGGCTGCTTACAGCAACCAGATGTGACACCTGACCCCTGAAGCTGACAGCAAAGGAAGGGACAGAACATATCGGCACAGTCACGGGCCACTTAGGAGCACACATGGACCTGCGATTTCAATAGTACCCAGGGCATAGGTATTATTTTTAAAAGGTAAAATAACTGATATTTATGCAAATGAGGCAGAAGCATCAAGAAACTGTTTTATTCTACTGCCTATCCTCAATCAAAAAGGCAGAAAAGCCTCTCCTATTTTATAATACACAAAATAAACAAGGCTTGGGATTTAAAGGAAAATTTTTGGGTTGCCCAGAAAGTTAACTCCTACATTATTTCTCATTCCCCAGGGAAAATAGAAGAGTGAAGACTTTGGTCCAGGAATGAAATTTAGAAATGTTATTTAGTCAACAAATAGTGGCACAGCGCTCACTAAACTCCAGGTGCACTGCAGGGGCTCAGACAACCCCTGAGGGGCACATAATCTAAAGGGAAACAAGGGGTCCCTGGGTGGCTCAGGTCATGAACTTGCTATTTGTGGGTTCAAGCCCCACATCAGGGTCCGTGCTGACAGCTCAGAGCCTGGAGCCTACTTAGGATTCTGTGTCTCCTTCTCTCTCTGAGCCTCCCCTGCAGTGTCTGTCTGTCTGTCTGTCTCTCTCTCTTTCTCTCTCTAAAATATAAAGATTTTTAATTGATAAAATAAATAAATGGGAACTATTAGCAGGTGCTGGGTACACCGATGGGTACAGGAGATACGGAGGCCCCGTGACGGAGCACCCACCAGCAGGGCACGAAAAGCTGTCTACGATTGAGGGCAGCTAGTGCATGGCATGTATTTTAGACTCCAGCTGTTTTCTCACTCACTCCAAGCTCCTCACTTTGGTAGCACTTAAAAATTGATCTGAATTTGGAAAATAACAAAATGAAAACCAAAATAATTGAAATGCTCAGGGCTGAAGGCATGAGGCTGGGAGGAAAGGTAACTGTAACAATAATAATGGAAAACACTGACTGAATGTATCAGACATCGGGCACTGCACTAAGACCCTTACTTCACAACCCTATTCAAACCTCACAATAGCCTTCAGAGGGATCCATCTGAGTCATCCAATTTATCAATGAGAAAACTGAGACGTGCAGGGGCCAGGGACACATACCCAAAGACAAAATATTAGTGGGGGAGCCAGGTCTTCCAAGTTCTGTTTTCAGACATTAGGAGCCTCTGCCCTAAAGAATAATCTAGAGCAATATAAAAACTTATCTCCATTCTGGTAGAGTTTCCAGAAATCTGAAATCATGAGAAAAATACAGCCCCAGAAACAGAAAGATCCCAAATTAGACTAAATCACCAATCAAAATTTACACTCCATTTTCTCCCCCTCATGAGGGAGAAGCTCTTTTCCTTCAAATCTTTCTTCCTAGAGATGTGGACTTTCAGTATCTCTGATTCTGTGGAAGACCCTCTGGTTCCCAAATCACAGCAACTGTTTGCTTTTACTTGTTGAAGAAAATAGGCTTTGGAGTCAGCAACACACATCTGAATGTCACCTTCCCCACGTATTGTGTGACCATGGAAGTCTCGTAATTACCTGGAAGGTCAGTCCCTCAACCATAAGATGGAGATTTTTCAAGGGTCATTATAATGAGTTAGCTAATTAAGACTAACTCAGTGTCTGACAATTAATAGGTTCTTAGTGAGTGCCCTTGCTTACTCTCATCCTTCTCATACTTCTTAAACAAAAACAAGAAAAATATTAAAAACTAAAAGTAATTGGAGAAAAATCAACTTTCTTGGGTGGTGAAAATGTTCTATCTCTTAACTTTGAACATGGGCTTCATGGCATATATATGTCAATGAATTACACACTTAAGACCTATGCATTTTATTATATGTAATTTATACCTCAATAAAAGAGACAAATTCTTGACAAGTTAAACTGTAATTTTAAATTTAATGTTGCAAACATATTAATTCTAAGAGCTAGCCAAATTATACAGCACTTATTTTGTGTTGCCAAACTAGAAACTGGTAAAAGCACAAAAAATCCACACTATATACATTTTTCATCTAGCTCTAAAATTTTATTCTTACACCTTGCTCCCACTTTAATCAATCCTAAAGAAATTTCCAAGAACCACGGTTTCATTCCTTTATAATGCAAATGCCTCAGTACAGTTTTCTGTGCAGGCACCTGGCCACATTACAGCCAACAACCACCACCACCGCAGCCACTGGAATCTACATTAATGAGAAATGTCAGAATTAAATAGTGCTTTAATGTTTTCAGAAGGTTTTCTGAGACACTTGGGTGGCTCAGTCGGTTAAGCATCCCACTTCAGCTCAGGTCATGATCTCGCAGTTCATGAGTTTGAGCCCTGCATGGGGCTCTACTGACAGCTCAGAGCTTGGAGCCTGCCTTGGATTTTGTGTCTCCTTCTCCCTCTACCCCTCCCCAGCTCACGCTCGGTCTCTCTCAAAGACAAACGTTTTAAAAAATTTAAATAAAAAAATACTTTGGAAGGTTTTCACATATGTAGGCTCATTTAAATCTCAAAAATTTTGCAGGAAGATCGTACAAAGCACTAGTGAGCCAGTG